>NC_134402.1:44982818-45582818 GCF_038048845.1 Mixophyes fleayi
AGTGACCTCTGACCGCTGCTTTCGTCTGACCATCCGCTGCCATCTACGCTGCCTCCTGGCCTGCCCCTACGGTTTTGTATTACAAACTTACACTACATCTGGAGTTAAGTCCTGGGGGCATCTGAGTACCGGTGAGCGTATAAAGCTCTATGGGAAAGGCGGCTGCTAAAGGTGAAGACCTCTGCCAACTAGTTCTGTGAGTTTGTGAACAGACCGTCAGTGTAACAATATACATATATATGTATATATATATATATATACATATATACACATATATATATATACACATAAATATAAACACATACACATATACATATAAATATATATAATTTATTAATACACGGCATCATAAATAGCCTACTGTAACCATTACTGTATAACAATTTTTTATTTAAATTTTTATTACATTTTTCAACATTTAACCATCCAGGTCTTCAATCTTCCACCTTTACAGCATTTTCCCTAGATTTACTGCAGTTGTTATTTGCAGATCACTGAAGTCTTTACATCATCCCTTCTGATGATTTGCTATGGTAAAATACTCCCAAAATGGACTGTATGTTACAATAAATTTACCCTAAAATTTTAAAAATTGCAATTGTATCTTCATACTTTCCCTGTTTTGAAAATATTGTAGATCAGACCACACAATGTGACATTTTATATGTTCTTTATATTTATAGTTATGTTCCCTTTCTACATGTATTTTGTCTTTTATTAATCTTATAAGAAAATTCACAAGGTGGGTGTAGTTAAATTTGACTGCAACCTTAATGGCTACATTGCCTGGATTTCAATGTATCATATTTAAGGCCTTATTACGCTTTCATAATTTTTCAATGAAGAGATATTATTGTGTCGCTGTGCAAAATTGGAATATCCCTGGTTCCAATAGACAATTGCGTAAAACAGACATCATAGATAATTGTAGTAATCAATTTATGTAAAGTTTAGATGAGGAGAATTTTCACATTGGTTTGCCAATTTTCAGAGCTAATTAAGTAATTAGCAAACACAAAATGTGTGACTCCTAGGCAGCCCTGTGTTAACCATCTGTTTATTTGCAAGAACTGCTGTTGTCTATGTTATTTGAGAAAAAAACCTACCAGATTGTGCAATATGATAATTGCAGAGGGTCGACCATAATCGTGATGGTGACTTAATAGAAGGTTTTTTTTTTTTGTTAAACATGACAATATTGTCATCAACTATTGGTTATTCTATTTTTCAGGTAGAACTAATCATTGTGATGCCTAAGATAGCAATTAATTGGGTGAGTTCTCATTCTTTAAAATCCCCCAAATATATAAATTGATGTTATTACATTAAAAGTTGCAAGAGTCAGGAATTAGGACTGGAAAATACCTACCACAACTAAAAATCAGATAATGGGAAATTCAATCAGCCGCGATTCCGTAGTAGCGTTGCCCATAGAAACTTAAAGCACAATGTCACTACGGAACTTCACGGCTAATTGAATCGATCCCAATGACTATATTAATATGTACTAAAAAATGTACTTTGCCGTCCCCAAATTTATCTGTCAAAGACAACCCCACCAGAAGAGGTGGATTATATACTTATTGCAAATTTGTTTGTTTTGCGAGATTACACTTAGTTGATAAACACATGTAAAGTAAGTGAAAGGATATATATGTCGAAAATTTATCGTTAACAACTTATATGTTCACCATTTAGATTAGACAAATGTAACAGTACTATAGTAATTCTTTAAATAAAGATATATCCTACAATAACATAATAGTTACAACAGTCAAGCATAGCAGATAATGTAATTCCAGCACCTAAATGGCAGCACAGGGACATTTGAGATTAAATCAGTGTCGACGTTTTACACACTGTACACATAAGCAAACATTTTGGCACACATCTGGATATAAACAAACATAAATACAGCTTGTTGTACACAATAACATTTACTACAAAAGGTCTAAAACGTACAGTATGAGTAGAAAACTACAAAAAATATACATAACATACATATAAAGATCAAACATACAAAATATTAAAATCAAAAGAAAAACATAACATCAGTAAAGAGGGAAGGGAAGAGGGGCAGTAGGTATCTGGATAGGAAACAGGAACTGTTCTATTGAATGAGGGATAGAATTTCGGGTTTATTATACCCAATATAAAACCGGTCAATATTCCATGATAATTTCCCTGATGTCTTTATATAGAAACATATAGACATATCGTCAACAGGGGAAGTTTTAGTAACAGGACTTGCCTGCAGTAAGGGAATTATCATGGAATAGTGACTGGTTTGGTATAACAGGCCCGTAAGTTTGCCTGGGCCCATTACTTACCAAACCGTTCCGTATTCCACGATAATTCCTCCTGACTCGTGTCTTATCTCCTGTGCATTTTTTTGTAGTGATGAGCTGCAAATAAAGTAAGATTTGTTAAAGGAGAGATGAAAACAGAAATTATATATAATATATACAGCAAGCGCAGTTAAAGACACCATTTTTAGAAATTTGTCATATGATTTATTTAATGGAGTTACAAAAACACATTGATCATCTTCTGTAAATAAAGACTTTCTGTACATTCTGTGACAAACAGCAGATACTTTGAAGCACCACAATTGTTCTTGTAGTCTTTCCAATGAAGTCTTCTCCTGTGTGAGACAAATATCCCACCTCTCCAGGGGCAAACGCAGGATTTGTAGAGGCTGGTTTCCACACCACGCCACCAGTGGGCGTAACCAGCATGCATGGGGGCGTAGCTATAATATTAGACAGTGCTTGGCTGCTCTCCAACTCTTCCTATCCCTATAATATACATGGGCAATGCTGCATGCACTACTATTAGGTTCACGTAGCTCTCCCTTTTCAAGCAGTGCCATGTGAAGCGGGGGAAGGGTCCAGCCACCTCAATTATACAGTGTCCCAGGCTTGGAGGGGGTTTCCAGGCACTAGGTAACCCCCCTCAGTCTGCCTATGCTCTCCATGTCTGTGAGTAACCCCTTCTCTCTTATCAGACATTTCGTTAGCAGGGGCAGGGCTGACAAATTTTATGCCGGGGGGCAAGTAACCTGTACTGGCCCGTAAGCTGCAGCCCCTCCCTAATTAGTAATTTTAGGTATAACTTCCGCTGGAGAAAATCTGTATTTATTGCTGCCGAAAGGACTTGTTTTCAATTTCCCCTATATATTAATATGCCTGTCGCCAATGATAACCTCTGTTGGCAGAGCCTATCTATCAAGCATTAAGGCAGTACAGCCTGATCTGCTAATACTATCCTTGGATGGTGTTATCATAATAACATTTAAAAAAATGCTTTATTTTTAGTATACAGTATTATTTTTGCCACTGTTGCTCACCAGTGCGGTGCCACCACTTCTGCCATTTGAACTACTGATTTAAAGATCCCCCATCAGTGAATAAGATGTCACGTCAGCCAGGCAGAGGAAGATTTGAAAACAGCAGTTCAAGTGGAAGTAGAGGCGACGGCCTGGTGAGCTACAATGCCGTCCAAAAGAAAAAAATAAACTTTATTAATTTACATAAATTTCATCTGAGTTAAAAAACAAAAACAAAACATTTTTACATATTATAAGTTATGTATTATCTGAATTTTAAATATTTTGCACCTGAAAGGGTATTTTCAGGGGCAGGTCATTACATACCATTTCAGGTGCAGAATATTTAAAATATAGATGACATATAAATTATATTACGAAAAATATTGTCCGTCCTCCGCGAACGTCCTCGCTGGAAAATACCATGCATAGACAGGGTTAGTGGCAGTAGCAGCACAAATACTAGGCCTCCTTAGCAGTACAGGTTCTGTGCTTCAGTACAAGTGGCTTAATTAGTGCCTCAGTCATTTTGATTCAACTACTTTTACTTAAGCATGAATATGCCTAGAACCTGGACTGCTAAGGCTGCTTGAGGAATGGAGTTTTGAGTCACTGTACTAGTCGTTAGTAAAATGCGCTCATAGGCAAATCGAGGGGGGGTTCCTAGTGCCTGGAAACCCCCTTCCGAGCCTGGGGCACTGTATAATTGAGGTGGCTGGACCCTGCTCCTGCTTTACACAGCTCTGCTTGAAAAGGGAGAGCTGCGTGCATGTAACAGTAGTGCACGCAGCATTTCCTATGTATATTATGGGGATAGGAAGGGTTGGAGAGCAGCCAAGCACTGTCTAAAATTATAGTCACGCCCCCATGCATGCTGGTCACGCCCACTGGCGGCGTGGTGTGGTGTAGAGGAGAGTTACACTTTAGATTGGGTCTCTCACTATTAATTAGCATCTTCTGATGTAATGTTTAATATTATCACGCTCACTGTTCCCTCTTAGCTGATAAATCTGGAAATGATAGTGTTAAAAATGCTTCAAAAATTCTGCAGATTTTGAATGCATCCCTTTAGGGACAAGTGTTTATTAGCTTTACTTTTTAACTCTTTCCTTTCCAAGACTGCTCATCTTAGATTAAATGTTGGTCATGCTATAGTTCTAAGATACAAACCTTTTAACCTGCCTCCCTTCTAATCTTTGCTGTTAATCTATTTATTAAAAGTAGACTGTGATGCAAGTGAGAAGGAGGAGGCAGGTTAATGAGCCTTCTCTACTAAGATAAAATGAAAGGTGCTCGGCTTTACAGACAGGAATGGTAAAGTTCTAAAAATTAACTAGGCTCATCTCATTTATTTTAAATACATCAAAATAGTCCTGTTCCACACACAATATAAAGGCTTCACTGCAATATCTGGTAATTCTATCACAGTAGTGAGTCCTGCAACATTTATGTCCTATAGTGTTAATTGCTCCATCTTTGAAATCATAATGTTAAATAATATGTTAATCCATCTCACGACTTACTTGTTTTACAATAGGACTATTGCACACACCTATAACTCTACCAATGCTTTTAACCCCTTTAAAAGCCTTTAGTGAATAAAAGGTAAAGCAGATAACTAGTTGTTTTTTTTTGTTTAAATGCATATTCCTTAAGTAGTGATAATATAATTGGCACCAGTTTTTTATATCCCAATCATAAAGCGCTACTGAATTTGCTGGCACTATTTAAATAATTGTTGATGATGATGATTATTATTGTATTTCCTGCTGCCTTAGCTTAAAAAACAATTTTTATAGTTATCAGCTTCTCTGGAACTCTAGAGAGTTAAAGAACGCATCAACATTACTGAAACAAAGTAAATAAAAACTTCAATCAAATTAAATAGAGATGCTGGGAGTATGTCAAAGTCCAGACTGAGTTTATGCAGTTTGAACTCTCCAGCACATACGTATTGTTATTACTTTTTATCTAGGTAGTGCCAACATGCTGCATGTTGTAACCAGAGGGACCGATTCAATTTACCCCCTGATGTGCCACGGAGTCCTTCCAGAATGGTCGAATGGGCATTCCATGGCGATGCATCATCATGGATTGTGCATCGCACCCCATGGAGGTACACAGGAAGCCACGCCATGTAGGGGTACAGCAGTGATGTTCGGCAGCACATTGCGTAGAATTGAATTCCCCCAGAGAATGTTTATTTTCTCGAATAAGTCCCTGCTCCAGTGGAGCTTACAATAGAATTTCCCTATCACACACACATATAGAACCTTGATCAGATTGTAACCAAGTACTATAAAATAAATAGGTTAGAAATAACCTGAAATATACTTGTTTTCTTTCACTAGTAGGCATCAGAAAATGAATCATAATAATTTGCAAATAACTGTATTATCAATTAGGGAATATCAGTTTTGAAAAATAATTTTGTGTGGAGTTCTCCTTTAACTGAGTGTAACAGATTCTGGATACTTCTACTATTAATCTTGATTAGCGCTGGCTTACCTGAGGTGCGGAGTCTAACGATCTCCCCTGTGTTCACCAAGAACCGCCGCAAGGCGGGGTGGCTCCGCTGCCAGGAGTCGCAGGTCACGGTCCTCAGGTTCGCCCCAAGATGTAGTACAGCGGAGTGGAGCGGAGGTTGCGGAGGTTGCGGAGTCAGACAAGCCGGTTCGGTACACAGGAATGTGATTTGCGAGAAGGTGGGTACTCTAGGATGGCAGCCATAAAGAACAAAAAAGGGGGAGTTAGAGATGGCCTCATGGAAATGGTTGTTATGGGCGAACTCGGCCCAAGGGAGAAGGTCCACCCAGTTATCTTGGTTACTTGAGATAAATATTCTTAGAAACTTCTCTAATTCTTGGTTAGTTCTCTCTGTAGACCCATTGGACTGGGGATGATATGCGGAAGAAAAGTCAAGCTTAATTCCGGACTTATTGCAAAAAGACCTCCAAAATTTTGATATAAACTGTGATCCACGATCGGAAACAATATGTTGAGGACAGCCATGGAGGCGAAATATTTCTTTAATAAAAATATCGGCTAAGGAGGAGGAAGAAGGAAGGCCTTTAAGAGCAATAAAGTGGGCTGTTTTAGAGAAGCGATCCGTGACCACTAGCACCACAGTACAGGATTTGGAAGGAGGAAGGTCTGTGATAAAGTCCATTGAGATCTGTGACCACGGGTAATCAGGAATGGGTAATGAGAGCAAACATCCATAAGGCTTTTTCCTAGAGGTCTTGTGTTGAGCACATTTGGAACAAGCGGAAACAAATCTCCTCACATCGTCCAGTAAAGAAGGCCACCAGTAACTTCGGGACAACAAATCCCAGGTCTTGCGGATGCCGGCATGCCCAGAGAAGAGAGAGTGATGAGCCCAGCTAAGGCGTTGAGTGCGTAGATGTGGCAAGATGAATGTTTTGCCCGGAGGGCAACCCTTGCTCAGGTGTGTAGTTGCCAATACTTGGCAGGGGTCTACAATGAATTTATTGTCTTCCAAGCGTTCCATGTCGGCTGGATCAAAAGAGCGAGATAAGTCGTCTGCCTTCGTATTCTTGGACCCAGAGTGAAAGGTGATGTTGAAATCAAAGCGTGAGAAGAATAAGGACCACCTTGCTTGCCGAGGGTTTAGACATCGGGCAGTACGTAAGTAAAGCAAATTCTTGTGGTCGGTATATATGGTGATTGGAAATTGCGCCCCTTCTAGTAGATGTCTCCATTCGGAGAGAGCCAGCTTGATAGCCAGGAGCTCTTTGTCGCCAATCCCATAATTCCTCTCAGCAGGTAACAAGCAACGGGAAAAGAATCCGCAGGTTGAAGTTTGCCAGAAGGGCTTCGCTGTGACAGTACAGCCCCAGTACCAACGGAAGAGGCATCTACCTCCAGGACAAACGGACGTGAACAATCCGGCTGTTGAAGAATGGGTGCAGATGAGAAGAGAGACTTTAATAATATAAAGGCTTGGATAGCCTCAGTGGACCATATACTAGCATCAGCAGATTTACGGGTCAATGCCGTGATGGGAGCCACAAGAGAAGAATAACCTTTGATAAATTGACGATAATAATTGGAGAATCCTAGGAAGCGTTGGGTGGCCTTAAGACCAGAAGGTTGGGGCCAGTCAAGTATGGCTTTCAATTTGGTGGGGTCCATCTGCAGACCGATGCCAGAAATAATATATCCCAGGAAAGGAATTTGTTTCTGCTCGAAGGTGCATTTTTCTAATTTGCAAAACAGATGATTTTCCCAGATACGAAAGAGGACTTCCAGTACATGACTGCGATGAGAAATACTAGATCTTGAGAAAAGATGAGGATGTCGTCCAAGTAGATGACTATGGATTGATACAAGAGGTCTTGAAAAAGCTCATTCATAAAGCCCTGAAAGATGGCCGGGGCATTGCATAACCCGAAGGGCATGACCAGGAATTTAAAGTGGCCGTCTCGGGTGTTGAACGCCGTTTTCCATTCATCCCCCTCCTTAATGCGTATGAGGTTATACGCTCCTCTGAGATCAAGTTTAGAGAAGATGGTGGCACCCTTAATCCGGTCAAACAATTCGGAAATCAGTTCCAGAGGATACCGATTTTTAACGGTAATGGCATTCATGCCTCTGTAATCTATGCAAGGACGGAGGCCCCCATCTTTCTTTTTTACGAAGAAGAAGCCAGCCCCAGCTAGGGAGGCAGACTTGCGTTTGAAGCCCCTTTTTAGATTTTCTTGGACGTACTCCTCTATAGCCTTAGACTCCGGGAGGGAAAGGGGGTAAACACGGCCCCTGGGAATGAGTTTACCAGGTATCAGATCAATGCCACAATCCCAGATTCTGTGAGGAGGAAGTCTAGTGGCCTCTTGTTGACAAAAAACATCAGAGAAGGTTTGGTATGGTTCAGGCAAAAGAGTCACAGGAAATTCTTGGGAACGTCTGGGACTATTCGGAGGAACCACTTTCTGAAGGCAGTGAGAGAAGCAGGACTGTCCCCAGGACAATATGTGACCTAATCTTTAGTCTAAGTTGGGGGAGTGGAGACGAAGCCATGGAAGTCCTAGGATGACTGGGTTGGTAGATTTCTGAATTACTAGAAAAGAAATCTTCTCCCGATTAAGCGCTCCTATCTGAAGCAGGAGGGGAATGGTGCGTACCAGAATGGACCCCTCAGGAATTCTTCCCCCATCAATGGCCAGCAGAGAGATGGGTTGTTTCAAAGCTTGTGTGGGAATAATGAATTGTTTAACTACTGCGGCAGAGATGAACTTTCCTGCGGCTCCGGAATCAAGAAGGGCCGACTGCGGAAAAGTCTTTTGTCCTAACTGAAGGGAAATGGGAATAGACAGGCAATCATTACTACCAGGAACTGACTGACACTGAGAGAAGAGGCCCAACAATACAGCTCCTGAACTCGTTAGGCCCTGTCGTTTCCCGGGCGTTTAGAACAAGAACTCAGAAGATGGCCGCTCTCCCCACAATATAAACACAACTTGTTCCAAGATCTCCTCTCCCTTTCTTCGGCTGACAGGCGGGTCCTCCCCAGTTGCATGGGCTCTTCTGGAGGAAGAACAGGGGTTTGGAAGTTGGGGGCCAAGCGAATCATACTACGCCGAGACTATTCCTTCTCGGAATTACGTTCCTTAAAACGCAAATCGACCTTGACACAGAGAGAGATAATATCATCCAAAAACGTAGGGAGTTCCTGAGATACCAGCTCGTCTTTGATCCGGTCTGAAAGGCCCTGCCAGAACGTAGCTACTAGGGCCTCATCGTTCCAGCGAAGTTCAGAGGCCAAAGTTCGGAAGTGGACCGCATACTTTCCCACAGACTGGTTTCCCTGGAGGAGACGTAATAAGCCGGAAGCGGCATTGGACACCCTTCCTGGCTCAACAAATATTTTCTTGAAAGTGGACAAAAAGACGCTGAAGTTATATAGAATGGGATCATCCCTCTCCCATAAAGGGGAAGCCCATGCTAAGGCTTGACCGGACAATAAAGAAATCACATAGGCCACTTTCGTTTTTTCGGAAGAGAAGTTCCCTGGTAATAGCTCGAATTGTATGGAGCATTGATTTAAAAATCCTCTGCAATATTTGGGGTCCCCATCGAACTTGGGTGGGTTAGGTATTCGTAACTGGAAGAAGCCGCTGCTACGGCCTGAGGTTCAAGGGCCACTGCCGGCCTAGGTGGTCCACCAGCCACTAGGGTGTTCTGGACAACATCCAACCGGGTAGATAGACTATTGAGGAATTTTAAAAGTTGCTCTTGGTTAGCCTCTTGCTTATCCATCCTTCCCACTAAATGCTCCAACAGATCTTTAGCTGCGGCATCCATGGTCAGAGCAAACTGTAACAGATTCTGGATACTTCTACTACTAATCTTGATTAGCGCTGGCTTACCTGAGGTGCGGAGTCTAACGATCTCCCCGGTGTTCACCAAGAACCGCCGCAAGGCGGGGTGGGCTTCGCTGGCAGGAGTCGCAGGTCGCGGTCCTCAGGTTCGCCCCAAGATGTAGTACAGCGGAGTGGAGCGGAGGTTGCGGAGTCAGACAAGCCGGTTCGGTACACAGGAATGGAGTCAGGCAGAATCAGGAGGCAACTAGGGGTCAACAAGCCAGGTTCGGTACACGGGTCACAAGAACAGAAGAATGGTCAGCAAGCCGGGTCGGTACACAGGGATAGGAGAGCCAGAGTAGTCAAACAGGCAGAGATCAGCACACAGGAAGACACTGGAGACTGGAAGACACAGCAATCCACGAAGTACAGGAGCCAGGAACAGGTAAGTGTTGCTCTGACACTCAGCGAGTGTCAGAGTGAGGTTTTTATCCTGACAGGGATTCAAAATCCCTGCCTCTAGGTTGTGGTCATGTGACCGCCTCCGGGTGCAGTCACGTGGTCTAGGATGCGGAAGTGCGGCTTCCGGAGCGGCGGAGAAGGTAAGTCCCTTACACTGAGCTCACTTGCATTAAAAGGTCTTAAACACAAGCAGCCTTACATAATAATAATATTCACAAATATATACATTGCCAGAACATATTTCACATTATATTCAAAATAACTGTGTACTGATTACAAACTATTATTCTACATTAACAGCCATTGTAGGCTGAGAAGAGGCTGCAGTGTTCTTCAATGGGTATACTGGACAGGAAGTGTGCTGTGTGGAGGGAACAGGAAGTGTGCTGTGTGGAGGGAACAGGAAGTGTGCTGTGTGGAGGGAACAGGAAGTGTGCTGTGTGGAGGAAACAGGAAGTGTGCTGTGTGGAGGGAACAGGAAGTGTGCTGTGTGGAGGAAACAGGAAGTGTGCTGTGTGGAGGGAACAGGAAGTGTGCTGTGTGGAGGGAACAGGAAGTGTGCTGTGAGGAGGAAAATATATCACACCACTAACACAATTTTATCTAACATATTTTGAGTTTTGAAAATCTCCTGAAACTTGTACAAATGTGTTTGGCAGTTTTATTACTAGGTTTTTTTTTTCAATATAAGAAAACTTTCATGTTAGAGTTAGTGCTCCTTTGATGGCTGATTGTTGCTTTAGATAGTGATCAGCCTGGGAGAAGTTTGGAAGGAAGAACAAGCAGGAGGGGACTATACATAATTCATTGGTCACCAAATACTTGTCTTACAACCAATTACATGCAGCCAGGAACTCCCATTCTGCAAGCGCTATGGAAAATGCTGGTGCTATATAAATTATTATTATTATTATTATAAATAATAATAATAATAATAATAATAATAATAATAATTCAGTCTTCAGATGTCTCCCAGACCAATCACTGTCAAAAGAAAGAAACCTCTGTTAATGGGATTAATACATGACATCGGCACATGCTCAGCAGACCATGAGCTGGCAGATCTTGCACGCCAATATCAAACAACTTGTCTTTTTGCAGAGATCAATGGTTCATCCAGTTACTACTACTGCTACTAATGATAATAATAATAATACTCTACCCCCCCCCCATTTTAAATGTGAATCCTGTCAATAACCTCCCAGGCCTGTTAAGAGCTGTGACCCGCCCTTTGCAATATAATGCCAAAGGTTCTGAAATACAAGACATGCCCATGATGGACGTGGCTCCGCCCAACGTGACGTTGCCAAGCCCTAAGTAAAATGTGACCATGTTTCCTTTTTCTTGTTGCCCGATTCCCAAACTTTAAATGTCGGGAGATATGCCTTATGTCTAAAACTTATACTGGGCATAGGTATGGACTTACAGGTGCAGGGAACGTAGACCAGAAATACTGTTTAAAACATGACAAAAAGCTATTTTACTGCCACTTCTAGTGCAATATTTGCTGTTGCTGGAAAAGGTGGATAAGCCCCTGCAAAAATCCTGACCTTGCCCATGTTAGATGCTAGGGATGTGTGTTGCTGCAACATCCCTTCAGCTCTATCAGAGGCTGTGACCAACAGATAAAGTAGTCTTTATTGCAAAATTTAAAAGGAAACGCCACTCAGATTTTGACTAATTAAGTTATTATGACGTTTATTACAATTTACTGGAATACATGCTGATACTTAAACTCGGATTTCTGCATGTAATAGCTTAAAATGCATTGTTGTTGCTATTAAATTGAATCTCCTTAACAACCCCTGGAAACAGTCAGTGCAGTCCATTGTTTGTTTCTATGGTAACACAGCTAAGGGGTGTCAGTTTTTAGCAACCTATCTGTCAAATGGCAGCAACAGTGTGTTTCTGCATGCTAAGTATGTAATTTCAGGAGTTAGCCTTGTTAGTTGTACTTGGTATACTGATTTTAATGAGAAATCAGCATTTTTAAGTGGAGTTAGCTTGCATAGCTCACTGATCAGCTACAATTTGATAGATTGAGTTGCTATTTTGTCCAGTGAAGTGCAAGGAAGTTAGATGAGAAATTATATGCCATGTACACCATGGTGAACCGCAGAAAATGCAATGACGTCTAATACATTCATTATTAGCTTTACAATATCCATTCTGACAACATTATTTTAAGACCTTCTAAAGTCCTGATTTCTTTTTTTTCTTACCTCTGACATCCCTTCTCAATTTAGACACAGGTAGAAATTAGAGAAACGTTACCTCTTAAACTGCTTGTCATTTAAATGAATACTAGTGAGAAAAATAATCTAAATTATAAACAATATTTCTTTAAAACATCTGAATTTGTTGTCTAAGTTTGAACCTACAGTAGGAACTCTAAGATAGAAAGTGTTGCAGCCTCAGGGTTTAAATAACATATTAAAGGTCATTTACGCATGGCAAAAGTGGAAAACAGTACAAATGCTCTTTTGTGAGAACACGTGCCCACATTTGCATAAGAGAATCACTATCCAAGTTGCAGCAACAAAATTTTATTTTGCAGGACTGGATTATTTAAAGCAGATAGAGGGTTGTAAAGGGGGAAATACAAGGCAGTATAGGAAAAGATGGCTTTGAATTCTTGGCCTCATCAGAGGCCCTGGAGATCATCAATATCAGTCTCATCACTGCATTTATGATAGGAAGAGTTTTACATTTTTAATTAGTGGTTTTGCAAAAAAGCACATTTCTAGGCATGCTTCGACCCATGTAAAAAGAAACTTGTGGTCCTAAGGCAATAGTAGGTTGGATCTTTCTACTATTCCCACCCTGCATCTTTACAGGTTAATCTTTCCAGCCATGAAACTAGGAGCAGAATGCTTTTACAATGGAGTGAAGTGCACCAGGAAATGCGCTTGGCGGACCAGTAGACGCACTTGGGCACACAAAGCAGCTTTGCAGATCTGCATATTTTGCGGTTCGTAAATGACCCTCATTGACACTTACAGGTACTTGACTTGACAAGTTGAGGTTTGCAGCTGGTATCTTCTTCTTAGTGTAAGTGCTGTTTGTATTGTTTCCCGTACTGCTGGTGGAATTTTTCCTTTTCCGCCTTTTGGTGGTCGCCGGTCTTGTAGGCTCTGCTGTAGAGACAGAAGAATACAGCTTTCTTGTTAATGTTGTTCAAGCAGCTGCTTGTGTGAACGTGCATAATGTAGGGATCAGTGACCCCACACTCAGTGCTTTCCATTGTGCGTTCTTGAAGAAAACATGGTCACAGTCACATGAAGAAGAAATGAAAGGAAATACTATTCATTAATAGGGACTCACTATTACTACTGTATATATTGTACATACTTAACCCATTATGATATATCACTTTGCTATACTCATTGTTCCATTTAACAATATGAAAGTTGTTCCAAATATTGTTTCTCTCCTCTGGGGATGTTTCCACCTCTCTGCACACCCAGGTGCTCTTCTAGGTTATGTAGACATCTCAGCAGGGGATAGGCTGGCCTGGGGAACAGGGGGGCATCTGCCCCTTTGGCCGCTACCATAGTGGACTACCTTGGGCTGGGTCACTGGGCCACCTGCATTTTTTTCATTTAAAATAGGCTGCTGAGTCGAGTCTGTCCCCTCCGGGCTAAAGCTTGCCAGCCCTCCCCTGTTCAGGAGTGCAGGGGATAGGCGCTACGTAGACCATCCAGATGAATCGGTATATCGCCGAGGCGTTTAGTGGAACCCATCAGCTTCAGCTTGGAGATAATCTCAAATATTTGTTAAATAGCTCTAATAGCTCATCTCTAATATGTTTTCCCTATTGTACTTGTTAATCCCATTCCATTCAACATATCAGATTTAAAAGGTGATTCATGAACGGTTTATATTTTATCTCTCTTTTTTTGGTGTGTTCATTTATAATGCCAAATCAGGATGGAAGAACAATAAATAATAATAATAATAATAATAATAATAATAATAATAATAATAAAAAAAAAAAAAAGATTTGATTGGAGGTTGGAAATTAATGCAGATCCACTAAACGGGTAAAACTGACACCTCTAGTAACGCAACCCATAGAGTGCTGAGAGAGCAAACACCGGCTACAGCTCAGGTAGTTAGGAGAGACGTGGTCCCCTGCATCACTTTGCTATGGGGCCTGTAATGTTTAGTTCCACCACTGACCCTATGGATCCAATATCTAATATATAACCTCCTATTCAGCTGTTTGTTTACTTTTATTATTGCTATCTATCCAGTTCCTTCCACTACGATATCTACTACATACCCATGGCAAGAATGACTGGGTAAGATTGAATTCATAATGTTAGAACGTAAAGAAGGACATGTTTGGTATCGATGTGATGTGTCAGCTGACCTACCTGGTGGTGCGACCATCCGCTGCCATTTTTGAAACAGACAGGTTTTCAGACAGTCTCGAGGACTTAGATTATACGTTTTATGTCTTGACATTAATTCTTGCATTGGCTCCAGTATTACACACAACTAAAACAAAACACAAATTCAATACACTTTATTCAACATGGCATTAACATTATTACACACAGTGTTTAATGTATGTTTCCCTAACATTATTTGCTTTTAGCCCCTCCCCCTGCTAGGAAATGCCAAACTTCACGGCATTTCATAACAGGGGGCAGGGCTTAGTGATGCAAAATCGCAGCATTAAGCCCCACCTCCATCACTCTCGGGAGGATGCTTACACTTCCAAAATTGGGGTGCCTCCCAGAAATTCCGGGATAGTAGGCAAGTATGTGTGTGAAAACCTAATTTGTCCATATGGGAAAACTTTCAAAGAAAATGCAATTTTATAGAATAATTTCACCTTTTTATGCAATTTCTCAAAAATTCCCTTCTCCTCTTGCTCCCTCTTACTTAAACTATGGGGGTCCAACCTCCTGGTCCCCTTTCCCTTACAATTTTGGTCCATGATGAATCAGGCCCCCACCAAGGAGGGCCCAATGCTAAAGAAGCAGAGCGCTAGCAAGCAGAGTGCTAGGTCGGCTCTACTCCCGTTATCTTCTGGTTGCTATGCTAAGTACTGGCGCTGAGACTCCAAACATCAGCCACCTGAAATGGAGACATAGCGCTCTTCTTGCAGTCTACTTATAAACAAGACACCTGATTTCATTATGGATCTCAGTCATGCGAAGAAGGGGGGGCGGGCACCACAATTTATTTATGTCATAATAGATGGAAGGTGTAACAGTATGATATGTGTGATCTATAAATAATATAGAACAGTAAATGCGAAATACATATTTTAATAAGGATCACCTCCTATAATAACGTTTTCACCTCCCCTCGCATTTATTCTTTGTTTAGTTTGCATTATAGATATCAGAGGTCAGTGTCTGTATCGCTGTCCATAAAGAGCGTTAGCCAATGAATACAATCTCTCCGTAGTAGGCAACATACTAAAAAGGCGAAGCGTCACAACAAAAATATGCAAATTTGTTCTATCAAAGTCTATCAAAGGAAATTCATGATAGACTGTTCTTACAAGTGAAATCAAGTTATCAAGCATGGAAATGAATGTTAGATGCAAAATAACAAATATAATACATTAGTCTACTGTGACTTTCGCTGATGTATAAAGCTCTTGTAATTCAAGGGTTATAGTGTAAAACACCCCTAAGTATGAAAGGGTTACGTAGAGAGAAAAACAAAACTATATAAAAATAATAATAATTTGAAGACAAAATTAAATATACAATTGCTTAATACATTACTACAAGGTAATATAGTCACCTATTTACTGTGAGTACGACAATGAGATCGCACACTGTGATAATGGCTGCAGACTGCTACCACTGTCTCTTTGGGATTTTAAACTTTTCCCTTTTCTAACACTTGGTTCTATGACAGTTCTTAATTAGCAAGAAATATTCTCTGTTCATGGAAGATTTCAGATCAAGACTAATGCAGACTAGAGCACGCAGTGGCTATTGAATATACTGTGACAAAACAACTCCCATTCAATGTCATAGTTTTTACAGTTAAGGATTTTTTTTTCTTGTTGAAATATGGTGGTCATACAGCTGTGAAGCCTGCTCTGCAAATGACACATTAGCAGCATTTTGGTGAATATAAAATATCATCTCAACGCAGTCATAAAACAGACTGATGTTTCATGACCGGGGCTAGGCTGTAAGTACCTAGGAAACAATACGTATTTTGTCCTGGGTAATGCTATTGGCCCAGAGACCTTCTATATCTCTTGTTACAGTACAGTAACAGGTCAGGGGCACTGACATGAGAATGGCACATGATAGACTTTTCTTACAAGTGAAATCAGGTTATCAAGTACTACGTGTCCAGGCTGTGAGACACATTTCATAACTGTCTGGTTATACTAGATACAGTTTAATATTGATCTCAGTCTGTAGAAGAGGGTTGTTCTCACTTCTCAATAACGCTTCCTAGAAACTGGGCACCAGCCGTAATAGGAAGGTCAGGATTTTCCCTAAAAAGTGGGCACCTCTCGTAAGTTAAGTCATGTGATCAACCCTCAACAAGCTAATGCGTAGCTGGAGAATAACGTTATCCATCTAATACTAAGAGTATATGCCAAAGATCAAGGGAGGAAACACAGCAAAAGTGGTCTACCTGTCAAAAATGCAAATGGGCTCCCGGCAAGGTCTCTTACCTTAAGCCTTGGTAGCAACTGTCAGTAAATTTGATGACAGTCATTAAAAGTAACAAAAAGTTGATCAGACAGTAAAAAAAAATAATTTACATTTATTATTATATTAGTAAACTGAAAACTCCAAACACCTGATGGGTCATTTGAACCTGTCCAGGGTTGCGATCCCCCTATTTAAACTGTATTATCTATCTCCCTTGTAATTTAGAATGCTCACAATTCCATTTTAGTACATTTTCACATTAAATAATGTCAGTAAAAATGTATTCTTTGGAATATTTTCAATAAATTGTCTGTAAAAAATATTTAAGAGGGCGAGATACTAAAATTGAGCCCAATCTGTTGACTACAAAACGAATTATCCTTTTTTCAACATGATGCCCATTTTCTTCTCCTGCCAAATGTAACCACTAGATGGCAGGATTGAGACATCTTCAGTTTCAGAAGGCAACACACACTAATCCCCAATAAACTGTTCTTGTGTCAGAAATAATGCTGCTATTTGAAATAGAAAAACATTGTCTTCAAGCACTGGAATTAATTATACCACAAAAAAAAAAGACAAAAAAAAACTCTGCTATGCAAAATACTGCAAGACAAAAACAGATTAAATTCACAGAGATTCACAAAGCCTTTCCTCAGTGCATGACGCATAATGCAGTGCAGAGTCTATGATGCAGAGCATAAGGTAGTGTTCCAGGTTTTGTGTCCATACCCATTTCTCATTTTGTATAGAAAGTATGTAGAGTTAGCCTGATTTCTGAGAGTGCAAGGAACACAGAAATAACAGATCAGGGTTCCCATTCTCTGAAGCAGAAAACTGTGACAACCACATGATAAGCTTTTTTTGTATATAAACGCAATCCATAGTGCAATATAATGCTGTATATGTCCATTGTAATTGTTTCTGATAATGTACTGTACATGTATTAGTAATATGTATACTAATTTAAATATGGCAAAATATATCTATTTTATTATGATATGTGATTCTCATCTATCTATCTATCTATCTATCTATCTATCTATCTATCTCAGAGGGGCACACTCCCTCCTTCCAACTCTTTTTATCAGCCAGGGGAAACTTTCATTCCTCTAAAAGCAAAGTAATCCTGATCGGCAGACCATTTTGGTGAAAATGTAGGTGCACCTGTGCAAACCGTGGCGCACAGCACCACCAAACGGGGTTTTACGTTCCGCCTCTGCCTTTCTGAGCTCTGTAAATGAAGCTCTGTCTTTTTGTTTTGTTAAATTATGACATTCTCAAATATATTATGTTGTTGCTTCTATTATCAGTGATGGAAGTGGGGGGTGTATACGGTGGTATGCAATACTACTACTTATATTGCCTACATTGTAAAACTATACAATTCCATTAACTTACATTTTCCATATTGCCACTTCTAAATGTATACATTATACTATTATTTTGTCACACATATGTCCTCCACCTGTTTATCTTTAACCTAGTTGCACAACTTGTGCTGTTGCACAAATGTGTAACACTGTTTGCCTCCTTTCTTTGTGGATTGCCAGCTAAATACCTTCCGTGTTATATATAGTATTTCATGTAAAAAAAAAAAAAAAGATCGAAATGCATCTGGATATTCCAATACGGACAGAACCGCACTACTGTTCTGTGTTCTTTTTTAAAACGTAACTTGCTTAAAAGCTGCGTTCAGACTTGAATCGGGCCCTATGTATTCAGAGATGAATCGTGCCCTATGTGTTCAGACTTGAATTGGGCCCTATGCGTTTAACGGGGGCACATGTAAATGTTTATTGTTTGTTTATTTAGATAAGGCCCCAATGTTTATATTAATGCTCCTTTCTTGATATTTTGCTTTTGAGATGACTCAGGCCGATAGTCGTCCACTTCTGACCACCTTTACCAACAATGCCTAATAATGTTCTAGGTGGTTTCTGTTAGATTATTATCAGACTTGTTTTAAGGCCACATGCTAACATATCAGGCAAGTTTTTCAATTAAACAGGGCATTCGGGAACTGTTCAGAAGTTTTTTACTGACATAATATTCAGTGGGGAAGGGCTGATTACTGTCACACAAAAGCGCTTAGAATGTAGAAATTGTGCATATAAAAGGGTTTTGTGGCTGTGAGGAAACTGGAGCAAAAGTGAGATTTGTATTTGCAACTGGTAAATGATGCATCAAACAAACAGGGTGGGACTTAATGAGAAAATGGGTGGATTTTGAACAAACGTGGTAATTTTGGGCCTCATTTAGAGTCGGACGCAAAGTCCATTTCAGGCGCATCCTGCACATTTCCACTGACGAGCATGCGCAGTAAGCAACAGTTCCCTGCAGTTCCATCTGCTTTTCAGACGCAGTGTACACTTGCGACAGCTTGCGTCTCACTACGAGGGAAAGGGCGGAACACAGAGTTCTGTAGGCGTGACCGTGAATAATTCAGATACTGTGGGCGTCTATCGACAAATACTACCCTAGTCGGATAAAGATGCAGACGGAACACACGTTAAAACAAGACTGAAAAAGTGCGGCAGGAATTAGGTGGCGCAAGTACTTAGGTAGCTGCAGGAACTGGTCGCAGCTTGATATGGTATTACGATTGGGACGCAACTAAGGTTGCATGCCACTCGTAATACCCTACCAAGCTGCAGCACACTCCCACTGCTGCTCTTTTATGTACATCTTAGACGCACATTGCGTCCGACTCTAAATGAAGCACTGGGTGGGACTTCTTTTCTGCCGCCTTCCTGTCTTCCTGTAAGTATATAAATCAAGTTATATGCAATATTATTACTATTTAGTTTAAGCACCCCTCACAAACACACATGTGACGTGTACTTTAAAATGTTGGAGTGCCTGCATATATTTTCCATACGGTTAAATTACCTTATAAGCATATTGATATTTAACAAGGTGTCAATTTATTTAGCATGGTCTGTCTGTAGTATAACATATTTTACCAGTAAAATCAAATTCTTAAAATGCTTTTAATGCAAAAATGATAAACGGGGTATATGTTTTAACTAGGGTACACCAAATCCAAATGTTAGAATTTGGTTGAATACTAAATACTTTTAGAAAAGGATATTTAATATCATTGCTTAAAAGGTACAAATTTTCACTACAACTATAGCAACCAAATGGCAATTAGCTTTTACCTGTGTAAGTTACACAATGAAAAGAAATGTCTGATTGGTTGCTATGATTTTAGTGCAGATTTGCAGCTTTGAAAAATGTTTGTAAATACCCCACATTGAATCATTTTAGTAAAACATTTTGCCAAATATCATACATCTAATTTTCATTTTCATTAAAATTAATTAATTTACATTAAAAATAAAAATGGACATAAATGCTAAACTATTATCTTTAAATGTAGGGCTTATACGTAATTACAGTAGCCATTAAAATTGTCAGGAATTCAGGATATAAAAGGGGAGTAGTTACACTCATATGGATGCTTGGCAAGCACTTTTTTAAATCTGGAATCAATCAGATTTTCACAAAAGAAAATGAAGTCTCTATAATAATAACATGTTTCACGATATACAGAGCTTTGTCAGACATAGAACTATGACCATACTGAATAATGTGAAACGCGTTAATGGTGTGTTTACACTTAATTTTCCTTCTTTAAATATCTGACTGATTCCAAGTTGAATAAAGTTTTCTAGTAAAAGCGTTTCTCTTCCTTTTCACATATATTCCAGCAGAAAACAAGATTATTGATCTGCACTGGAGATTTGCCTCCTAAGGATTCTAAAGGCACCAATTTAACACTGCAATTTTGACAGCCAATTAGGTCATTTACACCAAACTTGCCACAAATTGCAGCAAGTTTGGGCTGAAAAGATTGCAGATTCTTATCAACATCCCAGTAGATATCTGTCCAGATGCCTTTGGGATTGCTGGTGAATGATGCGAACGATTACTGTATTTATCTGGGTATATTGTTATTGTCAGACAGCGCTAACAGGTTTGACCATACAGTATTTGTATGTGTATGGTTACAGCTGACGGAAATCTGGCTGCCAGGTGCTTCATGCACACCCACAAATTCCTCAACCAGACCTATTGCTAAGCAATGTGAGCTTGTCCCACTTAAACAAAGTTATAGCCCCCCCCCCCACTGTTATGGTGAGAACCAGCCCCAGGATAGCCAGCCAGGGCTGGTTCTCACTATTAACTAGTTAAGGAAAACCAGCTATGTGAGGCCCCCCTATCATAGTGGGAACCCATAGACGCTGGTCAGAATGTGTCTGGAGCCTCCAAAGGGGCTCCACAAAAACAGCGCGGCCTGACTCCCAAAGACTACCAGTCATATGCTGAAAGGTACTGGGGTTTATTCCAGCACCCCTGTGATGTGGGTAGCAGGGTAATGAATAATATTGGGACACCTGGAGTTACAACTTTGCCACCAGTGGTCCCAGTATAACCCCTATTCCATTATACTAAAATAGTAAAAAAAAGTATATGTATAACACACACGATTGTTAAATCAACTGTTATTAAAATAAAAACTGTTCAAACCCTCATTAAAACTTTATTTGTATTATGAGGGCATCTTGTAATCCAATGAGTATCATTTTTATAGCCCATGGGATTCTTTGTGTAATACACTAGAAATGTCCTTGGTTTGTAATACAATGGGAAATGCCCTTAATTTGTAATCTAAGGGATCTTCTTTTTTATAATCCACATGAAATGTTATTTATTTGTGATCCACAGGAATGAATCTTCTTGTAATCCAAAGGATTTCTTCTTCTTGTAATGTGAGAATGTGTTTCACCTTTTTTGGTAGATTAGAGCCCTTCCAATTTATTTTTATACGGACCCACCAATACTTAGCTATGACCCTGCTGCCTTCAATAAGATTCCTGGCAGGAAAAAAAAATAACTAATTCCTATCAAACCCTAATGTCAAATATATTTTGACAGGTTCATGAATTTTTTACATATTCTTTATATTTATGACAGTATTTTTTTTCCAATAAAGTAACTTGAATTACGGGTCTAGTTGTAAAAAATTATCCTTGATAAAAAAAAATCCTTGATTAAATACCTTCCAGACTAGTTGAGATAGGAATAACCTACAAAAGGAAGCATGTAAGATACTGTAGGTCTTGTGGAGCATACATTGCTACAGAGAATGGTAACATTCTATTTTCACTCTGTATATCATGTTTTGTTGAAACAATGAATGTCTGTTACATGTTCCAGCAGAGAAACATGTTGTTTTGTTTTTCACTTGTGAAGTGACGTTTCACTGCAAATAAGGAGAGAGATGGATCGGAGGTGTACAGTATCTGTAGGAAACAGCAAACAGGAAATCGGTATTTCCCTTTCTAACCTCTCGCAGAACAGTGCTCCCTTTTGTTGAGTCACATTTCCTTCCTCTAAGCAGGACAAGCCAGCATGCCCAATTTTTTTTTAAAGTGGTTTAATACAACACAGCCTATGCAGACAGTAATATACAAAGCACCATGAATGTGGAATCTAATAATAATACCGACATCTACAATTTTATAAAATCTTTGTTTTTAAATCATATACAAACACAAAAAGAGAAAGATTTAATAATAACTATATAATGTATGTGTATAGAGTATTAGAAATGTAAGATGATGTGACCTTGAATAATTGGGGTTGCTCTGTTGTTTAGATTGTAATTTCAGATAGACCAAAGTCTTAGGGCTAGATTTACTAAGAATCGTGTTTGGTGGCGTTTTGAAACCGCCACCCATCGCCGGCGGTTTAGTGGTTCAAACTGCCGCATTTACTATAGGGCGGCTTGAGGCTTCAATTTAAAATGACTGTCGATGTATGGCGGATTGAAAAAGCTAAACCGTCAGCGGTGTGGATGAAACCGCCATCAAAACCACCATCCAAAAGACAGGACAGGATAGTTTTAATACCTGCTTCAGAATGGCTTGATAGCTTAAATATGCTGTTTGAACTATTTTCCATTCAGAACATTAGAGAAAGCACCATTGACATTTAAATTATGTTGGCAATCATTATTTATTGATTAAGGGGCAAAATGAATTAAATATTAACTTATGAGGGAATAAAAAATTTCCATTATATTAAGGGGATACAATTATTTGATTATTATATTATTTGGACAATATGTCATGACAAATTGTACAACATAAATAATTATATCCACCATTAACAATCAGTTAATAATATTATATATTCACATTTTCTATATAATATAATGCTATAATAGTGTCCCTTTAAAAAAAAAATATATAAAAAAAATTCTCTCATAAATTAATATTACATTTATTTTGTCCCTTTATCAATAAATAATAATTTTCCAAATGATTAAAATAGCAATGGTGCTTTCTCTTATGTTCTGAATGGCAAAATAGCTCAAACAGCAGCTGTTTCATCAATCTCGCCTATTGCAACCACCTCGTTCATTTTGGCTGTTTGGATGGCTGTTTTTCGGCGGTTTTGAAAACCCCAGCTTAGTAAATGCGGCTGTTTGTATGTTCATCATTGTTAAAATCGGGATGGCGGTTTGTAAAGTGGTGGTTTTGAAAAATGTAATTTCTGGCCGTTTTGACGGCGGTTTGGGCTTTAGTAAATCCGGCGGTTTCAAAACCGCCGGAAAACTAGCCGAAAAGCGGCGGTTTGAGCAAACCGCCCTTTAGTAAATCTAGCCCTTAGACTCATGTCAGGATACCCCATGTGGTGGATATGTGGTGACCATAGAAAACCATAAAAAACTGAAGGGGAGGTTGGGGATTTCTGAGCCAAAGAGCTGTGAGCTAGAGAAGGCGGCATGATTGATGATGTTCACAATGGCCACCGGGTTGGGTACCTTATAGCGATGATGGAAACGCCCAGATGGGTTAACCCCCGACATGATCAGACCAAAGCTGTAATTCCCCACACAGTGCTAATAGCGACAGCTTCAAAAAAGACGTGAAACAATTCCGAGGAATGAAGATCCCGGCAGGCTACAATGACGTCACTTTGAAGGGCCACAATATGATTTGTGCTGTTAAGATGGTAATTTAAGGAGGTGGCAGCTGTTCAATGTTGTTTAGAAAGCCTAGTACATTGTACAGCCGGCACCTCCTTAATCGGTATAATGACTACCCCCGTGGTCACCAATGACCCCTACAATTCCTAAATTCATTTATCAATGCAGAATTCAGAATCTTATCATTCCTATTTAGAATGGCATTTCCTATACTTTTTCTATATTATATTATGCTACATGCCATACATTACCCCTTAGTAAAAGCATAGCCCTTTCAGAAACCAGTAGTAGCTCTAAAAACTAGATTCAAAGGGTGTTTTTCTGCTTTGGTGTACACATTCTCCTCCTCCATACTGCTACACTGAAACCTAGCTGTCCAATGCAGCTGTCCTTTGAACCGACCCCACTTCTGGGACCAATGCAGGAGAGGAGGAAGACAACACAATGGCTCTTATTTCAGTCGGTGCGACAGATCCCTTCTTCCCAGTATTGGTCTCCAACACAAGTGAGTACAGTGGACATTTGTATGACACTAATGGTTGAGGTACCAGGACAAGATCGCTACCAGTGTATTAGTCAAGGGAAAGGGAGCTGTGTAAACCACTCCAAAAAGTTTAAAACCCCTTCATTTAACTTGTTCATTCTTAAAAATCTGTTTCTGCAAATCATTTCTTAAGGAAACTCTGTTCCTGCCTATTCTCACTTATCTGCATCGCTGACTAAGTAATTGTTTTGTGTAATTTTCCAGTAAGCAATGTGAAAATATATTATATATTTGGCTAGACATTTTGGACCTCATTTACAGTGACAAGCAACCCAACAAAGGTACAGATTTGCTCCTATACAAACCATGTTGCATGCAGGGAAAAATGCTGTCTGCTTTGGCATGTAGCACACAAATACAGGGAAATTTTATTTATACACTGCAATTTAGAGTTAAACTAGGCAAACCCTCTCCCAACTCTAAATCTTTCCACACAGTTTAAAACCCTTCCCCTTGCAGTGCAACATGGTTTTGCACAGTTGCAAATTTGCTCTTTTTTTATTTTTCTGTTAACTCTAAATAAGTCCCCTATATGTACAATATGATTATCTCTGTCTGCATGTGCTACACTCATATCAAGTGTTGTAGAACATGACTCTGAACATTTCAATGTGTTATATTGTATGAATGAGAGTGGTCATAAAACATAGGATAATGCATTTTCTACTGTAAAATATATGGGTATTAGGAGCCAAATAGAAAAAAGTGGTTAAGTAAATGGGGATGTTGCTGACGCCACAAATTGTAATGTACTAAAAACAAATAGATCAGCATAAAGAACAGACCCCTAAGCATAAAAAAAGTAAGACTGATAAAAATTCATTTTTCAAATTTGTTCACACACTTTGCAAATATATAATCATCACCATTTCAATATAATATATTATAAAATAATATAACATACAAATATGATAATATTCATCCAAATATAATGTTCAGATTAGCATACATATTAAAATACATATCCTAATGAATCAACTATATGTTAGGTGATTGGATTAGTAAAAAAAACCATATAAAATATTTGAAACCTGAAATTAATAGAAAAAATGGTTTCCTGCTATTGTTTTACTTATAATAGACAATAAAATTGTGGCTGTTGACATTATAAATGAACCAATTTTTGTTTTTAGTAACTAGAGCTGATATACCAGTTCCAGTTAATGCTGAAAGTTAACATTTTTTAAAGGTTATTTATGAAAACGCAAATCTACTTTTCAAATGGTAATTTGTGATGTCACGTACCTACTTGTGCTCACATGCACCCTTACAGACAAATAAATTTGTTCTGCACCTAGGTCTGAGGGTTGGTGGAAAATGCACAGTGTGGAATTTAGAAACAAACTGTCCAACTTACATCTAATTTGGGTAGCACTATTGCATTGGTATATTTATTTATGTCTATATTTATTTAAACAATTAACTTTCCTGTTAAAATATGGGTAGCCTCATTTATGGCTTAAATGATTCACAAGCGGACATCTTTTTATTGGCTGTGGCACTTTTTCAAAACATTTTACATATTGTTTGAAGTGTACCTGCAAAGAGAAATTGGATGGTGCGAAATGCGTCACATTGCAAATATAGGGTTAGATCTGATTTTAGGGACCTCAGAGAAAATTCAAGTCTTTTTTGGAGGCAGAAATTGCTGTGCACACTCCCACTGAACAGAGAATGCCCCTGCAAATGCACCCCCGTAACACTTTTATCTCATTTAAATAATTCTGACCTGCAATGTTATTATTATTATTATTATTATTATTATTATTATCCTTTATTTGTTGGGCGCCACAAGGTTTCCGCAGCACCGTACACAGTACAAACAGTAGTACAAAACAGGGTGACAAAGTACAGAACAATAAACAGAAAGTACCAATGCTTCAGGAACTCCAGGAAGACATATGGAGTAAAGACAGCGCAGAAGAACCGGTATGGAGACAGGAGGGGAGGGGGGCCCTGCTCATAAGAGCTTACATCCTAAGGGAGGGTAAACAGACCAGGCACGAAAGGGAGCCAGTGAAGCAGGGGGAGAGAAGAGAGGGGCCAGGGGAGAGAGGGAGAACGAAAAGAGTGGATGAGGGTTAGGTGGCTGGTTGGTAGGCTTTAAGGAACAGGTGGGTTTTAAGTGCCCGTTTGAAGGAGCACATGTTGGGAGAGAGACGGATGGAGCGAGGGAGGTCATTCCAGTGTAGGGGGGCAGCTCGGGAGAAGTCCTGGATTCTAGAGTGGGAAGAGGTGATCAGAGTGGAGGAGAAGCGACGGTCATTGGCCGAGCGCAGGGAGCGGACCGGAGTGTAAGTGGTGAGGAGGTTAGGGATATAGGGGGCAGTAGATTGGGAGAGAGCTTTATAAGTGGTGGTGAGGAGTTTGAAAAGGATCCTGTAGGGGAAGGGGAGCCAGTGTAGGGCGTGGTAGAGAGGGGAGGTTGAGGAGGAGCGGCGTGAGAGAAAGATGAGTCGAGGAGCCGCATTGAGAACGGAGCGGAGGGGGGCAAGATGGGAGAGGGGGAGGCCAGTGAGGAGAAGGTTGCAGTATTTGAGGCAGGAGAATATGATGAGAGCAGGGGCGGACCCAGACATTTGCCCTACCCGGGGCGATTTAAGGGGGGCGGTTTAGGCCCCGCCCCCTTTCTGTGTTCTAAGGCTGCCGGCGGCTGCACAGTATGTGCAGGTCCGTTCAGCAGTGAAAGTGTGCTGTCCCGCTGCTCTGATTGTGTTTAAAACACAATCAGAGCAGCCGGGCAGCATACTGTCCCTGCTGAACGGACCTGCACAGTGTGCAGCTGTCGGCAGCAAGCCCCTGGATCCGCCACTGGATGAGAGAGTGGATGATTGTTTTGGTGGCATCTTGAGAGAGGAAGGGCCGGATGCGGGCGATGTTGTGCAGTTGGAAGCGACAGGCTTGGGCAAAGAATTGGATATGGGGGGTGAAGGAGAGAGAGGAGTCAAGAGTGACACCTAGGCATCGGAGTGTAAGATTATATGAATCAGCATTTAGTCAGTAACGGAAATCCTGCGATCAGCAGATGCAAACTGTATCAAGGCTGCAGATGCTGCCACATTGGCCCGAAAACCGTGAGATTCTGAACAAATCCGGGTGCAAGAGCACAAAGAACGCTTGAACTTTTTACAGTTCTTTTGTTTGTAAATTAACCATACTGCCAGTTTCAACAATCAGTAAACAATAAATAAGAGGAGCACCTTAATAAAAAATACCTATAATAAACATTGCATTCTTTCCTTATCAACTATATTGCATTTTATACTTATATTAACTTTTAAGTAACATTTTAAAAATGTTTACAGACTAATGGGTTCTGATCAGATTACAAGCATTTATAACAATGAGGTGGCATTTAGTATATATAATACTATATCTGTGAAAAGCACAATGTTACATTGTGTATTATTTTGTTACTATACTGTTATGATATTGTTAATATGTTATTAAGCGAAAGGGATCTTAAGAATGCTAAAGCATTTCATATTATTTATATCTTCCGCCTGCCTCAAAATATAATATTTAAAGTAAGTTGCAGTAAAGAGCAAAAATAATTAGTAGATATGAATATTTAGACAATTACATTTTACAGATACGGTTTTCGCATCTAAAATTACAATGCTTTCAGTTCATTAGCAAAACACGTTTTTGCTGCTAGAGTCTGTTCTCTGAGATCATGAAACCAGTTGGGCAGCCAACTGTTAGCCGTGTTTTTCACATAACCAGTTCTATTTTTAGCTTGAATTGTAGGAAGTGTGCGGCTTTCATAGATGGGAGAGAAGCAGAGAGCTTTGCTGCATGTTAACGTGCCAACCCGAGAGATGCTTGGCCTTCACACAGCAAATTACAGGGGGAAAAATGGAAATAAGAAAACACAGTCTGCAGTAATAGACTGACAATCAGTTCACGTGTCTTTATGTGCAGTTCAGTCCTTTTTTTTTTTTAATAATTTGTATTATTAATGGCTAAGCCGTGAACATGTGAATTATTTAAACCTCAAATTACAGATTTCTTGAAATATGCATCATATGTCTTATATATGTGTGTGTTAATACAGTATATATATATATATATATATATATATATATATATATATATATATATATATAAACAACACACACACACACACACACACACACACACACACACACACACACACACACACACACACACACACACACACACGTAGGCAGCCTGTGTAATGTTTGATCTTATGATACTGAAACAAAGGAAAATAAGAGAGACAGCTACAGCTCTATGTAAAGAAAATTAATGACTGAATTTTTGAAGATCCATTCCCACCTTCAGATAACATTACGTGCACACATACTCTTTTGCAGTAAATGCAACCAGTGATGTATATATATGGAGTCTATGATGCCCTTGGCCATCGTGAATGAATGAAGAACCTTAACTTATTGATTGTGTTCTTCCTACAAACATTTCCACTTTCTGGGTTTTTTCTGCCAACCCTGGATCTTTACTATGATAAGACAAATTTAATTCCTTGGTTTCTAATGTATAGGTCTGTTATATCGTAACATGCTGAGAACAAACCAGGAAAGGAAGATAGAGCTCCCCCTAGCACTAGTAGTTAGGATTCTAAGACTTGGGGGTACAGTTACTATGCGGTGGTTCTTTAGAACCGCCGATTCCTGACGTCATTTTCTTCAAATGACACTTTTAATAAAGACAAAACCCCGTTGGCTTTGTCTTTAATAAAAGTTCCGTTTTAAAAAGCGGCTTCAAAGCACCGGGAATCGGCGGTTCTATGGTACCGCTGCATAGTACATTTATTATCATGAACTTGGGACACAGTGAGATGATCAGCACTTTGTAGACAACAGCAGTGACTATGTGCAGGGAGAGAGACAGTAAATGGCAATATTCTCTCTATTCTCAACAGTAATAGATACCTTAAACACTAAAGATATAATAATTACAAGGACAAACATTTGATTTTTAGGCTCTGTAATATAAATATACAATATAATATCTGAAATAAACAGGTTCTTAGTGCAGATTTTTATCAATACAGGACAAGGATTCAGGAGTAAACATTAAACACTCAATATATATTAACAAATATTTGTGTTTTAGTCTCAGTAATTCCACTTAGTTTTGGATATAATATTATATATTGATATTACAGAGTATAATTCACAAATGTTTGTAATGTGATTTGTAAGTATTTAGTGCAGTGGTTCCCAAACGTTTGCAGTTCACGGCACCCTTAGAGTCTCCAAATTTTTTCAAGGCACCCCTCCAAAATAATTATTGAGCAGTCCTGTTTTAGAAGTAGTTGGGTCAAAAAATTGTAATAAGTATTTAGGTCAGGACAGAAATACTTATTTAGTTATATGCAAAAATGCCCCCTCTGCATCCAGACACTCTGCCCTCAGGCACTCTGCCCCCTCTGCATCTAGACACACTGTCCCCTGTCACGATCCCTCTCACTCCTCTGCCGCGCACCAGCCATAGGAAAAAAAAGAAAGAACACAAAAACTTACCAATCCGCCGGGCGCCGGGACCCTGCAGCCTCCTCTCTCCTGCAGCTGTCACTGAATATCGACGTCAGTGACAAGCTGCTGCGGGAGAGAGGAGGCTGCAGGGTCCCGGCGCCCGGCGGATTGGTAAGTTTTTGTGTTCTTTCTTTTTGCTATGTCTGGCCCGCGGCACCCCAGTGACAGCGCCGCGGCACCCCTGGGAGCCGCGGCGCACACTTTGGGAACCGCCGATTTAGTGTTTAAAGTGTACTCCTACACTATTTTGTCCTATATTATGTAAAGTAAGTCACGGTGGTGATGCATCTTTTCTTACATTTGACATATTTGGGTGTGCAGACTTTATTTTTTCTGTTTGGTAATGTATACCTACCAACATTTATCCAGGCGAAAAATAAGCCTGACCCCTGACCTGCACAAGCCTTACTCCAGGTGAACACGATCCCAGCCCCAACCTGCCCAGTGACACCCACTTTCAAACCAACCATGCCCACTTTCTGGAGAAGTCCCGTTCACTTCCATACGTGCCCCATCCCTTACCAGATCTGCATATCGGTACTGTACTGATGGAATCATAACAGGTTGGTAATATGGTAATGTTCTGTGAGAATATGAGATGGCAAATACACAAATAGAATAATTAGACTGGATGACTGTCTTAGAAATTGTATTTATAGCTAGAATTAGTAGCTATAGTTATCAGATGTTATGGGGGTGACTGGGCCAGAAAATGTATCCAATTGCTATTTTTGGGTTCAGAAAGGAATCCACCACTCCACCACCACCACAAAGGTGGGTTGTTTTGTCATTCTTTAGATCAATATCATTAAGGGGCTTATTTAATATTTACGGGATTTTTGCCCCATAAAGTATCATCTGTCATCGCAACAATAACAGATGACCCTTGGGGCAATGTACTAATAAAGTCATGTCAGGACAGCGCATCTGATGGGAAGCTGCCCCAGCGATAACTTTTTTCTACTGCAGACTCCGGGTACTGCCCTGTTGCCATTTACAGAAAACACAGGGGAGGGCAGGAAGGCTGAGGGAGAGGAATACAAAGGCCCCTCTCCTGCCATGCTCCCCCCATAGGATTTAATGGTGTTAGCCATTGGGGTGAAGCTCTGCAAAGCTAAGCTTATTGGAGCCTGATAAAATTACCCCCATCGCAGCCCCCATTAAATATTAGGGGGACTGCAGTTTAATGTGGGAAATATTTCTGATATCTCCTACATCAGCATTTTATTAAATAAAGATTACACTTAAAAATGCCTAAATCATGCAGAAAAACCAGTGTCTGCATGGTTTAGGGCTTCATAAAAATGTCCCTAGAATTTATAAAATGATGAACACTATGGAAGAACTTCTCTGAACAGAAGCTAAACTAACATGGCACAGATTGGAAATAGATAGACACCCATAAAGTCATGGAGGCCTAGACTGGGGGTTACAAAGCACTGGGGCCAGCCCTGGGGGCAGTGACAGATTATAGGTATGTGCAGTTCTGAAATACAGGCAAGGGAACATGGGGCAGGTAACTGCATGAACTAATAGTTGAGGGGGGGGGGTAAGAAACAGCTCAATAGGACACATGAATTACCTCTCAGCGGACCTTATCAATGCCAGTGCTGTTGTATTGGTCATTTATTTTTTCTTCAAGACATAACAAAATAATTTCCATATATTATAATATTGTACATTATATACTATTATATTATATATTTTAGTTACAAAACACATTTTCAAAACTGACACATCCCATTTGAACACACAGACTACATGGTAATGAGCAGTATAAAGAGCCATGGATGACAATAGGTATCATTTACTAACACTGCATTTAGTTTTTATCTGTCTAATTCCTGATTGGTTACTATGGATTTATGCAAATTGTGCACCAAAATGCAGTATAAATACATGAGCCCTTAATACTACCCATACTACTAATATAATCATCTCTTATTTGATGTGTCAGTGAGCGCTGTAATAAAGAAAAACTCCAGAAGTCTGAAAATGAAAAAGTTGGAAATCCTAATTAGTGTAAATTGAACTAACGTGAGCCAGTAGTTTATTTTTGAACTATAGATATTTATAAATAGAAGAAAGAGCAGGTTGCCACTTACGTTACCTGCGATGATTAAACAGTTCTTAGAAAGTCTGAAGACTGGAAATAAAAGTGTTCTGTGGATAAGACCTTTTCAAGAGAAGCATCTGAAATGTCACAACATTGTAAGAAGAAAGTCTATCTGTGAGCCACAGTCATTTACCTGCCAGTGTGAAGTCTTCTGTCATTAAATGGTTCAATGTAAGCAGACATGAGTAATTGGCAGACTAACCTCTGCATGCTTCTAATGCTGATGATATTATAATGTCTGTTGCTCACATGGACAGTAGTGCATAGTTGCCAACCTTTCCAGGTGGAGGTTGGCCTCCAGGAGTCTTGGGGGGCATGAGAGGGGGGAAGCTCAGTGAATTGCGTAATTTTGACTCCGCTCCGTGACGTAATAACGCATCATTTTACCACAGGGGCCGGACCAAAATTATGCAATTCACATAGAATCTCATAATGGAGCCTCAAAATCTGCCCACTTCACTAGGAAATGGGTAGATGCAGGAGAATTGCCAGCACTCCCGGGAGTTCGGGGGAGCTACCCAGAATTCGGGAGTCTCCTGGACACTCCGACAGAGTTGGTATGCAGTATTGTAATATTGTCGACAGAGCAAACTGGTAGAAAGTCCTGTATGCACAATTTTCCATTCTTTCCATCTGACCCAATGTTTGCACCCATAATCATGGTGCCTGTCAAGATCCTCTCAAATTCCACTCCCTTCTAAAATCCAGACCCGCCATCAGAGCTATACAGGTTGGACTAATTCCCGTGTAAATGGGGAAGATGAGTGTGAGGCCGGCCTGCTAGAGTGGAAAACAGTACCAGGCTAGACAGGGGGTGCTAGTCACAATATATAAAAGGGAAACCCGCATCGTGGAGTCACCCTGGTTGCAACCTCAAATAATGAGTGTTCCCCAAAGACTACCAGCCATGCTAGCCAATTGTGATTGGCTGAGTGTCTATTAACCCTCTTAGTCTAATTAAGGACACAGTTATTTTGTGTAATGTGCTTCTAATGAGAAGGTGATTTTGCATATTATGTTTTTTAAAGTTTATTCCTACTGGAATAACAAGAAAGTAGATGACTATCATGAAATGGTATTATTTTTTATAAAATGTGGTAAAAGGGATTTCAGGGAGTGCTTCATTGAATTAAAATGTATTGTGAATAAAAAAGTGTTTTAGTGACCCCATTCCCATTATACTGGAACCACTGGGGCGGCAAAGTTGCCAGTTCAAGTTCCCAATTTTTTCCTATTACCCCAATACTCACGGCCCAGGGGTACTGGGAAGAGAACCAATGCTGGTCAGTTTGGGGCCAGGAGTCTCTGGGAGGGGACTCCCCATGGATTATCCAGCCCAACGCTGGCCAGACTGTCGCTGGTTCCCATTATGTTAGGTAGATACAATGCTGCGGGTTTCCCTGTTATAATGTGACCAGCTTTATGCTAATTTATACTTTAGTACATCAAAACAACATTGTTCTGTACATCAAAACAAATGTTTATGATTCACAAATGGTCTTATGTCCTACACTAAATGAGGGCCGCAGGCAGCATCATGGAACGCAGAGGTGACCAAACAGTAGATCTGTCCTGACCTAAATACTTATTACATTTTTTGACCCAACTACTTATAAAACGGGACTGCTCCCATCATTATCATCAACGTTTATTTACATAGCGCCAGACAATTCCATAGCGCTTTACAATTGGGAACAAACATTAATAAAACAACAGTGGGTAACACATACAGACAGTGAGGTAAGAGAACCCTGCTCTCAAGCTTACAATCTATCTAATTATTTTGGAGGGTGCCTTGAAAAAATTATGGAGACTCTAAGGGTGCCGTGATCTACAAAAGTTTGGGAACCACTGTACTAGTAGGTTAATTAGCTGATATTAAATTGACCTTAGTCTCTGTCTCTCTCTCTGAGTATGTGTTAGGGAGTTTAGACTGTAAGCTCCAATGGGGCAGGGACTGATGTGAGTGAGTTCTCTGTACAGCGCTGCGGAATTAGTGGCGCTATATAAATAGCTGATGATAAATGGGTCCTTACATTTTTTAATTAATTCACCCATGTAAGTTATATTGAAAAATATGGGACAATACTGTATGGTAGCAGTGTATTGTTTCCACATGGAAGTTGGTCATGTAAGGAGGTATGAAGAAGACCTAAAAGTATATGTTTTTATAGGTAAAACATTTGATCCTTTCATTTTAAAATGTTGGGTTGCGTGTATTAAATGTGCAGACTGGGATCCACATAGGTATCACTATGGTAGTGGGTCATTCACAATGGCAGCAAGTGTAACACAGGGGAATAAAAACTATTTCTTGGTATATAGTTAAATTTTCCTCTTCAGCTGTTTTCTAGTTTTGCTGAAAATCAGACCCTTCCTCTAGAAATATCTCTACTTAAATACATAACAGGAGGCAGTTTTGCCTCAATAAACAGAATTTTTTTCTCACCACCCTCAAACACAAGGTGTGGGGTACATTTAAGTTATTGGTGGATTTTAGTTAATTGCAAACAATATAACAGCAGCAAATGTTATCAATGTCAGTCACTGCTCCTTAGTGCGCTTTAAATGTTAGCAAAGTTCCAAATGGAAAACTTTGTAATCCTCCCTGTGCCAGAAGCGTTCTCAGCATTCTGACCTCTGCTGGCGAAAGAACCAACTTCATTAATATTCTAAGTTTAGTTCAGGGCTTCAAAGACTGTAAGGTCTGATAATAGGTCAATTTGTTTGTGTATCTTGAATTGATGACATGTCAAACACTACATGACCTCTTCCAGCTGGTACATAATACTCTGCTTCTGAACTTCACACTTAATTTACTTTACAGCTATCTAGGCTGAATTAATTAAATTATGCACATAGGCCTCAGGAATACATAATTGTTGGGCTGTTATTTTGTATAATGTGACAATTGTAATATTTGTAACAGTTTCTGTGTGTACAGCGAAATGAGAAACTATATAGTTTAATAATGTGGTTGATAATGTGTATTCTGGTATTACTAGAAATATGCAGGGGATTTATATTATCTAAACTTTTTCTCATTTTCAGTACAATTGGATAAAGTTTGGTTTCCAATTTTACACTATGTTGTGCGCTACTATTGGGGAGTGTAGCCGATTCCCACCGTTCAGGTCACGGTCAATCCCCTGCCCTTAACCCTACCGAGATGTTATAACCTGAAACAAATAATTCATTCATCCCAGCCTAAAAATATTCAGAATACCACCAAGCCGATGTGCAAGATAGATCAACCAGTATAGGACAAGTGGAACTAAATTAACTTCTGGCCAAGTAGATGCCACCAGTAAAGAAGGTGAATCTTCTGTTTTGGGGATTGTGTCCTCTCTGTGCCAATCCCAATTATTGGGATGCATTGGGGCTCCTCATCATGAAGGCAATTGTAGATTTTCCTGCTTATTTTCCAAACACCACTCGTGGTATGACCGTAGAACATCAATCAATTTGTGTGGTTGTCCCAGCCAACAGTAGTTACAATCTAGGTTACAGGTTTCTTAGCACCCATCCAAATTTTGTTACCCGAGGTCATACCCTCAATTTATTATCCTTACCTTAACCAGGCCTCTTGCGAATGATATAACAAGAATATTTTGCATTTACTGTTATTATGAAAGGGATTCATGTTTTGTGTTAATGAACAAATAGTCCTAGCATTAAGAATGAATTATAAAGATCTTATAGTCATGTCTATATGACTTCTCAACATAACAGTACCTAATGGATTGACTTTGGTGGTAGTTGTTGGAATGAGATGAACTTGTCCTTGCTAGTAAATCTGGGTACAACGAGCTACTATCACTTAGCAGACTGCATGGGCCATATACCAAGACTTATACACTGCACGGTTTATTCCTTTGTTTATACTTTCCAAATAATTTTTATATACTTGTCTTGTGGAATACATTATACATGAAATGTAATATAAACATGTAACACATAAAAATAAACCAAAAAAACATGTATTATAAGTTCCAGGTAACACCAATGAATGAAATAAGTAAGCATAAGTTTTCTGCTCCCCCATACTCCATAATCTGACCACTGCCCTGTTCAGAGCAGGTACTCAGAGGCTAAGGGGGAAGGCAGCCTGGCCATAAAAATCATTTTTTTTTGGGGGAGGCGGGCTGCCCTGGTAAGCACGGCACCCTCCTGCCACGGTATCACACTTACTGTAATCCGCCAGCCCTGCATGCATGTTAGATACTCTGTGAATATAAATTAACAAAACATTCTGCACGCATAGGGCCTGATTCATTAAGGAAAGTAAAGCAAAGAAAGGAGTAACTTTGCACCTTGACAAAATCATGTTGCATTGGAGGGGGAGGTAAATTTGAAGTGTGGGGTCAGTTTTATAGCTGTGTAGGGCATGTCCTAGATCAACTTTAAATTTTTGTGCAAATATAAAGCTATCAAGTATTAGTGTGCTACATGAAAAACAGCCAGTATTTAACTTATCTACAAAATAATAAATGCATTGTAGCAAAGGTTTGTCCAGGAGCAAAGTTACTCTTTTTTTTTGCTTTGCTTTCCTTAATGAATCAGGCGCATAGAGTGGCATATGCAAAAATAGTGAATTACTGAAACAACAGTTGAATCTGTTCACAGCTAATGTAGTAGTACAAACATTGTGTTCATATCAAACCTAAAGTAGATGGATGTAAGTCCTCCATGTCAGATTGTTATTATTCACGGCAGCTATAGTAAACACAAATAACACACATTCTTGAATGTTTTATACCTTTTATATTATTTGTATTTATTCAAATCTGGATATCTTCCTGCTTTTTTATAGATATTGAAACAGGAATCCCTAGGAACAATTTTTGGCCTTTAAATAGAGTTTCCACAGTAACAATTTCCTAGGAACAATTTTGGGCCTTAAATAGTGTTTCCACAAAAGACATAATTAATTGTGAATATTCTTATCATTCATAATATCTGTGATTTATGCTACAGATTCCTGTGTATTGACAATCTATTGTTTACATAGCTTTATTGTAGCCAGTGACTTACCCTGAGGTAGTTGAGGGTGAAGTTGGTTAGACCCATCCTAGTGATGTTTTTGGATAGTTGCTCTAGTACCTGTGGGTCTGGTGCCTATAGACACAGGATATAGAATAGCGTATTATTAACTGAACACACAACCTTATAATACAATATAGACAAGTGTTACCACAGTATTTAACTGCATATAACTAAAACATGTAACAATCACTAACTTTGCTAGACAAGCATGCAATCTCTCTTTACAGTTTAATATGGTAGCCAGCAGCACACTTAGAAAGTATTCTATGCTTTCAGTTTACACTTCGTATTGACAATTAATAATTAAGAAAGGCTGATAATTGCAGTTTATTGAAGATTTATTTATTATTTACTCTATTGAACCTAGTGGAGATAAAAGCAAAGCAAAGACAAGGAGCAACTTTGCACCTGGACAAACCATGTTACAATGCAAGGGGTAAAATTGACTTATTTTTTGCACGCAAGGAAAATACTGGCTGAAATTAAAGTTGATCTATGACATGCTGTATACTAACTATAAATCTGTCCCCACATTTTAAATTTACCTCCCCCTCCAATGCAACATGGTTTTGCCCAGGTGCAAAGTTACGCCTTTTCTTTGCTTTGCTCCTAACTCAAAATCAGGCCCTGTATGGTTTTAAGTTATTTAGTTTTTGCCATGTCTTGTTTCTCATGAGAATAATAACTGTTTTTTTCTCATTAAAGTACAAGACGATACCCGATCTCTGCCATGTCTGTGCTGGTGCAGAATTCAAGCCACGATTGAATATTCATGTACGACAAGAGTAAGCCTCTCCACCTCTTTTTGGCATTACAATAGTCTTGTTAGCAAAATTAAATCTTGTGCTTCTTCACAAACTAAGAAGCACCTTCTCCCTACTTAAGTATAGAGTATATACACCGATCATCCACAACATTAAAAGCACCTGACTAATATTGTAAAGGTCCCCTTCATGCTGCCAAAACAGCCTGACCTGTCAAGTCATGGACTCCATAAGACCTCTAAAGGTGTCCTGTGGTATTTGGCACAAAGACATTAGCAGCAGATCCTGTAATTACTCCTGTAAGTTGCAAGGTGGGGCCTCCATAGCTCGGACTTGTTTTTCCAGCAAACTCAACAGATGCTTGATTGGATTGAGATCTGGGGAATTTGGAGGCCCCACCCAGTCAACACCTTGGGCTCTTTGTCATGTTCGTAAAGTCATTCTTGAACATTTTTTGCAGTGTGGCAGAGAGCATTATCCTGCTGGAAGAATATTGTTACCAAGAAGGGGTATACTTGGGCTGCAACAATGTTTAGGTAGGTGGTAAATGTCAAAATTATATTCACATGAATGCCAGGAGGCAAGGTTTCCCAGCAGAACATTGCCCAGAACATCACACTGCCTCCGCCGACTTGCCTTCTTCCCATAGTGCATCCTGGTGTCATCTCTTCCCCATGTAAATGACGCACACGTACCTGGCCGTCCACATGATGCAAAAGAAAATGTGATTCACCAGACCCAGCCACATTCTTCCATTGCTCCATGGTCCAGTTCTGGTGCCCATTGTAGGCAAAAGGTGGACAAGGGTTAGCATGGGCACTCTGACCAGTCTACGGCTACGCAGCCCAATACGCAGCAAGCTGCAATGCACTGTGTGTTCTGACACCTTTCTATCAAAGTCAGCATTAACTTTTTCAGCAATTTATGCTACAATAGCTCTTCTGTGGGATTGGACCAGATGGGGTAGCCTTTGCTCTGCAAGCTCATCAATGAATCTTGGGCGCCCATGACCTTCCTTAGACCACTTGTGGTAGGTACTAATCACTGCATACTGGGAACACCCCACAAGATTGGAGATGCTCTGACCCAATCATCTAACCACCACAATTTCGGCCCTTGTTAAAGTCGTTCAGATCCTTACGCTTGCCCATTTTTCCTGCTTCCAACACATCAATTTCAAGAAATGACTGTTCACTTGCTGCCTAATATATCCCACACCCCTTGACAGATGTCATTGTAACAAGATGTGGCTGATCAGTGTATATAGGAGCGCCTCCACTCCACTCAAGCTCTTCCCCTTTCCTGTGCAAACTTCCGCTTCTCACTCCAATATGCCCCAGTGGAAATGTAGGTGCGCTACAGCGATCAAAGCACATGGTTTCCGTTTTGCACAGCAATGGTATTGCTAATCAGCTTACAGAGTATGTAACCTCCACAGCCTGAAGAAGGCTAATTAAATAAATGGAGCAAAGATTAATCTAAAGATTTGATCTGATTAGATTAAATATGAGCAACATGTGACAGATCCAATCACATCCCGCTTTCTTTGACCAGGAAAGCCCTATGGTTTAGTCTCTCCTGGCTTATGATATTAAACTATGTGATCAGCCAGGGGAATTACAATACAATTTAAATAGTTTAATGTAGATGGGATAAGAAGGACAGTAGGAAAGGCATGTGTGAGTATTTACAACGTCTTGTCTATTTGCTTACACTGTGGCCACAAAATGTCTGCAGCTCAAAACGGTGGTTGTAGAGTAATGTTTATTTTTTGTGACCAATTACTTTCCTAACTTAAAACCGTCAATGGTTTGTAAGGATGATTGATAAAATAATGATAAGGACAATTACTGTAAGTCCACAGCATTCCTGTCACATGAACTATTTTCCCTGATCCCTCCTCTCCTTATAACGCCTCCAAGTCACTACATGAGGACATCATAATCAGTGTTGGATTCCTCCTGCGGTCACTGTATGAGGAGTAAGATAATTAATAGGTGAGGAGAAAAGTACAGAGAAAGGAAATTAAATTCCTCTCGCTCTCCAGTACCAGTTCCTGTGTCAGTCACCCCCTCGTCATACAGTCACTGCAGGGGGAAATGCACAATGATTGTACTGTGTCTCACTGTGCGCTGTGGTGACCAAAAGTACATGCCTGTGCAAGGGGGGAGAGTCTGGAAACAGGAGTCAAGATAAGCTGACCAGGTTGTCTCTGATGAACGATAGGCAGGGTACTAGACTACCTAAGCACTCCCCTATATGGGTGCTGCTCTCCCTCACCGCTTCTTACTTATGCGAAGACAAAGGGGAAGGAGCAACAAGCAGAGGAGAGGCGTACCTGTGCTGTCTCTCTGTGCCATGCTGGGAGGGTGGCACTGGACTGTGACTAGTGCCACATTCTCAGCCTATCACTGACACAGAGGAGCAGAGGAGTTATAGGTAAGAATTTAAATGATTATGCACAAGCAAAAACACTATCTGTGTGACGCAATAAAACCCATTAGTATATAAGGTACTCCCCAAATGCTGGAGCTCTAGCCTTAAAGTAGCACTGGCCCTGTTGATATGAATGCCGTAGTTGCCAACATTTTATAATAATTACCAGGGACACTCAGGTGCATCTCAGTATGTCATGTATGGTACAGTCTAGGCATGCTTGGACTACAATCCTTATCCTGATCTGCTTTAATAACTTGGTTATAATGCAATTTATTTACAATTTGAGGGCCCAAATCAATAAATATTAAGCTATAAATGACAGAGAATAAGAATGCATAGTGAGAATTGCATCCACTATACAAAATAACAGGAATTGTACTGTGCAGATGGTCAATATTGAAAACCGGGGACAAATCTTTAACACTTGGTTCTGTCCCTTAAACTTCGGGATAGTTGGCAGCTATGGATCATCCTGCTGCACAGTTAATTATATCATATAAGGAATATGGATAGAGTGTACTTACATGCATGGCTAGTATGCTGCGCGGTACTAATTCTCTGTATTGTCTAATGGTAAAGTGCCATGTCTTGATTCTCATGAGATCATCAAATGTAAACTCCAGGATGAGTCGGCCTTCAGTGCATACCTACATTAGGAAAATAAATAAATAAATTTTCACATTTAAATAGACATTAACCTCAGTATGTGTAAGGAATTACTTTGACATTTGCACCTCCGACCACTAGAGTTCTCTGTATTAGCAAACTTGCCCTTAGATTTGCCCTTATCCAAGATGGCCAGTTTGAAATCAAAGAGAAACCATCTTGGATCCTGTTTCCTGTTTGGGCCTATAAATGGCACTTCCTGGTTCGGACATATGCTTGAGTATTCTGCTTGCTTAGCTCCTGCTACCTGCTGCTCTACCTTGCATCTGTGACTACCTGCTTGTGTACCGACCCGGCAAACGTCTGACTACTCTGGATATCTACTCGGCTATTGGGCTTCAGATAATTCCACCAGTATCGCTACAGTATGTGTCTTAATTTGTGTTATGTGCAACAAAATATATGTGAAAATACTATCTCAATTTTTATTTTCCATCTTTGGGTGAAGATATTTCTGTTGGCAATGGTGGGTTTGTTTCTACAGAGCGGGCAGCCATAAGTGGTCCTCTTTTATCCCTTCTTCTCCCTCCTCCTCTCTTTCCCCTCCTTCCTCTGTAAAGAAATATGTGATTAGAAAATAAAGTTCTTCTATCTGCAGCTGGGAAGGGGGAGATACAAATGGAATTGAGAAGTTTTAGCAGTCACAGGTGATCTTACCCTTATCGGGCAAGACAACCAGGACAATGTTGGTGCTTCAAATGGACTGTTTAACTGCTGTTTGTATAGAAACCCTTTTTGAACACATTTTGTATAAGTATATTTTATAACTCCATTAGGCATTTCACATGGAAAAGCTTTAAATAATGAGGTTAGTGTGCTTATAAAGCATTTGAACTATAAAGCGGTCATTTCAGAAAGCCATGTAACAGGCAAACAATTGTATTCATTCCAAGCAGACCCCAAGTCACCTTGTTAAAATAAGCAACATAATAATACCAAAGAACACTTTACTTTGGTTTCAAATGTTTTCTATACAATTCAGACACAGGGAATAGTAAAATTGAGAAGCATTGACGTTCTAGGGAAACAACTTTATGCTTTCAACCAGCGATACTCAATTTCTGAACCGTTTCCTTTTGTTTTGTAATGTGTTTTAGTTCAGTGAGCAAAGAAAAATGAATATGTTTACCAGTGGCAATTCTATAGATTCAGAAAGTACCAGGCCAGGTGAAGTCATTTTGTACAAAAGAAGCATCTCTTACTGGCTGCATGAACACATTACGAATAAAACACTTCTACCTACCATTTAAACAAATATGGAAACTAATACACAAGTAAAACACAAAAGTAAATTTCACATCAATCTGCATGTTTTAATACAGTAGGTTATGTGAAAACAGCTGAACTTTATATGAAAACAAATAATAATTTCATTTAATTGCACTGTTAAAGATACAAAGATTTTGACAGCAGAAAACAATCTCTTGGTCCATCTAATCTGCTCTTTTATGTGTGTTTGTTTTGTTTTTTTTGGGGGATTTGATATTGAGATAATTATTAATATATTTTATTTGTATAGCACCACTATATTATGCAGTGGTTTTCATAGAATAGTGAATAATTTATATCAGTCCCTGCTCCACTGGAGCTTACTATTTAAATTCTGTACTACACAAACACAGACAATCACATTTCAGAACAATACCTGCATTATTTCTGGTCACACATGCTATGATGATTGATCTTATTGAATATGAACATATCATTACGTTAGACTCAATGTTTGAAAAGGGCAAAATTACACAGTACGTTTCTCCATAGCTCCTCTAACTCACCACTTGGTAATCAATTGTCACAAAAAAAAGCTGTCACCAATGCAGAAGCCACATTGGGTGAGCTATTTGCATAGTCCTCAATTCTTTTTCGTCTCCAGAAAAATGGCTGCCTCCCAATGTAGATCAGTCAATAATTGAGACACACTGTGAAGTTAATTAACCTGAAACTGATGGTCTGGGAAAAGGTCTATTTAGGATAGACAAACCAGGGGTTCTCCTGTTTATTGCTTCTACATTACTCAATGTCAATCTCAGCATCTACCTTATGACACAGAAAAGTCTGGCCATACAGTAAACATTTTAATACTTTAATGATAGAGACAGATTTCAGGGTGTAATATGAAAGGTGGGATCTGGCCTGGATATATACCTGCCTGTGCTTTATCATTTATTCTATGTTCAATATATTGATACTAGTATGTTAATTGGCTTCTATTAAATTGACCTTAGTCTCTCTCGGTCTGTATGTGTGTGTGTTACGGAATTTAGACTGTCAGCCCCAATGGGGCAGGGACTGATGTGAATGAGTTCTCTGTACAGCGCTGCGGATTTAGTGGCGCTATATAAATGGCTGTTGATGATGATGATGATGAACTGCACAGAATCACTGCTCTATTTATAAATACAGTATAGTATTTAACTAGAAGGCTGTTCTTCTACACATGTGCACAATCACATTGTATTTAACACAGACCATGCAATAGCAATACACAAAACAGATGAAAAAAAAAAATTCTTTCAATTTGATTGGCATGTTTCAATTAATTCCGACCATTTAGTGCCAATACACAGAGACATATCTGACATTTTGCTGACTTTTTTTTTTTTGTAATTGTTCATGAAGAAGTTTTAGACCTAATATGTACCTGTCATTTATACACAGTAGAGCATGTATGTTGTGCACTATACCAATATTCATAAGTATGAAGCCCATGTATTCATTACGAACCAATATTTATGAAAATGCAGACTATCAGTTCACTAGAAAGCTAATAAATTGATTGGCTAATTTCTCAAACATGGTGACCTTTTGGTGTTTAAAGGCTGCAGGGGTTTTAAAGCTCTGCATATGTGAAGCATTAAAGGAGGTGAGGAATCATAACAACCAATTCATTTTTGCAGATTTATGAAATTATATATTTATGCATTTCCCTTTTAAAACAGAATTGCCTATATTTCATAATCATCAAAAAGGTAATGTATGAAATAAAAACAAGCCTCTGTCGAATAGGGTTGTTAAAAACTTAAATACGTAATATTTAAATGTAATATATATATATATATATATATATATATATATATATATATATATATATATATAAATACGTTAAATAAGTACATTTGAAGAACATAATTTAGCAGGCTATACCATCTTCCTGACACATCTGGGGCTAGATTTACTAAACTGCTGGTTTGAAAAAGTGGAGATGTTGCCTATAGACCTATCAGATTCTAGTTATCATTTATTTAGTACATTCTACAAAATGACAACTAGAATCTGATTGGCTGCCATAGGCAACATCTCCACTTTTTCAAACCAGCAGTTTAGTAAATATACCCCTGGTCTCTCTTCCAGGAAGAACATAGAGAAACTACATGCAAATAGTGCCACCACCAACAACCATCGCCTCCAGCAATGACAACCTGGCTGCTACCAACAACAATTAATAATAACAATGACACCCAACAACCACCATCATCATGAAAAATATTTTTAAGTAAACAATCATATAGGACCAAGCTGGTGAGACACATGCCTAAGGAAAAATATTCAGAGGAATATAGTTTTATGTTAAGATCAAAAGCTAACACCACAAAAAAACCTCCCCCCACGAAAAGCAACCCCTATCAGCACTACCAACAACTACCTCTCCCAACTACCACCAACAACATCTACCATCTCCGCTGTCAATGGCAACTACCACGATCAACAACCAGTAACAACAGCAACTACAGTACTACCATCAGCTAACAACACCAAGGTAACAAGGAGGGCTGTATTTCCAATTAGGGACAGGCAATTGAGACACATGCCTAAGAAAAATTGTTCAGGGTAAGTTTATGTTATCTTAGTTTTCTTTTTTGCGTGATTATTTTATTGTTCAGTCTTTCTGGAGTATGGCGTGTTTGAATGCGAGATTTTAGCTTTCAATACACACATTTACGAATTTAGGGCAAATTCACAGTAGCTTAGGATGCTACAAATATGTAAACAAAGATATATATATATATATGTTCCACTCAAAAGACCATTAGTGAGTAAAGTAATACCCCATTATTCCAACATGCATCTGCTCTGCACAAGCCACACTCTATTTTGTTGTAGCCCCACCCTCACTTTGTGCAATTGTGAAATAAAACCCAAAATATTGTCACTGAAATGTATTTTATCCCATGGCAAGCACCACAGTATAAATTTAGAGAAAATATTTTTCCCGCTACAGACGCTTTACATGAAAGAAAACCACAGCCTGGCAGCATCTTTCTGGGAAGCTGTATTTAATACGGTGAATGTCACTTCTCCTAGGGGGGTATTCAATTGTTGCTTTTAACGCGCTAAAACCAAAAGAAATGAGCGCTCTAAAAATATTAGCGTTAATACGGTAATATGCGCGTAAAAATCGTTAATTCGGTAGTTTACTCGCTGAATTTCAACTGCGAGATGAAATTTAGCGAGTAATTACCGTATTAACGCTAATATTTTTAGAGCGCTCGTTTTTTTTTGTTTTAGCGCGTTAAAAGCAACAATTGAATACCCCCCCTAAAGTCTAAAGATCTTTTACTATGGGAAACTAAAATAACTGATTTTGGTTTATAAATAAGTAAACAAACAAATATCAAATAAACACATTACTTAAAAATCATCCTACGATGCTCATAATTATCTTCTATATTACCTGGGATTACTAATTGGAATGCTTTGTAACAGGAAACAGTAAAATCAGCCTGGTGCTACTTTGTTTAAGAATAAATCAACTCTGCCAGCAACTAAATCAATTTCAGCACCAATTCCCTTCATCATTAGCAGAAGGAGCATGTCCTGTTACATGACTGTAATTAACCCCATCATGACTGGAAGTATTTCATACAATCCTGATCAGACCACATTTCATAGTATTGCTGACAATAATTTTGTTCACTGCCTCATGTACCATAATAAAGTTTTGGAACAGATAGGGTTTTCTTTTGTCGGTATATAGTGAAATAAATAACTCTTTTTGTAGGTGCAATATACAGAGAAAACATGTAAAATTATCACACAAAAAAACTAAAATGTTCCCATTATTGCTTTTACCCAATTAATGAAACCCTACACATTTACTCCAACAATTGTTTGAAAAAGTGGAGATGTTGCCTATAGCAACCAATCAGATTCTACTTATCATCTATTTATTACATTCTACAAAATAACAGCTAGAATCTGATTGGTTGCTATAGGCAACACATCCACTTTTCAAACCCGCAGTTTAGTAAATATATCCCAATGAGTCATCTAGTTCCCCTTAGTAGAGGGGTACTAAACATCTGAACATTGGGGCTCATTTACTGATGACTTATGGCTTCTTAGATATAGAGAGGCGGCACAGGGGAGGGAAGGGTTGGGCAAGCGTAAACTGAGCGCAATAAGGGCGTTTAACATGATTGCATCTAAATTAGACATGGACACAGGCGCAAAAACGCCTCTCAGGAGGTGCATCTCTTGCAGGTGCCGGAGGGCTAGTGTAAATATGTGCTATGATGATGAAGGCTATCAGCAGAACTATATCTGCGATTCTAGTCCACAGTTTGTGAATTGACCTCTAGCTGATGGTATTTAATTTATCAGAACTGCAGCTCTATTAAATCAATTAATTAAATGAATTAGTGTCCATCCATTCTATTACTTTTCATTTTCATACGGACTGCTCCAGGAAAGACAATTCCCATGTCATTTATAAAGAGCTAAACAACGCACTTGGCGATGTTTCTTTCATTATTTTTATTTATAGTATGTGCGACTCTCACTTTTATTCATAGGACTTTATTCTCGTTTGTGTATTTAATGGCTTTACCCTATTTGCAAACAGCATAATAATGTATTAAAACATGTAGGGGGGTAATGCCACTTCTGCATTGAGTACTAACACATACGCCTAGGGCGTACCCTATGCTTCCGTCACGTGGACACACACTGGTACGCCTGGCATACACCCAGCGTAAATAGTACTGCAAGATGTGTCCGACTATACATATAGACCCAAGTATGCTTCTTTTTCTTGTGCTCACTTGTACATATGCACCACTATGTAAGGTATGACTTATTAGATATAAGGAGCCTGGAAATAAAATAACATTTTATTCTTTTTATATATTTTGTAACCAGACAGCATTTCTCATGTCTGTGTTATTTATTTTTATTTATTAATTTTTTTTAAAAATAATTTTAAAAATGTTTAATAGATTCTTTTGGTTACTTGTTATTTAGTTAAACTAAATATGTATTTTTATGTAGTTTTATGTATTATTATTTATTCATTTATTATGCATTTATTTTTCAAAATCTGAACAGTCTTCTATGACTGTATATTTACACGCTGGGAAGTAGCTGCAGGTTGCAGGTTCTGCATCGGAGAGTGCTCCCTATGATGTATATGACCTTTCAGACGGCATACGTACTTGGAAGCTGTGCTCTGGCTGCTGAATGGTAAAAATAACCGATACAGCAGAAGTGAAATGCTCCCCGGCCGGTCAGCTGCTGCAGATCAAAATAGCTGTGTAATCTCAAGTGATCCCTACGCTATGAAATGCTGTGCTCTCACCCTTGTCATTACAGGTGAAGGCCTACTACGCTTGTGCCAGTAGGATCCATGAGAAGCAAATTCAACAACAACAAGACAACACCTGCTATTGTTTATTACCCTTCAATATGTCCAGCTGAACAGCTTAGAAGCACTTTACAATGTAGCCCTGTTGTATAGGGTGTGTTTTCCATTCAGCAGCATGAGGTGAACATTAAAATAAACAAATACATAAAATAATAATAATAGTAATAATGATAATAACAAAAAACCCAAATAATGTATTAAATATGTTGAAAACGCCATTAAAAAGTAAAAACTCAGACAGCGGACAATGTAAAGTCAAGGTTTAAAAAGGACAATCGGTATGGTTCTTAGCAGATTGTAGGTGCACACTGATTCATTAAGAAAAGTAAGGCAAAAAAATGAGTATGTTTTCTCCTGGACAAAACCATGTTACAATGCAAGGGGTTCATATGAGTTTATTATTTTGCATATAAGTTAAATACTGGCTGATCTAGGACATGCCTTACCCCAACTATAAATCTGTCCCCACATTTTAAATTTAGCTCCCCCTCCAATGCAACATGGTTTTGCCAAGGTACAAAGTTAACTATTTTTTCTGCTTTACTTTCCTTAATGAATCTCTGTCTTCCTACAATGCAAATTACCTTAATACCAAACAATATATATGTAATATATAAGAAGCCCCCAGACAGGATTTTCACATTATTTATACTGCCTGAAGTACAACAAAAATTGAGGTTAGCGCCCCTTTAAGTTCAATGACAAAGTTACAATAAAGTAAATACAGTGGGATACATTCAAGGCTCTGAAACGTAAACATTGGTAAGAGGATGGTGGTAGAGCAAAACACATAAACACAACAGAAGGGAATTAAAGGGGATACTATTGTAAATGCAGTTCTGGAGGTGTCCTGGAATAAGTATAGTTATGTCACCAACGTATGTTATGCCTCACATGCCCAATCAATGAGGCAACTTGGTACTCTGATTTTTAGAGTGCAATTAGCTCTTCACTCTAACGTTTCACATGCGTTCCCTTCCTTACATTACAGAAATATCAGGAAGTCAGACCCTGTTCTGCACCAGACAGCTATGCAATTCCAGCACAACTCTCACATTGACCCTTCCTCAGTTGACTTCCTTCTTGTGTTACTCCTCGGCTAGGTACACACCGAAGAATTTTCCAACCAACGTTTTATCTGAAACGATTGTACCTACGACTGAAGGTTGGATCAGTCTGACAATTCATACATACACACTGACACGATTTACCTTCAGATCTGTGCTCTTCATCTGGTCCTCTAGTCTTCATAGAATGACAGCACAATATTCATTCATTCGTGTCAAATTGTCACACTGATTACAACCGCCTTGTTATAGCTATCTACACGTCCTAACGAATTTCATTACCTTCTGTGACTCTGAAACGAAACATTCTGTCTCAGAACAAACAAATGAATTATTCCTTCTACAGCACTCTCTACATTTATTCACCGGGACATTCATCGCTAACATCGGGTGAAAAGAACACGACTCTGTAAACTCTATGGAGATCGTCATGAGTGCATACACACTACATGATCGTTAGGGGATTGGTCGGAAAATATTAATCAGCACAACCAACCAAATGAGCCGTCAATCAACACTTTGAAACGACTTTCGACAACTGTGTCACTGTACACACTAACCCGTTGTATGTCAGCTTATTTGCTCAATTATTGGACGAAAACACTCCAGTGTGTACCTAGCCCTACTCTGAGAGGTTTACAGAACACTTTCCTTTGTTTTCAGTATGATGTGTATCTATTTATTCAAGTTTTTATGTTGTTTACTTTGTTTTTACTGATGTTATGAGTGGGGTTAAAAACTGAGGTCTATGTGACCCTCTAATCCGTATTTACTAATTCTTCCACTATACACCACCAAAGACTACAGCAATTATGTTGAAGGGTATTTGTTGCTAAACAAATTACATAAGAGGATTTGAGATTAGCAAAACACATCAGCCAACTCAATAGCGCCACAACGCACCCATGTATAATTGCACTTGTGGTACCACAATAGTTTATCACTCTATTATTACACAGGTTATCCTGATACATAAGTTTGGATCTGAATATCGCATATTAGGTGTGGCGATTAGTAAACTGCTAACAAAACTATCATTTAGTAAATAATGATCATTTAATAATCAAGGGCCTGATTCATTAAGGATCTTAACTTGAGAAACTTCTTATTTCAGTCTCCTGGACAAAACCATGTTACAATGCAAGGGGTGCAAATTAGTATTCTGTTTTGCACATAAGTTAAATACTGACTGTTTTTTCATGTAGCACACAAATATCAACTTTAAATTTCAGTGTACAAATAAGCTATCAAGTATTTGTGTGCTACATGAAAAAACAGTCAGTATTTAACTTATGTGCAAAACAGAATACTAATTTGCACCCCTTGCATTGTAACATGGTTTTGTCCAGGAGACTGAAATAAGAAGTTTCTCAAGTTAAGATCCTTAATGAATCAGGCCCCAAGAGTCAATCTAATAACAGCTACAAAATGATGGGGCAGACAGGCACACACACCTACATTTTAACACCACTAACTCAATATCTTGTTCAAAACCACAAGTTGTTCTATGTGCATACAGGCGGTGTATTGCAGGGTGTTTTTTGGTTTTTTTGCTTACATGTGTAGCTATAGTTATCCAAAAATGGTATGTCATCATCATTACACCTGTCTAAGCTGAATTTCTATGTGCAAATAGAGTTAGATATCTAGAGATAGGAGGATACTGTATATATACTATACAAAGTCAGCGAAATAGATATATCATAATCACAATCTATATTTTACCCTGAAGTTTCCTTGCAAATGATGTTTAAAGATAAAATCTTGCATTTGTTAACCTCTTGATGATATGTTTCATGTTTAAAACAAAAGGAATGGGCTGTGCTATGGATAGATTTCACTTGTTTCAAAATTCTGGTCCCACTAGTATTTTCTGAAGAGCAGCTTGAAAACACTGATCAATAATCCCTGGATCCTGTGTAATGAAGCATCCTGTAGAGCCTGCAGTTATACAAATCAACAGTTATTAGAGCATTCATTTTTGCTTTGCCATATTACGGAGTTTGCATGATATTTTGACTTTTACAATTTTGCCATCTCTCTACTGCAGGGGAAGAGTTTTAATAGGTCTTAACAAATAAAAAACACTCCACACAAGGGGTTTCCTTTCTGGATAAGGCGAATGCAGATTGGTTGTTTTCGCTTGTTAACTCTCATTGACAGCACTGGGAATTCACAGTAGGAATCTGCCAGATCAGTTAACCGGTGGAATGTGAGGATGAGAGTTGGCATTATCCGACTATCTCCGTCTCCGTTGCTGCCGCTGTATCTTTGGTGACTGTCACTCACCATACAGCCATCCAGAATGGCAATAAATTAAGCAAAGGCAGCATCGGCAATGTGCTCCATAAATATTGTCATTAAGACAAAGGTACATTGAGTGTTATGTTACATTACTCTGTTTTGTAGAGTAGCCATAAAGGGCTCACCGTGTATGTCCCCATAAACCTCACATCACACCTTAAAAAATTCTAAACATTTGCATGCAAATAAACACACGGAGACTTGGATAAGTTATTAACAGATTGCGAGAACTTTTATTACAAGTTTTATTTTAATTTAACTAAACCTATGGTGGCGGAGAAAGGGCACTGCGAAACAGCTCTCAAGCTGGTAACACTATAACACAAGTGGACTGGCGCAAACCGCCGTACATCCACAACCACAGGGGAACAAATCCCGTCATCACTAGCGCTGAGTTGGCGTCAGAGTGACTGCCCCTTTAAAACTCACGCTGCCCTCCCTCACCGAGCCGGACAGGGACCCTCCTCACCGAAGGACCAAAAAAGGAGTTACTGGTGCCTCCTAGGGGACAGTGACCTACGACCAACTACCTGTGCGCCCACAAATCAGCCGCTGAACGCAGTGCCTTCCTACCCCAACATTAACTCAGAAAATGCCAACACTGAGGAGTGGGTGGGTGGGATCTCGTGCCGTGGAATGAGGCAGCCCAGGAAGTGCAGCCTACTATCACAATCAAGGTCCCTCCCCCAGAAGCTCCCATTGGTTGGGCCCAACCCAATGTTAACCCCTTTAGGTTAGTGTTCAGCTTATTACAAACTCTGTCACCCTTTAAGTGCGTTCGTCCCATGAAGCCTCACTTGTCATAAGATCTGTATTGCATTGTAGCCTCCATATTGCAGCTAGTATTATTATTATTATCGTTCATTTCTAAGGGGCCACAGGGCATTTATAAAACAGGGACACACAAGGTAGACAGAATAAATGAGGATGTGAAAACAAAGGGTAGAGAGGACCCCGCTTATGAGGGGTGTGATACATATGTTCAACAGTTACATGACATTTATATAGTCAACACCACAATATAGACAGGGTTAGAAAGTCGACAATAATAACATGGACAGTATTATTAGGAATTATTAGGAAATATAGACAGTATTATTAGGTCAACAATGGAAATGCAGACAGTATTATTAGGTCGATAATTAAAATGTGTAGACAGTATTACTAGGTCGACAATCTAATTCTAGACAGTATTATTAGGTTAACAATAATATCCCTAACTCTAACCCTATCCCTAAGCATATAATACTGTCTACATTTGAATTGTCGTCCTAATAATACTCCAACATTCGAATTGTCAGCCTAATAGTACTGTAGACATTTGAATTGCCGACCTAATGTTGTTGACTTTATGAATGTCCACCAAATGAATGTCTAGCTGTCGACCACGTACCCCTTATAAGAGAGTTTACAATCTAGTAGATTGGAGTTTATTTAGCAACTAGATTGCAGCCAACAGACTGATGAAAAGCTAATTTATGACTGGTTACAGCATATTTGTGTTATATACACCACAGATACATTAATTTTGATACTTAAATTGCAGCAAAAACAATATTTCTCTATATCATGGATCCAATAATAAAATATGCCATCCTGAAACATTGGCTTAATATGTGCAGTGTATCTTCAGTGTGTGGGTTACTTATTGCATTGGGGGGATATTCAGAATCTGGTACCACAGAACTTGTACTCATCAACATTTGTTTGTATGACTAAATCCTATTCTGTATATCAATGGGCACATAAGGGGGCAGCAGATATATTCTATACAAGTTTACTGCAATAATGCATCTTTTTCAAACTGATAAAATAATATTATTTTATAGATCTGCAATTCAGCTACATCACTTTGCAATACCACATACCTAACACTATAAAAATTCACAAAATTACACTTTTACTCTACTTTAATACGTGCAGTTCAATCATCATTACTGCCTTTCCATTAAAAGCCAACAGTTACATTTCTCAGCGTGCCCCAGCACACACGCCTGTTCTCTAGATCTTTCACACTGAACACTGCTTATTAACACCTACAATATACTTTCCCCTGTGGAGAACAGGAAAAAATACTCTAGGATCTTACCAGTTGTGCAATATATTTCCTTCAAACACACTTTAAAGGATATATCTATCTATCTATCTATCTATATATCTATCTATCTATATACCATAGCAATAAAATATATTTTATTTTAATGTTCCTATAAATGTGCAGTAAATCATATAAGACATTAGCTAATTTGCACACAGAAACTTCTCTTTATATATGTATATAGTAATATACTGTCTGTTCGGCCAATGAAAAGGGAAATATCTGCCAGGGATTGCAGTAGAACACTGTATATCAATGGGCTCATCATATAATTAATGGACCCCCTAGTGGTTGCATTATAATGGGAAGTGTTACATAACTGGGTTTATCTGCCAATAATGTTTGAACAATTTATCTCAAACATAGAGCATTCACACACTTACAGAGGGTTACCTGTTGCCTAGAATTCTCCCATGCCTGTATCAAGTAAACCGCTAGCACTCTGTTTGATTGGTTCTAGTAATGGTGTATAGTAAGCTGTCAACAGTAAGGAGGTATTACAACAAAGGGGAGGGGTAACATATACATTTGTAAGATACAAGCAGGGCCGGATTAACCATAGGGCTAACTGGGCTACAGCCCAGGGGCCTATGGCATCCAGGGGGCCCTTGAAAGTGCTCCGCAGCAGTATTGATCGGTTGGGGACGGGGGCGCCCCCGGCGCAATCAGTGCTGCTGAGCACTTTCACTGCAGTCCTTCTCCGGCGCGCTGTAGTCTCCTTACTGAGGAGATCTCGTGAGTCTCACTCTAACGAGATCTCCTCAGTAAAGAGAGTACAGCGCGCCGGGGAAGGAGGTAAGTGCCGGGGGGGGGGGGGGGGGGGCGCGGGCAGCTCCGATCACTGGGGGGGCGCATGCAGCTCCGATCACGGGGAGCGGGGGGGGGGGCGCGTGCAGCTCCGATCACGGGGGGGGGGGGGGGGGGGGCGCGTGCAGCTCCGATCACGGGGGGGGGGGGGCCCTCACGGGGGAATGGAGGCACCCTTAGCCCAGGGGCCTCCATTCCCTTAATCCGGCCCTGGATACAAGTAGCATAAACTGATATTGCCACTGACATTAAGCAGTTTCAATGTTTTCATAGCTTGCAAATGACGGATCTCTTTTAAGTAGATTTAACATATATAAAACTAACATTGATAGACAGACTTAATATGAGATATATTAATGTGATAAAATGGGACAGGAGGGTAAGTTATACAGGAGGAAGCGGGATGGTATGTTATACAGGAGGAAGCGGGATGGTATGTTATACAAGAGGAAGCAGGAGGGTATGTTATACAGGAGGAAGCAGGAGGGTATGTATACAAGAAGAATCTGGAGAGTATGTTATACAGGATGAAGCGGGAGGGTATGTTATACAGGAGGAAGCAGAAGGGTATTAATACAAGAGGAATCAGGAGAGTATGTTATACAGGAAGAAGCGGGAGTGTATGTTATACAGGAAGAAGCGGGAGGGTATGTTATACAGGAAGAAGTGGGAGGGTATGTTATAGAGAAGGAAGCGGGAAGGTATGTTATACAAGAAGAAGCAGGAGGGTATGTTATACATGAGGAAGTGGGAGGGTATGTTATACAGGAGGAAGCGGGGGGTATGTTATAGAGAAGGAAGCAGGAGGGTATGTTATACAGTAAGAAGCAGGAGGGTATGTTATACAGGAGGAAGCGGGAGGGTATGTTATACAGGAGGAAGCGGGGGGGTATATTATAGAGAAGATGCAGGAGGGTATGTTATACAGGAGGAAGCGGGAGGGTATGCTATAGAGAAGGAAGCGGGAGGGTATGTTATACAGGAAGAAGCAGGAGGGTATGTTATATAGAAGGAAGCGGGAGGGTATGTTATACAGGAAGAAGCGGGAGGGTATGTGTGAAGATACCGGGTGTATCTGGCCCAATACTACCCACTTCACGCTGGCTGGCCACCCACGGGTGCCTTCCTATGCCAGGGAAGTCTACCCAGTACCTTCTAGGATTCGTATGGTCACTCAGGCAAAATGCAGTTATAAAAATACAACAGTATATTTATTGTCATACAAACAACACTAGAATCTTATGTACACACAGTAAATAAATGCCAGGCAGATTTACCACATTATCTGTCCCTTACCCCAATAACTTAAGGAGATATAGTCACCTGCTGTCCAGACTTCACGACCCATGGATCCCTCTCTGCTGCATATATAGATGCTAGTTAGAAAACGAGAATTCAAAACTAGATGCACCTTCAGGAATGAAATCCCAGCATGAACACCCTTCCCCCCTGGAGTTGTTCCTTATATCCCAGGTCTAATTTCCACAGTCTTTCCCCTCCCTGGGCAAACCCCTGGGTCTATTCTACTTAACCATTGGTCAGTGCTGGACTAGGGGGGTTGGACAGGGGAGTGAAGATGAGCTGTCCTTCCAGAGAACCTCCCCTGTTAGATGGCCTGTCTGGACTAGCCTGGTGAGAACAATGGACACTAATTAGTATTCCTACTCCAGCACATGGCAACCTGATCCCTACCCACAATCCCCCTGGCTTCACTTTAAAGACAATGAATAGCAACCTTACTGCAAGTCATCAATATACTATACACAATATACATATGTACACTGAACTACAATGTCCCCTTAGCCACATGTTATTGGACAATGCAGTTGTAGTCTGGTGAGCTAGGGAACAAAGCATGGGCTATAAAAAGTACTATAATCCACATTATGTGAGAAATGAGACACCGAATGCTCACAGGGTTAACCCACTAATTTCGTCACAGTATGTTATGCAGGAGGAAGCGGGAGGGTATGTTGTACAGTAAGAAGCGGGAGGGTATGTTATACAGGAAGAAGCGGGAGGGTATGTTATACAGGAAGAAGCTGGAGGGTATGTTATACAGGAGAAAGCGGGAGAGTATGTTATACAGTAAGAAGCAGGAGGGTATGTTATACAGGAGGAAGAAGGAGGGTATGTTGTTGTGAAATCAAGTATTTGGAAACACCCTTCTACATTTGAAATTGATAGAGCTATCATGTATTAATCTAGATCTATATAATAAATGTAAACTTAACAATAGGTAAGGAAATTAGGTACTGTAGACAATTTGGGCCAAAAGAGCTGTAATGCAAAGCTAATAGTGATTGCAAAATTGTGGTTCACCCAGTCAAACCACTGATCATGTGTTGGCTCAAGGGAGAAAGGCACCCGGGGCAGGTACTATGAACTAGTTGGCTCAAACTCTAATCACATTTTAATCATAAATAAAAGTATTTTCATAAAAATACTAGTATTTATAAAGGTTCTTTTTTCTATTAAACAAAATTTTCTTGTTGTTTATTTCCAGGCCAGAAGATCCACAGACAAGTAATATTCCTAGTATGTAAATGACTACTGGGCAACCCTCTGTCTCTCTGGCACCTGCCTGCTCATACTGCACGGGTGCTCTAGAGAAGTAAGGAGCGTTTATAAAGCTGATGAAGAGGAAGGAGTTTGGCACCTGCTTCACTCAGAAGCAGGGGCGGAAGAACACGGTAAGCCTGGTAAAAATGTGCAACTCCGGGCAGAAGGGTGCTTGATATACCAGCACTGACCCTGCTCAGAAGCAGATTGATTCAAGTGGAGGAGAGCTAAGACTCTTAAGCAATGGCTTCCATGATCCATATAACATGAACATAAACAAAGAATTGCACAGAGAGTCAAAAACATTCTTGGTGCACTCCTGGTCAAAAGCAGAAGATCAGAATTTTTTTAGTCTTTTGGCCTAGTCAGCTGACGATCATTTCAAATATTGGACTGTCATTCACCAACCAGAACATATGGCGTCCCTTGAGGTGGGTTTGTTTTGCCCAATCATCACATGACCAGATCTGGTAAGTTTGAATTTGCTGTGTGTGGCCCATTCAGACAGAGTCACAGATGTGGCTGATTGGCTAGTGCACCGTTTGCACACACCTTTACCAGTACTACAGAAAGCACCAGGGTGACAGCACTGAGAAAAAGTGCAGAAATATGTATTTATTCTCACTCCAGAAGATAACACAGACTTTTTTATAAGTTAAATAGTCCAAACTGTTCAAAGTTTGAGATGCTTATTGTTTTTATTAGACTCAATTCTTTGAATCTGGAAATTAAAATTTGGACAAGTATGCAATCATAATTTCAAAAAGTTTATTTTTTTGTATTACCTTTTCTGGGCATATAAGTATCTGGGCCATTTAACAGTCTAACACCGTAAATATCAGAGATATCTCTGGCATTCATTACAGTTTTCATCGCTACCGAAACAGGCTAAGTTATCAAAACCTTTGCTTTTCGGAGTTCCCCCGGTTACATCTGAGTATAACATTGTTAGGCAGTCTTTGCCAGGACCGGCGCTTATCTGAGTCACTGTCCCGGCTTGAGTATAATGGTTAGTCTGATACTGCAGCTCTAATTGGTGTGAAAAGCGTCGATAAGAGACTCTACATAACTGAGCGCGTGCGTAAACCGCCTAGCCAGTCAGTAAGTTAAGCCTCAGCACTGGCCAGTATCACAGAGGTAGCTGGATATCGCTCAGCTGCCTCAGCAAAAATTTATTGATAAAATGGGGCAATATGTTATCATCGCAGCAGATTGATAAATAGGTCCACAAGTTTGAATGGATTGTCCACCTTCGGATGACTAATTTATTGTGACTTCATTTTGTGTGTTTTTGGCATCTCCTTATTTTACTAGGCAGACTTTTAATTTTGTTGTCCTAGCAAATTGCGCGTATGCTGCAAGGAACAGATTTACATCACACCCCAACAGAAAATAAACAAGTATGACTGGTAATATAAATACATAAGTTCTATTATATTTCTACTCATGCAGCAAGAGTATATGCTTCAGCTGTTTACAAGTCTGAGAGAACAAGGGAAAGAAGTATTCACCAATCTGCGGAGCTGATTAATTTTCAAGGTTTACCACACAAATTCACCATTTGACAGTGTCTTGGGAGTGTACCGCATGAGGGTCAAAGGTCAACGTCCCACACTGACTATAATCTATTTGTATAATAGGAACCTTTGAGACCTAGAGCGGCACATCTCCTGTATAGCTGTAAAAATGCAACACCTAAGGGATGTTGTTATTTTATAGCCATGCAAAAGAAAGAAAAAAAAAAAGAAAAAAACAAGCGCTTAAAGGAATGGAAAAAGAAATTGCACACTCTAAATCCCAAGCATAAAATAAACGGCAGACTGTAGTTTGCAAGGGAAGCACCAGGCATCTTTATTATTCCCCCCTAAAAGGGAAATTAATTTGTGCCAAGTTTTAAGATCCACAATTAACGTAGATTTTAATTTAAAGAAGCCCCCCCCCCCCCCCCACCTTGTTCAAGGCACATGTTAGGAAAGAGTCCAAAAATCAAAAGGGTCTCCAATTAAGAAAACATTTTGTCTTGTGCTGAATTCATGTTGCCGTACTCTGAGCTCTGACATTTTGTTGCCATGGCAACCGAAAAAATCAGCTGATTAGTTGGCATGGCAACAGAAAAGATGTAATCCCAGCAGACACACTCTAATCAATGCCCCCAGCACAGATGGTCTCCGGAGGATCAACAAGAAAGAGGCTGGCAGTCGTTCAGAGGATCACGTGCTCCCTCCAGACTAGACCAGGGAAAAGAAAAAAAGATCATTTCTTTACTGAACCAATAGCAGATTAACCCTTTCTTTCCTTCAGACAATCATACATCATATTTTTGATTATTTTATATTATATATACATATATATATATATATATATATATATATATATATATATATATATATATATATAGATACACACACACACATATATACATATATATCTATATTTATATATATATGTACTCATAACGTAAAAAAGACACAAATGTATTTTATCGAGACACAAACGAAACATTTCAGTGAGATGATAATCAGATGTTTCTATTTATGAACAATGCACAGGGACGACAGGGAAGATGCAGATTTGTAAACTGCTCAATATACACATAGGCTGATCTTTAGATGCTGTATGGGATATGCACAGGAATCTCAGCATCTGAAATGCTAAAACACATCTTCACGTGTACAATGGACAAAGAAAAGATGGACACTACAATGTCATTTTTAACCTTGATTTTAACAATATGGAATAAACTTGCCTATTCATGACTTAAGAGTACAAATATATTATCCCAGTCACATTAGTCTGTGTTTAGCCATCACAATCTAGATGCAACTTTTGCTTTACCAGCCATAGTACTTTTCTAAAGGCTGCATTTAGTAGGAAAGTCAGTCTGTATTGAGTTCCTTAAGAAAAAACAATCACTATTGTCCGGTATTTTATATAGCTTTATACACACAAATGGTAAGGAATGGAACCCAAATATTCTTTATGGCTTTTGCTGAACTTCCAAATAAATTAAGATGTCCACATACGAAATAAAGGGGGAAGAGTTTGAAGCGATCTAATAAATCAACCTGTATATTAGTTCAATCTATTGGAGTTTAGAAAGTGTCTATATTTTTATGAATTATTGTGTTGTGTTTACATTGTGTACTTAATTCATTTTGGTGTTATATGTATTGTGAGAATTTTTAACTATATGAATTAGTGTGTTTTGTTATTTTTTGAATATATATGGTGGTGTTTTATACTTTATAATGATTTATTGTGCTTCTTAATTTATTTGGAAGTTTGTTTGTTCTCTTGGTGGGTGGTACACAGCCACCCAGTAACAAGCAGCAACGAATCATTATTAGCAATAGTATTTTCTATGTAAGGTTATTAATAATTAGAGAGAGTTGATAAAAGGTAAAATATTTATCAGATTCATTGATATCCTTAGTCTTCGGTTATCACATTTTTCGAGTTTTGCTGTACTTGCCACTGAAGGCATCTAATGTGTACCAGCTCCAATCACCCAGCCTCTGTCCACTGGAGGATTCAAAGGAATCCCTGCCCTGGGTGTTTTTCAAGCTATGGGCCCATCCATATTTATTTCTTCTGCTTGGTTACCCACCAAGACACCCATAATCTTTTTATCCACTTGTGAGGAAACCATCTTTACCTGGGAAGGTGGCTGCCCTCCGCGGGATTCAACTAACTCAGGTAGACCAGAATATATCTATAAAAAACAGGTTTATTGACAGCCCAAGCAGCCCAAGCACAATAGACAGTTCACAGGTGTGAATACTCTCCTGCAACCTCTTGTAGTTAGCACCCCAAAGTAGTAATCTCCACAGCTTCTCTGAAGTCCACAGAGTCTTATCCTCCTGCAGTGTTACCTCTACCATTAACTAGGCAGTTCTATGTCCCCCAGCCTGGGTTACTGGCTCACACAGACCCCGTCTCGGTAAGGATTCCTCCGGCGGAACCACGATGCCTGGCCCAGAGTTCTTCGTGCAGGTGTTACGCACACCAGGATCCTCCAAGATAAAATGACCTTATTGCTCTGTGTTGCCCCATCTTATACTCTCAGAACAGCCTCAGGCTGCAAGGGTGTGATCAGCTACCCTCTATATCAGAGCATCTAAAGTGGCCCAGAATATAATAAACAATGGCCTGACCAAATTGATTAAATCCAGTGCTTACACCTAGGAACACAATGTCTGGATCTTAAATACACAAGTTTCTCAACTCTCATCTGATTTGCATAGAGATATAGCTGAGCTCATAACATTACAGTATCTCACTGTTATCCTTTAAAACCTGTAGTGAAATAGCATGATCTAACATAATATAATAACATTGGCCTCTTAGTTCAGTGTTAGAATGTGATGGTGAATTATCTTGCATAGGGGAATGTGTTTGGTTAGACCACAGATTAACATGACCTCTGACATGACATGACTGTAAACAATAACTAGCTTCCAGCTACACAATACAATGATGACTTGGCTTGCTAATTTACTTATCCATGTCTGGTTTTTAAAGGACAAATAAACTATCTATAATTAAACAATAGACCCTGACTATTCCAGTGCTATTAAAAGGCATGGTTAATTAATCATGCTGAAGCCGAACTTCAAAACTGATTGAGCTAAGAGTTTAGCTGAAACAAGATGGCATTTTGGTCGCATCTGAACAATTTGGCAACTGTCTTTACATTTCCCAAACATACAGTATTACAGGTAATAGAAAGGGTGAAATGTATAGTATAACATGGAATAACACATAACATAATACCATACTTGCCAACATGGGTAATTAAAAGAGCAAATTAAGACTTTTGGGGGTAAATGTATCAAGCTGAGAGTTTTCTGGCGGGTTTGAAAAGTGGAGATGTTGCCTATAGCAACCAATCAGATTCTAGCTATCACTTTGTAGAATGGTCTAAATAAATGATAGCTAGAATCTGATTGGTTTATCAAACCCGCCGAAAAACTCTCAGCTTGATACATTTACCCCCTGGACTTTTTTGGTACAGAGGGTTCAAGGAAATAAAAATATTATTATTAATAATATATTTTTCATTGTTAAACATATTGAAACCTTTGCAATACTGAGCTAAATAACATATGTGATAAGTTTATATTTAACTAGGTTGCAGATCTCTCTCTTTATTCAAAATGGGGCAATTTGTGTGAATGGCTTGCTGCATATCTACAGAGATAACAGATATGGGAGCCTATTTATCAAGCCTTAATCTATGCAGAAACAGCTTTTTCCGCATGGTTTAGGCATTTTTACGTGTAGTGGTAATTTAACAAAAGAGATATCTCCTGCATTAGGCAAAGTACTGCAAAATACCGCAGTCCCCATAATTCTCAATGAGGACTGTGGTCTAGACAAATTTATCAAGCTGAGATTAGCCGTTCAATCCTATGGGGACAGCATTGCAGGAGAGGGATCTTCAGAACCTAAATGACGCATATACAATAAAGACCTGAGGGAATACTTACTATACCCTCAGGTACAGTAAGATCCAGCGCCATTGTTCACACGGAAACAGGGGTAGCAATGTTCTTTTTACTCTCCAGTCTCCAGTGACATTGCTCAAACAGAAACAGGGGTAGCAGTGTTCTTGTCACTCTCCAGTCTCCAGTGCCATTGCTCATACAGAAACAGGAGGGGTAGCAGTGTTCTTGTCACTTGACAAAAATTAACTGGAAATGACTGGAAATGAATGTTAGTAAGGTTAATAATAATGTAGAAACAAAAAAAGAGCCAAATTATGTGATTTTAGAAAAAATAGGGATGCAACATCAAAATCAAAACACGCAAGGGCGGTTTTGCCAAAACCAAAACATGAAGTTAATCTAGATCCAAAACCAAAACCAAAACACGGGGGTCAGTGAACATCTCTAGTTTTTATGGAGCACACCCTGATTTTGAAAAGTCATTTCTTGAAAGAAAGTATCAATACACCAGATGTTACTATTTCAAGACATTGATAACCCCTAATGTAAACATTTTATTTTATTTTATAATCACACGCCAAATTATAAACTTCATGAAACAGTAATGCCAAAGCACTTTTTATATTTACATTAAAACCTCAGGAACCACACTATACACTGTTTAATACAGTAACAGTCTCTCTAGTGTTTTTCAAATAACCTCACAAACCATAATAATATCCACATAAAACACACACACACACACACACACACAAAAAGAAAGCAAAATGTAAATAATTAGTGGAAGTGAAAGTTACCACCCTAAATCGAATGTCCATCTACTACCAGACCTCCAACAGTAATAAATAAAGGTTACACGGTGTGACTAATAAACATGTAAATAAATTGGGCTGTGAAAGTGCCAATCAGGGGGGCAACACTAACAATGTTGGGCAGTCCAGCCTCTAATGAGTGTGGGTAATTTAGTCAGAGTTGTTGCAAAAACTCAAATTGCTGAGTGTGGTCCTGTTAAAGTGGATCCAATCATTATTCATTGGCTGTGTAAAATCATGCCTGCAATGTTTTGGTCATTTCCATTTTTTCTTTGCATCATATGTTAGAAGAATCACTTGCTTATGTTTGCCTCCAAGGCTAGAAATTCCCATATCCCCATATCCCTCAAATTGCCATATCCCCTGGACTCAGTGTTTGCCTCATAATTCCCACCCTCCTCTCTGCTTTAAAAGTATACAGCTGAGCCTTACCAAACATTGGTGTGTGTAGCATACATGGGTATAAAGGAGTTGGAGGGAGATGGAATCCAGCCCAGGGAACAGTCTAGGGTTGGTTAGTCATTATGGCAAGGGGTCCCCTGCCGTGTGTCCCACTGCCATACTGCCACCAACCCTGGCTGGTTTGCCTAGTGCTGGTAAAGTGAAAATCGGGTGGACCCCACGCAAAATTTTTCCCCGATTTTCACGGGACCAGCACTAGTCAGGCAGCACTAGGGTTAAGCTGGAATAGCGGGGGGACCTCACGCTTTTTTTTTTTTTACTTTTATCTGTTCTTTAACATTTTGACAGCTGTATGACAGGCAGTGTAACAGTGATGTGTTTGACAACACGCTGTTACAACACAGGAGAGTTAGCTAAATACGGGAGTGTTTTCATCGCAGCAAATCGCCAGAGATAACCAGCGATTTTGAAGATCTGGGACAAAATCGCACCTTGATACATTTCTGTTTTTTTTCCACTAAAATCGCGGGTTAACACTTGCGACTTGCCGCGATTTTAACATGCTGGCAAAATCGCACTTTGATACATTTACCCCCAGGTGTGCGCATGCTCAATTCAGACCAGCAGGCGAAAGCAAGGAGTGAGAACCAAGGGAAGCAGGTAAGAACAGTGACCAAAGTGCAGGTTAGTAGGTGCAATCTGTGACAAAAAAACACTTTGGCCAAGAAAATCACATGTTATTTCTAATCTATGCCTAGTGGTAGAAGTGTGTAGCACATTCCAGCAGTATGCCAGAAACCGGGAGCTGGACCCAAAGACACATATACAAACCACAAAACTAAGGGTGCTAACTTTGAATCAATAGTGGTGGCCTAATTGTGTCAAGTATACCAAATTAAGTAATGCACCTTGTCACCCTCAAGTGGATGGCTCTTGCGAGTGTTTTACGCACACACTGTTACGTATGTTGAAATCACTTAGAGAAGCAAACAAAATCAAGTGTCAATTAAAGAACTAGTGTGGATATATCTTTATACAGTATATCACATTATTTGCTACACGCTATACTGCTTTATGTTCTGTAGGAGTACCCAGCTGCTCTTAGACCTCACATTGTAAACTCCATAGCAAGGATGGACTTTTGACACTAGGGTAGACTATTATGGGACATACTGTAATAAGCACAAGAAGAGGTTGCACTTGGAATGTAGAGGGAGACCTATTTTATGTTGTCCATGTAGTTAAACCAGAATAATGAAAAAGGGATGAAAGTTAATTGAAAATTATAGCAATCCTGTACCTATCATGATCTGCCAGTGAATAAGAGCTTCTCCAAGCTCCTTCTAACTAAACTTTAGTTCCTGCCCTTTCTGTCTACAAGTGGACGACACTGCCTGAAAACTCACTTCATGATTAAAGAGCAATGGATCCATTGCTGGGCTTTCTTGGCCACTGTCGCCCCCAACTTGTTAGATGGAAGAGATAACCAGATGGAACCAAACAACCCTGATGTCAATGACCAGAACCAATGGGAAATAGATGACTTCTTTTGGATGCCAGTTGACATAGAATGGGACATGCATGTTGAAGGATCAACCACAATAAAGGCAACAGATCCAGTTGATCATGACCACCTAAAATCAAGTATCAGTAGATGAGAGGAAGCACTCGGAAATATGCAATTTGCCTGCGGGCACCCTGTTCTTGGACAAAATAATGAATACAGTTTGTTCTTAATGCCTTAGGAAAATGCATCCTTAAACACTATATAGGGTAAGTTGTGTTTTATTTGCAAATAAAAAGACAGACCCCTAACTTATTATAATGCAAATAATAAATTAACATATTTAGGCCATACTTTAAGAATAAATTAATTAGAAATGATTAATAGAAAAAAATCATTACTACATACATAATTTATGTGTTACCCAAAAGAATAATTATGTCATTAATAAATTAAAATATATTTAATAATTGATAGTATATTTATTGAATGTTGTAAAATAATACAAAATTACTATCTAAATTATAGCTACTCTTTCTAATGTGATTTATATGTTAAACTCATCTTGTAATATACATACACAGCAAGGAGTATTGGGGATATCTCATCTTGTAATAGACATACACAGCAAGGAGTATTGGGGATATCTCATCTTGTAATATACATACACAGCAAGTAGTATTGGGGATATCTCATCTTGTAATAGACATACACAGCAAGGAGTATTGGGGATATCTCATCTTGTAATATACATACACAGCAAGGAGTATTGGGGATATCTCATCTTGTAATAGACATACACAGCACAGAGTATTGGGGATATCTCATCTTGTAATAGACATACACAGCACAGAGTATTGGGGATATCTCATCCTTTAATATACATACACAGCACAGAGTATTGGGGATATCTCATCCTGTAATATACATACACAGCAAGTAGTATTGGGGATATCTCATCTTGTAATATACATACACAGCACAGATTATTGGGGATACCTCATCTTGTAATATACATACACAGCACAGATTATTGGGGATACCTCATCCTGTAATATACATACACAGCACAGAGCATTGGGGATACCTCATCTTGTAATAGACATACACAGAACAGAGTATTGGGGATATCTCATCTTGTAATAGACATACACAGCACAGAGTATTGGGGGTATCTCATCTTATAGTATACATACACAGCACAGAGTATTGAGGATATCTAATCTTGTAATAGACATACACAGCACAGAGTATTGATGTTACCTCATCTTACAGTAGACATACAGCACAGAGTATTGGGGATATCTCATCTTGCAATAAACATACAGCACAGAGTACTGAGGATGTCTCATCTTCTAGTATACATACACAACACATAGTATTGTAAATATACTTAATACAGAGTACTGGGGACATCTGATCTTGATGCAGACATACATAATACAGAGTAATAGGGAAACCCATGCTTATAGTAGAATTACACAACATAAAGCAAAGGGGGGGCACCTTTTCCTGCAGTATACACCTGATATTAGCATTTCTAGACCTGCCATGAGATGGGTAGTGACCCAATGGTAAATGTGTGTGGCATGGGTGGATCAGGCTGTGATTTGGCTGAAATCCATGCAGTTAAGAGAAACTTAAAATGTACTTGTTGCCAACAGGTCCTGGAGGCAGTCATTTTGTGGGCCCAGCCAATGTTCATGAGAATGCAGCCTATTACTGGAAACCAGTGACATCACTGAGAGCGCAGCCTATTACTTGAAACTAGATATGCTCAGGCTCAGTTCTCAGAGAACTGAGCCCATCGAACTTAGCAGATCCGAGTACCGAGCTTAGCCAGTTCGGTACTTTTGCGCACCCTCTGAATTGAAAACGAGGCAAAACGTCATTGTTACATCGTTGGATCTCCCGAGTGTTGGATTCTATAAGTACCACCCTCCACGGCATCCAACGCCATTTCACAGAGGGACACAGAAGGCGTAGCAGAGTTCTTGGCAGTTTCTAGTGCAGTTGGGCAACGTCATAGGTAGAAAAGAAAGAGGAGGGATAGCAGTGTTCTTCAAAGTCTCCAGTGACATTCAGGAGAGCTCCATTTCTCCATTGCTAATTGTCAATGCTGAAATAGAATTAATTGGTCTGGCAGGCTTGGTCTTCTATATCTGCAGTCACATAATGTATTATGTTATATAGGTGACACACAAAGAGGAGAGCTCCATTGCTAATTGTCATTGCTGAAATACAAATAATAGGGCTGGCAGGCTTGGTGTAAATCTGCAGTCCCATTGTACTGTGTTATATAGGTTACACACAAAGAGGAGAGTTCCATTGCTCCATTGCTAATTGCCATTGCTGAAATAGAAATACTAGGGTTGGCAGGCTTGGTCTTCTGAATTTGCAGTCAAATTGTACAGTGTTATATAGGTTACACACAAAAAGGAGAGCTCCATTGCTCCATTGCTAATTGTCATTGCTGAAATAGAAATACTAGGGCTGGTAGGCTTGGTCTAAATCTGCAGTTACATTTTATTGTACCATAGCTCACTCAGAAACAGCAGAGGTGGCAGGGTTCAGTGCTGAAACAGAAATTGTAATAATAGGGCTGTCAGTGTTCTTAAAAGTCTCCAGTGACATTCTACTGTGCCATAACTCATACCGAAACAGGAGGGGTGGCATTGTTCTTGTCACTCTCCAGTCTCAGTCATGATGATACTAATTCCTCTACCTCATGTGCTGAAGCCTATGTTCAAGTGCATAGTGGTTTTAAATCAGGGAAACAAAAATGTAAATAAAAAGCTTGTACCTTTTTAAAGAAAAAATAACTTCTCTAATAAAGGTGAAAGTTTACTGTAGAAAAACATAAAATTGCCAAGATGCCATTCTACCCAAAATATTATCAAGCATACCAGCATCAGGTAGTTCCCTTCTCTCAGCTAGATTTCAGCACCTGCAATCTACACTATCATCATATTCACCCTCATCAGTGTGTACATCATCCTCAAACAATACTAATTCATCGCTGTTGGAATCCACCATCACAGAAGTCTGTGTACTTTGATGTAATTGCCGGTAATGGCCTTCCTCATGGAATTTGTAATTCATTTTATGGCAGAGCGGTCACGATTTTTGGGCAATTTATTTAGATAAGACCAAATGTCAAAATGTTGTGCTGACTCATCTGCATCACTACTGGGTGTCTTGGGAAAGCTTATTTTTTTTCCTAGAGGCAGTTGCCAGAGAAACTGAAGGAGGAGACATCGTTGTGTCATGTACCACTTGAGCTGTCAGCCTGCTGACCAGGAGTTCATTGCATCTCTTGAGATCTGGGTCAGTTGGAAAAAAAGAGAAGACATAGCTCTTAAACCTAGGATCAAGCATAGTTGCCAAAATGTACTGATCCGATTTCAAGATGTTGATAACTCTTGGATCCTGGCGAAGCGAATTATAATTCCAATTTAGTTAGCGGATTTGCTTTGTTTCATTTCCTCCTTCAATTTCTCTAGCTGCTTCTCAAAAAGTCTAACTAGGGGAATCACTTGACTCAACCTAACAGTGTCTGCACTGTCTTCACAGGTGAATAATTCATACCCCCTAAAATGCTATTCTTCTTGCAGCTGCTGCATTCTCCTACATGCTGTTGCAGAATGCCGAAAATGAACCGAAATATTTTGCCACACAGACAGCATCTCCTGCATGTCACTGTCATTTTTTTAAAAGTTCTGTAACACCAAGTTGATTGTGTGAGCAAAACAGGGAATGCGGTGGAATTCCCCCTGCTGTAATGCTCAAACAATATTGGTGGCGTTATCAGAAATCACATATCCTCAGGCGAGTCCAAGCAGGATTAGCCATGGTGCAATGACATCCCTTAGTTTTTCATCATCATCTATTTATTGATATAGCACCACTAATTCCGCAGCACTGTACAGAGAACTCATTCACATCAGTCCCTGCCCCATTGGAGCTTATAGTCTAAATCCCCTAACATACACACACACAGATCGAGAGAGACTTAGGGCAATTTAATATAAGCTAATTAACCTACCAGTATGTTTTTTGGAGTGTTGGAGGAAACCAGAGCACCTGGAGGAAACCTATGCAAACACGGTAAGAACCTACAAACTCCACACAGATAAGGCCATGGTTGGGAATCCAACTCATGACCCCAGTGCTGTGAGGCAGAAGTGCTAACCACTAAGCTACCGTGCTGCCCACAAACAGGTTGTCAGCGGTATGCCTCTTAGTAAAGCAGATGATACACAGAGTAGCCTGCCTCTGAAAGATCTGGTGTCGTTTGTTAGATCCTGCTACTGTTCCTGCTGCTGAAGGCGATTTACCAACCCAGTGGGCTGTCACAGTCATACAATCTTTAGTTTTTTCAGTTCCCCTTGTTCCCATATCTGTGGTTAAGTGTACAGTGGTTAGAATGGCATTTTGTATTCCAATTATTTTCTTTTTTGTAACCTCCTGGTACAGGTGAGGAATTGCTTTTCTAGTAAAATGGTGTAGTAATGAAATTTGGTAACAGGGACACAATACCTCAATTAACTGTCTAAAACCAGCTGCATTAATAGTGGATATTGAACGCAGATCTAATAGTAGCATAGTCGCCATGGCGTCTGTGATCCGCTTTACAACTGGGTGACAGCTTTCATTCTTGCTATGGATTGTTTAACAGTCAATTGTTGTAAACTACTAGTAGTCTTCTTCTTGGTCTGCTTCTGGGTTGAAGATCCATTCCCAGCAGCAGGAGCAGCAGCAGTTGGCCTAACGCTCAAGGATTCTTCTGAGGAGTCCTGAATAGGGGAGGAATCATCTCGCATTAGCAACTTGGATGCAGGACTAACTCCGATCACTTGTGAGGATATTGATTAGGAAGGTTTTGGGGGTGTAGATTGCAGGTGCTGGGATCTAGCTGAGAGAAGGGAGGTAGCTGATGCTGGACTGCTTGTTGTTATTTTTTTAGCATAAGTTTCTGATTTTCCCAAGAGCTTTCCATGAACTTGCTTCAAATGGCGTAACACGGATGAGGTTCCTAGATGGTTAAGGCACCTGCCTCTACTGACTGTGGCTTTTCAATGCTACAAATGGCTAGATAACTGTTGTCAGAATTTGTGTAAAAATAATTCCACACATAAGAGATGGATTTTTTGGTCTTATGTCCAGGCATGACAATGGCCTTCTTCTTATCACTGGCAAGAACTGCTGCAGTCTTTGTTTGAAAGTGCATGAAAATAATATTGTGACCTGTGAGGTGGTCAAAATCGACTGAAAATGACTTGAAATTAGTATTATTGAGGTTAATAATAAGGTAGGAACAAAAAACGAGCTAAATTATGTGATTTTAGCATATTTTAGCTATTTTTCTAAAAAAAATACAGATCCAAAACCAAAACCAAAACACACGAGGGCGGTTTTTACAAAACCAAAACCAAAACCTGAAGTTAATCCAGATCCAAAACCAAAACCAAATCCAGAACACAGGAGTCAGTGAACATCTCTACTTGAAACCAGTGACATCACTGAGAGCGCAGCCTATTACTGGACACCAGTGGCCTTACTGAAGCACTGTAACTAAGTCACAAAACGTCTGCCTCTACTGTGTGTAAGTGTCAGGTAAGTGTTAGACATGAGAGGATGAAGATCAGAGAAGAATATCTATACAGAAGACCCTATACCGGTTTTATTTGACAACGCTACAGCCATTTGCCTACAGGCCTTTTCATCATTGCCTCTGGCAAGAAAAGCAGTATGGCCTCCTATATTATTACATTTGAATATACAGAGACAAATGTTTTTATACACATAAAGAATATTACCCATGTGCTTGACTGTTTAAAGGAAAGCAAATACTATTTGTAAATGAAATAGATTATGTTTGCTGCTCAGTTGAAAAATGAAACTTCACCGTTTGGTAAGGAAAGATGTGTTATAGCATCGCAGAGAGAAGAAAATCAATCACTCTTAAACATGGGGGGAAAAAAAAAATCAGCTTTGTTATTACCTTGGTGAACATGGGTTTCCCATGCTGAGTGACCATGGTACATTGATCACAGTCCACGGTGATGGATGAGTTGTGGTATGATTCTTTGGAGTGCTTAAGAATGTAATAGAGATCAGTGACACCCCCTTCGAACACTGTGCTAAAGTATCGAGGAATAAGAGTCCTTCCAATTGCTAAGGAAGAAAAGACAGAAAAAATAATGAGACTTTAAAACCAAGATCCACACTCATGACTGTATACTCAGTATATGCCATGCTTAACAGTATTTTAATTATTTAGGATGAAAACTCATTAGATAACACAGAATATTGACAGCATGAATGTGCTCTATGTAACGTCTAATGATAAATACAAGTAAGTCATACCAGCAATATATACCTATATAGAATTTACCCAGCAGTTACAACTGGCGTATGATCTACAAACAGTAATCAGCACAATTTGGGTCTCGTTAAGAGTTGGATGCATTTTGCGCTAACATATGCGTAAACTTTCTGTCTTGAAAATTGTGTACTTACACGTGTTTGTTATGTAGCTCAAGCTATGCCCATCATAAAACAGCTGTATTTCTGTGTCAGACATATAAGTACGTGTACTCACACCCCACAATAGTGTAAAAATGCAGCTCGATGGTGCTAACAGTAAAGGCGAAAGTCGTATTACCATATTTGTACACAATATAATGTAATGAAGTGTCATATATACAGAATAGTATCTTGAGATTTTTATTAATAAATACTAAATTAAAGTCGCATTTTCCCGAACAAAATATAATAAACTAGAAGCACTGTAATTTATCGCTTTATAAACCCAATGGGAATCTTGTTTCCTGCAGTAGTCCCAAAGGAAATAACAAATAAGTAATATGAATAGACAGTAGCGACTTGACGGTAGTGACTTGAGGAGGTCAGTATGCTAGCCACCAATCAGGACCAACTAAGTAGTGCTGGTTGCGTCATCATCATCATCATCATCATCATTACATATCTTAACACCAGGCCTCCAGTACACACAAAAAATCTATTGCTTAATAAGCACATCTGAGGTTGTTTCCCAGTATCGTTGTGCTGCATCTCTAGTTGGCTTGCTATGTCTACACACCCCTTACCAGGGGCAAACACAGGATTTATAGAGGGGTGTTCCACACCACGCCACCAGTGGGCGTGACCAGCATGCATGGGGGCATGGCTAAATACAGTGATTGGCTGCTCTCCAAGTCTTCCTATCCCCATAATATACATGCGCAATGCTGCATGCACTACTGTTAGGTGCACGCAGCTCTCCCTTTTCAAGCAGAGCTGTGTGAAGCGGGAGCAGGTTCCAGCCAGCTCAATTATACAGTGCCCCAGGCTTGGAGGGGGTTTCCAGGCACTAGGAAACCCCCCTCGGATTGCCTATGCTTACTGTACAGTCGCCTCCTCCAGTTTCACCTCTCCGGGCAGAAGGAAACGCAAGTCTAAGATACACTCCAAAGTAGGTATGAACAGATTTTAGTACGCATGCGCAATATGAAAATATGTACATTTGTGCCAGAAAAATCTACATACTTCCAACTCACAATAAGGCCCTATGTTATAATTATGCTATGTGTACAGATTTCATATAGGACACACTGCAGAAATGTTATAAATGCATGTCTTCGGAAGACTGCCGGGTAGATCCAGATTAATCAGTTTTGAATTTAAAAAAAATCCTCAAACCAAATTACATTGGCAATAGCACACCATATAAACCTATAGAAAGTGACAAATAGACATGTCCTAAAGTTTAACGCTAAAATTAAGTTTATATTGTTCAGAGCTTTATGGTTAAAAAGATGGAAATTGTGAATTAGCTGCTCTCCTTTGGGACATCTGTCCTACCTTTGACAAGATCTGCTTTTCATGGATACAATATTAAGAATATATATTGTTAATTTTTACATTATAGAGTTAAAAACATTCCATACGTTTTACGTGGTTATGACTTTATCTTTGTAATAGTTCTAGTGTTTACATACTGTGGAAGCTGACCCCATAAAATATAAAGCCCTCCATGGCAGTAGGTGTATTTTCTTTTCAAGTGCTCCTCTTTATTTTCCCTCTTTGTGTCTCTCTTTTATTTTCCCCTTTTACCTTCTGTACTAAGTGCTAGCCCAACCTAGGACCTGATTCATTAAGGATCTTAACTTGAGAAACTTCTTATTTCAGTTTCCTGAACAAAACCATGTTACAATGCAAGGGGTGCAAATTAGTATTCTGTTTTGCACATAAGTTAAATACTGACTGTTTTTTCATGTAGCACACAAATACTTGATAGCTTATTTGTACACTGACATTTAAAGTTGATATTTGTGTGCTACATGAAAAAATAGTCAGTATTTAACTTATGTGCAAAACAGAATACTAATTTGCACCCCTTGCATTGTAACATGGTTTTGTCCAGGAGACTGAAATAAGACGTTTCTCAATGTAAGATCCTTAACGAATCAGGCCCCTATAGTCGGAACGAGCAACAGCCTAGGGGACCTGAATGCTTAAGGTGGCAAATTTACAATCAGTTCCATAACATAATAAATAAAAACATGGAAATTAACTCCTTTTTTTTCATATCAGATGTTAAATTTAAAAGTCTGCCAAGGGCGCAAGAACATCTCAAAGGACCCTGTCTGTACTCTAATATAATATATATGTATATGTATACTATGGGTTACTTATATTATAATAATCATACTGTTCAATGTACAACACAAGTGTCCCTCGAAAATAATCAACAATAACCTTAAATTGAGAAATAAATGTAAGCAAATTATTGATACAAAGTAAATATTCAATTTTTTGTCATTATAGACATAACTAGAGATGTTCACTGACCCCCGTGTTTTGGTTTTGGATTTGGATCTGGATTAACTTAGTGTTTTGGTTTTGGCAAAACCGCCCTCATGTGTTTTGGTTTTGGATCACTATTTTTTTCTAAAATCACATAATTTGGCTCTTTTTTTGTTCCTACATTATTATTAACCTCAATAACTTTAAATTTTCAGTCATTTCCAGTTATTTTTGTCAAGTGACAAGAACACTGCTACCCCTGTTTCTGTATGAGCAATGGCACTGAGCAATGGCACTGGATCTCCTGGGGAGGGAGGTACTTATGGAATTCAAAACTCGCGAGATCCGACAACGCAACTCTGACTATTTGCCTCAATTCAGATCCAAGGATGCGCAAAAGTACCGAGCCGGCTCGTGAGCCTACTCGGATCCCCTAAGCTCGGGTGGGCTCGGTTTTCAGAAAATCAACCCCTAGCATCTCTAGACATAACTGGTATTTGTGGAAGGTTTAGCTTTTATCTTCTACCAAACTGAGTTACTATGTATCAGTCTATTCAATGCAGATGCGATGACGGCACTTACATAACTCCTAACTTTAGAAAGCAATTAATCCATGTATTGCAAATAGTCTTATACAGTGATTATTTTACTTGTAATTCCACAATATGCTGTGATAGTAATCTGTGCTGTGCGAGTTGGTTGTCCTATAGTTTTCTGAAAGGTTATTTATTGAAATTACATTTAGGTGCACAATTACATCAAATAACCAGTCATTAATTAGCTTGTATCTGTCCAGTCCAAGTTAGACAATGAAAGCAAATGCCTACTTGGTTGCTGTGATTCAATACATCAATATTTGCAACTATATTTCCATGTGCATGGCATATTGTCTGGTATAGGATGCTTACCGGTGGTGATTTGCTTACCGGTGGTGATTTGCTTACCGGTGGTGATTTGCTTACCGGTGGTGATTTGCTGTGAGGTCTTATGGGGTTCGTGACCCAGCACCAGTTTACAAATTGCTCAGAATGTCATTTAAATTTTAGTTCTATAGGTAAATATTTATGGAATGTTCCTATTAGATATTCACCACTTGAACTTGCTGTACAACTCATGAATATGTTATGTGGATAGAAATCTGCAATTCTTACACTTACAATATTTACTGTAGTTGTAGAGCAACATTGGCTGTATAGTGTATTAGAAAGCTACTGGTGCATCGAATAGTAGTCAATCTGTATCACTAATAACAAATATAGTTAATAGATTTACTTTGTTTGCAGCCTTTACTATAAATGTTGGCTAATCAGAAGCAAAGGCAAGATAGCAAAACACGTTCCGTTTCTAGTGGGCGCAAAAATATATTCCAAACCTAGGAATACTTCTACCAACGCATTAGAACCACTTATACTCATATAATATTAAACCAATCCTTCAACAAGTCAGAGTCAAGCTAAATTCATGGCATACCCTGGTCCTAAATTTCTTGGATCGATGTAATTTAGTTAAAATGGCAAACTGCCCTAAAATATTAAATGTAACATGAATGACCCCTCTTCCATTAAGGTAAACAGACTTACAAACTTTTATTTGGAAGGGAAAAAAAGTAGTCTATACAAGCTACAAAAATCATCCCAGAAGGAAGGAGTCAACATGCCAAATCTTGCATTTCATAATATAGCTGTCAATTACGATATGCCATAGACTGGATCAAAGACAAAAGCTCCTTCACTGACTTCTAGATTCACAACTCCCTGCTCTCCTGACTATTCAATATATTCTACACGCACCCTTGAAAAAAACTAAAAGATTCTAATATCAACAATATAGTGCTACGTTCAACATGTAGTTTGGAAACTAGGCAGGATATCAAATTTAAATAGGTGAAGCAAAATACCCCTTCAATAGATGGACACAGTGGCGGAACTATAACTGGTGCTGCTGGTGCCGAGCACGGGGGTCCCTGGAGATAATGGGGCCAGCTTCATGGCAGGTGCAGAGGGTCGGGGGCCCCGGTTTCCTGCTCACTGCCACCCTGCTTCGGGGACCACAGCTTGCTAGTTCCGCCTCTGGATGGACACAGCTGGGAATTAACAAACTAAAAGACTTACTCAATTGTTCCTACAAGTCTCTTACATTCACAGAAGCAACATAAAAATATAATCTTGCAACTGGACCTAGATTTGCACATATTTAAGCCATGCATTACTTACACACAGTCCCCTCCATTCTACAATAACAAGAATACATAAATTTCTTGGACTCTCTCATACTTAATAACCCACATCAAGCATTTTGTAATCTTGTGAGCAGGGCCTTCTTACCTCTCTGCCTGTCTGTATTACCCAGTATTGTTTTATTACTGGGTTTGTTGCCAACTGTAAAGCGCTACGGAATCTACTGGGGCTATATAAATAAATGTTGATGATGATGATATTCGAGAATCAAACCTGAAATTGTCCCTGAAGATTAAATTACTTGTATCAGGAAATGGTAAACACACATCCAAAAAGTAAAATAGGTATCCTGAGTGTCTTCCAGCTATCCCTAAAAATTGTACCGGCCAGCAGTTATAAAGATATGACAATGTTGCACCAAGCATAACTTTTTCCTTAGAAAAGGTTTTTGTTTGGCCTCTGCTCGGACATCTCCTGTCCAAACTGTGCCTCTACTGAGGCAGACACATCCCATTGTTTCTGGCAATGTCAGGCCATTTTGAATTTCTAGGAGAGATTAGTCAGATATGGTAACACTATAATGGGTGCACCCCTCAATGGAACCCTACAATGGACTATTCTTGGATATTTGTTGGATGAACCAAGAATCTCCATTAAGGACAAAAAATGATTATCAGTTCTGGCAATAGTGGGTCGTATGGCAATTCTCCAACACTGGATACTTTGTATGCCACCAACACTGGATATGGCTACCACCAGACTACTCTTTACACAAAGTCTCTATTAGTATTGTGGGAAATGTAGACAGATAATTCCCAGGAATACTAAACAAGCAATAATGCAATGTTTCCACACATCATGCTATTCCTAACAGCTGTTGGCAAACCGATATCCAGACAGCACTGAACTAAACTTCATAACACACATAACATCTACTTAAAATACTGCAAACATACAATTTCATAAATATAAACTTCCTGTAACTGAAACCACTTCTATGGATGGATAGCGGACTTTTGAAATCTATTTGTTATAATATTAAGACACTATGTTAACAGTTTTGGTGTCATTTTAACCATATTTTACTGTTTCTCTTATTTGTAAAATATTTAATAGTTATAAACTCGGCTATACTAACTATTAGGTTAAGAGTCCAACATAAATTGGAAGTTTTGCTAGATGTAACACTTACCCTAGTGTCTTCTAGATAATTGTACTTGTATGCTATTGCTGATTTAATTACTTCCAATTTCATATTGTCACAATATGGATCACTTATTGTCAGCATACTGTCAAACAATGAACATCGTGGTTGTGTACTGGAACACCTCGATGGTCCACCAAGCACAAATTGAGGTAAATGACTACTCTCCGCAATCTGTGTAGCCTCGCAAAACCAATAAGATGTCCATTCATTTCAGTAATGCCCAAAATATGCCCATTAGTTTACAGTAAGATGCCCATTTGGCCCACTAGTAATAGTAATGGCCAGTAACATACACAACACAGTATTCACCTCTGTCAATGTCTTATCCTCCTCTTGTTAACATACTCCATCCTCTGCTACCATTGTCTTTACCTGCAATGTGTCCCCTTATTATCTGCTACCTTTCCCAACCTCATTTCTCTATTACCCTTATTCACTTTCTTCACATTTTCATCATCATTATTATTATTATTATTATTATTATTATTACCATTTATTTATATAGCACCACTAATTCCGCAGCGCTGTACAGAGAACTCACTCACATCGGTCCCTGCCCCATTGGGGTTTACAATCTAAGTTCCTAACACACACAGACAGACAGACACAGACTAGGGGCAATTTATTAGCAGCCAATTAACCTACCGGTATGTTTTTGGAGTGTGGGAGGAAACCGGAGCACCTGGAAGAAACCCACGCAAACACGGAACATACAAACTCCTCACAGATAAGAAAATGATCCCAGTGCTGCAAGGCAGAAGTGCTAACCACTTAGCCACCGTGCTGCCTGTCTCGCTTGTGGTCAATTAGAAACCATTGTCCGCACCCTTATGTCACGTCCATTGTGACTGTGCGCTCCCCCCGCATCAAGTGGTGTATGAGGAGTAAAGTCAAAACAAAATCAATGAAAAAATACAATGACTCAAATCCTAAAGATATACCATAGGACTCAGTGTACTCAGTCCTGGCACAGGAATCCGACAACTGCCCTGGGTAACTTGTGACCACTGGCTGTAATTCTAAATGGTTATTTCGAAAGTATAGTTTATCAAACTGTTACATCAATCATTTGTTCTAAATATGCTTAGTGTTTTTTTCTCGCTCTCTTGTCATGAAAAGATGTAAAGGGACACGCTTAACAGGCAAAGATGGAGGAAATGTAACAGGGATGAATGGAAAGACCAAGGCATGTCTTCACGTTACAGTTAATTGCAAATAACTCTGCTTCCTGCAATCATGTAGGGTACACGGGGTGGTGTCATTGTAGGGAGCCTATCACACTTCAGGGGGTGAAACGCAACATTTGTCAGAGCGTCATCTCCTGCCTCTGTATGTTAATTTTGTAGTTGAAAACAAAAAGAGGACTTCTATAAATGTTGCTCTTGAGATCTTTATTTGATGTGATTTTGTGTTAGGATAAAAGGTAAATCGAATTTAAAGGGGTTGCCACAATTCCATTACTTTATGTAGTGGTTTGCACGTGCCATCCCGGAACTCTTACTAAATATGTTGCTTTATTTTCCAGTGCCCTTCGGCTATTCAGCCAAGGCTAAGGTGAAAGTTACTAGAGGTCACATATAAAGAAACAAATTAAAGCCACCTTAAGGTGGCTCAGTTCAGCCATTATGGTAAGATCTGCTCTCTTGTATAAAACGATATTGATATCGTCAAACAATGGACCACAAATGTTTTTACACAACCAAATTTTTTATGTAAAAATTGCATCTACATGATCTTCCGACCTGTGCTCTCATGCTTACTGCTAAGTACTGACAGCACACAGAGAAACACAAACTAAAACACTTATAACAATAAGATGTTTAATGTTCACAGAAAGCAGAAGACAGCATTCCCACACTACAAGTGAATGAAAGAGACCACTTTGCTGTACTTTAAAGGGTATAAGAGGTTATTACAGCCGTTCCTATCTGTTTGCAGTATGACGTATGGTAAAGTCACCATGCATGGTTCAATACTTAATAATATATTTTCATTTTATCGATGTTATTTATGACTATAAGGTAATATTAAGTGAGTGTTTCTGCCAATAGTCCAGGTGAATACCTTGTCTCATCTGGCAGAATTTAAAGGGTGTGTGAATTTATTAAAAAACAAATAGTGAAATGTTAATTTACTTATTAATATAAATGGTGGGTGGGGGGTGCTTTGCCATTTTTCTCATCTATACACAAACTATCAATAACATTTGCATATGAGGTGCGCTCTGTGATGTAGAAAACTGTGTGTTCCACTATAATATTGCTACAAATGCATTTGATCTTAATAATAACTCATTTCATTAATTTTTGTTTGCAATTTGAGACCTTTTCACTATTTTAGTCCCATTGACTAACACACACCCGTGACACCTCAGATGTACTTAAGAGACATGATTTTAATCAACCTTTTTAAACTCCCCACTTTGTACCACGTCAACCACAGACAGATAGTCCCAGCTGTAGCGCTGACAAGTAAGAATCTGTGAGAGTGACTCATGCAATTCCCTTCTTTGACCAGGTTCTAGACAACCCAAGTATCACACGTCCAGTGACCATCATGTGAAGTAGCCCATCCAGCGGGGCACGCAGGGTGGGTTTTTGGTTCTCCAGAAACCCCTCCCAATTTCCAGGGCTCATGTAGCTGAATATATGACTGTTTCACTTTATTTTTCTACACTTGTACAAAGATCTTTGAAAAAGTTAGCATACTGCTAACGAAACGCGTTAGGGTCAGGACTCCCTCACATCCGGATCGCTATTTGAAGGAGAACACATCTCCATTATCTCCAAGAAGACTATTTTGCATCATTTTGAAGATTCAGGACGAATATATTCACTCAGTGTGTATGCCGAAACTGCCCTCACTCCTGAGGCAGTTTTACAATGGGATATCACTCCTCGGCACAACGGAACTCCGGCACCTGAGTACACTCCTCCCGATACCTATTGATATACACCACCCATGTCCACCAGCGGTGGTTTGTCCGCTATCTTCTCGGGATTTCCAGTGGTGAGATAAATACCCCAGCATTTTCACCATCTATAAGAACTTTATTGATCATTGTGGGATTATATGAGAGCCACATTAAGGAAAATTGACACATCACGCATCAGACCACGCTGAATCCTATTATGGATCTGTGTTCATTCACCCTCACGTTGCAGCTGTACCTTACTATTGGGTGAGATCTCTCCTGCTACATTTTTGTTGATTATCAGGACTTGTTCTACAATACATGCTTTTATGATAGTGTGTACTGGCCAGACACTCATTTTATTAATTATTATCATCTCATTGGGAATGTGTTTATTGCATCGGGTATTACCCGCCATATCATTTGGATGATATACATGTGAGCTTGGACAACTGTTTTATTAACTCATTAGTGGAGACACGTTTGCAGCTTACACTGTTTTGTAATAAAGACAAATGTGTCAATAAATATAAGTTTTTGTACAAAATAAAAAAATTTCTGTGTTTACATGTTACATAATTACACAGAATTGTACATAAATCTCCCAAATTTGTCATTATAAAACCTCTCTCCTTTAAACCTTCACACTTTTGGAGGACGTTATTATCATCATCACCATTTATTTATATAGCATCACTAGTTCCGCAGCGCTATTTTATTATTACCGGTACATAATTTTAGACTATGTTAATTACAATTTATCTTGTGACTCACATGTACTTGTTATCTACAGTAAACAAGTTTATGTTGAAGGCTTATTGTGGCATTTTATTTTTTATGTTTTATTGTTGCTTTGTTCCGAATTCAACTATTTGGAAACCCCCCCCTTAAAAATCCTGCGTTTGTCCCTGTCATCATTACATGTTAATTGCTAAATAAATACCAATCTATCACCAACTTTACCATAATGTTTTATAAATATAAATAAACCATTCATTCATACTTTCACTCAGTTATATAAACATACAAAGAAACACGAGGTACAAAATCATCGTCATCAACATTTATATATATAGCGCCAGCAAACTCTGTAGCGCTGTACAATACAAAATCTTTTACTTTACAAAGATAACTTTGGGATCATATACATGGTACATTACAGTCCTACACACTAATATATATATATATATATATATATATATATATATATATATATATATATATAAAAGAAAGAGAGAGAGGGAGAGATATCTTATTCTTTGGCAGGTTTACTTTGTGTTTCATTAATCCTCTCCTCTGTGTATTTAACTTTCAGAGTTAAATATATGTGTGTGTGGGTGTGGGCGTGTGGATGCAGGGAGATAGAAATAATGTAGGTGAGTGCATTATCAGTCCTTGCTCTTTGTGTAGGTGTGTTTATGTATAAGTATCGAGAGAGAAAATGTGGGCAAGGATACACGTGTGTGGAGTGAAAGATCGTGAAAAACATTAAAGGAGAGAGAGGAAGGAAACTAGAAAGAACGAGAAAACACAAGAGAGACTGACTATATGCAAGTGTACAACTGTATAGAATGTACATTCTTTACTTTGATCATATGAAGTATGTACACAGTCTAGAACAGATAGCATCAATGAATCCTTCCAAGCTCTGGAATTTGGCCGAATTTATTCACCTGGATGATTCATTTTGCAAAATGTTCCTTATTTTCCAAAATGGGAAATAAATGAAAAATTGTCAAATAAATAATGCCTACTGGAAAATCAGGCCAGACAAAGGGCATGAAAGGTAAAGAAAGCAATCAGCAAGCATAAGAAATGTTAAATATCTGAAGTTTAATAAAAGGAGCATGCAGCATTTTGAGCACTCATTTCTGTAAATAGTCTCTGTGACAGTGACTATAACAACTATTAGGGACTGATTTCCTCCATTACAATGAAGGGAACTTTTTGGCTTGTAAAATATACTACATCTTTTCGCCCCCAAAATTCTACCCAGTTCAATGGAATGGAATCACCTTCTCGTTGGACCTTGTGAGCAGTGCTGTCCCCACCTGTTTTTGCCTTAACTATTCCACAAGCTATTGTAGTACTACATATTCCAGCATGCACTGGCAGCCATTGGCTGGAAGGTCATGCTGGTGCTCTTTGAACCACAAGCATCAGCATTACCTTCTGGACCATGGTTGCCATTGCATGCTGGTGCTTGTAGTTGCATAACAGCAAAAAATAAAAATAAAGTTTAATTGAATAAAACATTCCCCCAAACCCTTGTTCACCACTTTCTTATGAAATACGTCTTCTCTTTTATTCTTCATCGTAATATTATGGGAAAGTCTTCTGCCTTTGTATTACAATATGAGAAAAGAACCCCATAAAAGCTGACACAACGGCTGTCTACAAACACCCACCGGTGTTCTGAAATAATCCAGACTTTCCTCAGCCACTAGCCAAGCACAAGGGACAAGCACAGCTTGTGATTGGCTGAGCATCTGTGTTGACTTTCATTGTTTTTTTTGACAGAAGAATATTCCATTGAATTGCAATGAAGAGCAGAAACAGGTTTTATATAACAATGGTTTGCTGAGTCTATTACTTAATTAAACTTAAAATGTTTTTTTTAAAAAGGTTTTTATTATTTGGTATAATGGATAGGAACTTCGGTCCGTTCTACTGAGACCACTGGCAAAGATACCAATCTTTTTTTATGAACTTGCCTCCGCCCACAGGACTTGTGGTGTCTGGGAGAGGGAACATGCTGTTTTTGTGCACATTACTGTATGCATTGCAATTTCTACATAGCTGTGTAAATACTAGTACTGCAGCATTGACTGCCTGATCTATCTTTTCCCTTTTCTTGTTTACGCATTTTACAACTTTGACTACAAGGTATTGACTGTCGCAGAGCAATTGTGTTCTGTACTTGGCGCTAGCGTCATTACCAACTCATTACCAACCAATACAGAGGCATTTATGTACGATCTTAACTGGTATATTTATTAAAATTCACTGCCCTGAACGGAAGCACATTTTTTTTTTATATTTGTTGTTGGCGGCATTAGCTATGCAGATTTATAAATGCAAAATTACATGGTGATCTCAACTTTTGTTGAAACGTGCAGACTGGCAAAAACCCTCACATACCTAGATAATACATTGTGATATCAAACAGTGCAGTTGTCAAACCACTGTAAGTGGAAATGTGCTTGTGCAGAAACTCTTCAGTCATTCATACAGAAAGAGAGAATGATTGTTACAGCGCTTATCCTAGAGAGTTTACTAATAATCCAGTTTGGTGGCGGTTTGAAACCGCCACACATTGCTGGTTTAGTGGTCCAAACCATTGCATTTATTATAGGGCGATTTGAGGCTGCAGTGTGAAATGGCTGGCGATGTGTGGTGGTTTGGAAACCGCAAAAAAAACGCCGTCGGTTTGGTTAAAACTGCCCTCAAAACCCCCATCCAAAAGACAGGTTTTTAAATACCTCCCTCTGATTGGCAAACTGCATGCTGTTTGAGCTATTTTGCCATTCAGAATATAAGAGGAAGCATTAATCATATATAAGTTATTGAGGCAATCATTATTTATTGATTAAGGTGCAAAATTAATTTATAATTTTTTTAAAGAAAAAATTAAGGGGGCAAAATTATTGAAAACAAATTGTGCAATGAAAACAATAATATTAACCATTAGCAATCACTTAATATTAATAATATTATATTTGTTGTACAATTTGGCATTACATAGTGCCAGAACAATATAATAATTTCATAATTTTGCCCCCTTAAAATTTTAAAAAAAGTAAATTATAAATTAATTTTGCACCTTAATAAATAAATAATGATTGCTTCAATAATTTATATATGATTGATGCTGTTCTTAATGGCAAAATAGCTCTAACAGCATGCGGTTTGACCAATCTCGCCACTCACAAACACCCCTTTGCATTTTAGCCGTTTGGATGGCTGTTTTGCGGCGGTTTTGAAAACCACAGCTTAGTAAATCTGGTGGTTTGTATGTTCATCATTGTTAAAATTGGGATTGGGATGTGTAAAGTGGTGGTTTTGAGAAAATGTAAATTCTGGCCTTTTTAACGGCGGTTTGGTGTTTAGTTAAACCGCCGGAAAAATAGCCAAAAAACAGCGGTTTGACCAAACCGCCCTTTAGTACATCTAGCCCTCAGTGTGTAAATATCTAACACCATAGAAATATCAGGTATTGTTCATAATTTAATCAAAACATTTAAGTTCACAATAAAAATGGTCAATGTTGTCCTAGATGCTGTGCAACGCGCCTAGAGATTGCTTTATATAGGCATGGTTTACAGACCAACCTTTTTGTTACATTTTAGCCACGTAAGTAGTGAAGTGAGTGCACATGATTTTCTCTGTATGTCAGTAATGTCGGAAGGACAGATATGACTGTACGGACTCTGAAAATGTGCGGACTCTTGAGGTTAGGTTTGTGTATTTAAATGTTTTGATCAATATGTGAACCGATACCTCGTATTTTGTATTTCTATTGTGCTAGAAATATTCAGATTTGCATTGGTAAGGATATGTACTAACAGTTGTACTTGTTTGTATTGGCATAGTGCCTCTATATTGCCCTGCAACAGGTCCCCTAAATAATGCAGGTGAGCCTGAGCGCAGGTATATTTCTGCTCTATTTATACAGCAAGAAAAGGAAATATGTCAGAGACATTGTGTCAGTGGTAACGAACGCAATAATGAAATTCAGCAAACTGTCACCAAAATCTATTAACAATGCCCCAAAAAATCTTATGTCATGAGAATGATGCAGCCGCTATTTGGAAAAGAGGATAACGAGTTCTGAAAGTTCTGGACAGAAAATGTCCATGTCGTAGGATATCTGAAAATGTGGAATTGCCACCAAAAAGTAAGTCAGTTATCCACTAAAATGTGGAAATGAATAACCTCTACATCTACTCCCCAAGAACAATACCCGTGCCGTTATAATGTATGTAACATTACATTACTGTCTACAAAAAAAATAATCTGCGACAAGTATAAACTATATCTATATCCCATAGACATTAAACTGCAAATACACATTGATTGTTGTATGTGTTAAATTGTTCAGCACAACCCACTTAAGATATGTTTACTTGAATACTTTAGAGATAATTTATAATGGCGCTGTGCCTCTTTGGTGATGTCACATGCCTCGATTTGTGCTGGTACATCTAAATTTACAGCCAGAGGGCATTGGTTTGCAATGACTTATATGAGAAGTGGGGAAGAGCCAGGGAGGTTACTTACTAAATATGTATTTTGCCTAGATTCATGGACCTGTGCAAAAACAAATTTTCATTTTGCAGAGTGAGATGATAAAAATTATATAAAAGGGTGTAGAGGGCAAATTTTTAGACAGTGAATGGAAGGGGAGGGGCAGAAGGGGTGGACCAGTGACAATTGGTTGGGATCTCCTGCTGCCACTGCTGATACAGGTAAGCAGGAGACTGACACTGCTGACACAGGGAAGGAGGAAACTGACACTGCTGATACAGGCAAGCAGGAGACTGATACTGCTGATACAGGTAAGCAGGAGACTGACACTGCCGATGTAGGCAAGCAGGAAACTGACACTGCTGATACAGGTAAGCAGGAAACTGACACTGCTGATACAGGTAGGCAGGAGACTGACACTGCTGACACAGGGAAGGAGGAAACTGACACTGCTGATACAGGCAAGCAGGAGACTGATACTGCTGATACAGGTAAGCAGGAAACTGACACTGCTGATACAGGCAAGCAGGAGACTGACACTGCTGATACAGGTAAGCAGGAGACTGACACTGCCGATGTAGGCAAGCAGGAAACTGACACTGCTGATACAGGTAAGCAGGAGACTGACACTGCTGATACAGGTAAGGAGGAAACTGACACTACTGATACAGGTAAGGCGGAAACTGACACTGCTGATACAGGTAAGCAGGAGACTGACACTGCTGATACAGGTAAGGAGGAAACTGACACTGCTGATACAGGTAAGCAGGAGACTGACACTGCTGATATAGGTAAGGAGGAAACGGACACTGCTGATACAGGGAAGCAGGAGACTGACACTGCTAATATAGGCAAGCAGGAGACTGATACTGCTGATACAGGTAAGCAGAAAACTGACACTGCTGATACAAGTAAGCAGGAGACTGACACTGCTGATACAGGTAAGCAGGAGACTGACACTGCTGATACAGGTAAGCAGGAGACTGACACTACTGATACAGGTAAGCAGGAGACTGACACTGCTGATACAGGTAAGCAGGAGACTGACACTTCTGATATAGGTAAGGAGGAGACTGACACTGCTGATACAGGTAAGCAGGAGACTGACACTGCTGATACAGGTAAGCAGGAGACTGACACTGCTGATATAGGTAAGCAGGAGACTGACACTGTTGATATAGGTAAGGAGGAAACTGACACTGCTGATACAGGGAAGCAGGAGACTGATACTGCTAATATAGGCAAGCAGGAGACTGATACTGCTGATACAGGTAAGCAGGAAACTGACACTGCTGATACAAGTAAGAAGGAGACTGACACTGCTGATACAGGTAAGCAGGAGATTGACTTTGACTTATTAATTCCTAATTAGACTTAAAAATAATAATATGAATTTGACCTGATTAATAATACAAAGGAAGGAGTCCTCTCTATCACTGGGAAGAACACTTGACGTACTTGTTTTAGGAATGATAGCAAAGATGAACAGCACATGATAACATGAAAGTACCGGTATGTCATATTTCCTCATATTGACACACTTTGACCTCTGCGTTTACTACCAACAAAACTGGATAACAGTATTTAATGCATAGTGATAAAAATATACACATGCTGATTACATTATTTTCAAATACTGGGCTAGCAAAATTATCAAACTTGTGTGGTCATATTGCTAAACAATTTATTTTATTAAGACCCTTTAAGAAGACCTAATAAGACCATTTTATTAAGACTTTTAAGATGTAATTAAGACCTAATTTAAGATCTAACTATGAACTCATCTAATATGATCACATTTTGAGGCTTCCGTTAAGAAAAGGAAAAAGATAGAAAAATATGGTATTTTCTCTGAAATGTGCTTATCCCTGATCAGAAACTATAGGCATAGTTCATGTACACAGTCTAGACATAAATGTCTAAAAATGAGGTTATTGGACTTGATGATGAACATTTTAAAAAGAAATTACCCACAAAAATGAAAAATCAACACATACATATCAGCCATGATGTATGGATTTATTTAACTGTCAAAACTAAATGTATGCAGCGCCTTACAATATAAATGTCAAATTAGGAAGAAAAGCAACTTCAAACATAAGACTACAATAGGAAACAAACCCGCCTGAAGAGCTTACAATGTATTTAATCTTGTTCAAATAATTAAGTATTGTACAAATTATCAAGAACAGAACTTGAAATATTGACCTTCCCAAGGCTTGATGTGAGCCCTAGGTTCCTTGAGAAACTACCCAGACTTTGTTGGGCTTGATGCCAATGAAAGTACAGTCTACCTTTACTGACCGATACAGTGACTAGCTCTTTACAGTGTCTAAATATGTTGCAGCATTAAATTGGTCAATGCTAGTTACTGACATTTTTCTAAACTCCCAATTCCTACTGGTTGGAGGAGAAAGATGACAAACAGCTGCTGATGCCAGTGGACTATTTTTGCAAACAGTGTTTTAGAGAAAGATCGGCATAGGTATGCAATATTGTTGTTAGGAATATACTTACAGTTATATATTTAGCCCTTTCAATGCCGTGTTGGCATTGTGGTAGCTTTATTTTATTTCTATCTAAACATTCCACGGTGTGTACCATATGACCTCTTACACACAATGTATTTCTTTTCTCCAGATGGATCCAAGACCTTGCACTGAATGCTCAAGCTGTATATGTTTTCACGTTTCAGCTATTCTTTCCAGGCTAATTCTAAACTGCAATGACAAAAACATACACAGAGCCCTTGATGCCTGACTATAATTTATCTTCCCCCAGGATTGTGGCAATGTCCGCTGTGTTTACATGCAGCTGTATATGTTTGCCTCTTACGGAAAGAAACATACAGATTTTATATAATTGGTCTTTCTGGGACTCTTGCAGTTGCAAAACCTTCTAATACTACATTTTTTTTTACCTGTCCCTTGAGTTACTTCTTTGAGAAGGCTCAGAGTAGCCTGTCAGCTAAACTTAAACACCAGCAACCAACATCCCTTGCAGCTACAACAGGTTAACATACTAATATATTTAATGCCCCATTTAATAATTAACATAAATATAACATTTAAGTATACATAGTAAGAGACTGATACTAGCAATTGTGTCCTACTCTTGGAACAGGGAAATAAATAGAAGGGAAGTTTTTGTTCTTGTGAGTATGTAGTTAAAATAAGATCATCATCATCATTTATATATATAGCACTACTAATTCCGCAGCGCTGTACAGAGAACTCACTCACATCAGTCCATGTCCCATTGGGGCTTACAGTCTAAATGTCCTAACACACACACACAGACTATGGTCAATTTGTTAGCAGCCAATTAACCTACCAGTATGTTTTTTTTTGGACTGTGGGAGGAAACCAGAGCACCCGGAGGAAACCCACGCAAACACGCAAAAATCTTGAGATGCATAGTCCCTGCAACAGAAGCAAACGAGTCTGGTTTATGATAAGTCGTCATTATCAGTGTGTATTTGCACCTGCCCTATGGCATGTGCAAAACATAGGCATCCTAATAGGCATATATGCGTGTTTTCGCAGGTCTGTATGAACCACATAGCCATGGACACTACTTTAGCGTTCACATGAACCTTACTCCCCCTCTTGTCACTACAGGCGCCATAATTGCCAGAATCATATAGGTGCATATATGTGCGCCCACTTTCCGGGCATATGCAGAGTGATTTCACGCATGATAAACTATGCAAACTGGCATATGTTCCATTCTGCATCAGCTCCGTTGTATTTATCCACAAAAATAAGTCCAACTATTAAGAAGAAAAGACAAAGGGGGCTGTGGGCTATTTCCCCAAATTTTCTTTACATGTTACGTTTACAAGCTGGGCACTTTCATAATTGTGTTTTTGTTTAACAAATGTACATTGTATACTATTAGTTGGTTTTATCACTTGCATAGGGCCACATTAAGTTCTTTCCATCTCATAAATTATAATAGGCTGATATTTAACAGTTCCAATGTGATCTGCATAGATAATAGCTTAATGGAAAATAAAGAGAAACATTATTAAGCTGAAATAACTGGTGAGCTGGGTCAATGGCTCCTGTAACCATCACAACCAAGCTCCAATGGCTGCAGGTAATAGTCAAAGTATCATTGAACGTGAAATACAAATTGGATTATATAAAAGAGCTACTAATGACTACGTATAACATTCACATATGTATATATCAAAGTTTTAGGAACTTATGAAAAATAATTATGTATTAAATAAAGATGTAGGTCCTGATTCATTAAGGATCTTAACTTAAGAAACTTCTTATTTCAGTCTCCTGGACAAAACCATGTTACAATGCAAGGGGTGCTGTCAGGCCCGAATAGAGAGGAACACTAACCGTTATTGGCGCTACTGAGCTAATAGGTGCGGAGTCTAACGTACCCCTGGTTTTCACCAGGGACCCCCGCAAGGAGGTATGGACTTTGCTGCACAGGGTATGCAGGTCACGGTCCTATTAGTCAGTTACCGGTGTAGTGAAGAGGAGTCAGACGGTCCGGGTCAAGCCAATCGGTATGCGAGGTACAGAGGGAGAATCCAGAAGATATGTCAAACAAGCCAAGGTCGCAGGAACACGGTGGGTCAAACAGAATAGAGAATGGTCAGCAAGCCGGGTCACAACAGGAAGGCAGAGACTGGAGAATGGTCGAGGAAGCCTGGTCAAAACACGGAGCACAAACACCGTGGGAGCTAGAGGCAGGAACCTGTTACTCTGGCACCCTAATGGCGCCAGAGCCAGGTTTAAATAGATGCAGGAGGCAGATGATAGGTTCCGTGAACAGGCACAGGAAAAGCCGAAGAAAGCGTCCTGTTGCCTAGCAACGGGACGGGCCACTCCGCATGCGCCCGACAGGGCTGGGGGGCACGGCTATCCTGTTGCCCGGCAACCATCCGGGCAGAGCAGCGGTGACAGGCGTCCATCTCTGCCGAGTGGAAGTACGGCGGAGACGGTGCCTGACAGGTGCAAATTAGTATTCTGTTTTGCACATAAGTTAAATACTGACTGTTTTTTCATGTAGCACACAAATACTTGATAGCTTATTTGTACACTGAAATTTAAAGTTGATATTTGTCAGATCTCAGGATCTCGCAGGTTAAGTCTGCATTCTCATTAATATTAAATTAGCAAAATAAATTAGTGTCTCCACTGTGGGTAGGTGATGGGTGCATTTTAAATAGTATATTGCATACTTACCTATATTTGAGATCTCCCCTCCTGGAGGGAGACACGCTGCTAGTGTAGCTCGTTGCTGGTGTACCTGGGCTGGTAACTCCGGATCTCTTACTATGGATCCGGATTGCTGTGAATGTATCCCCCCTTGTCTATCACATTGACCAGGGCTGCTGGGTAGCAGGCCGAGCAGCGGTACTGGAAATGTTTGGGTCCAAAACCTCAGAGACAGAGATTTAAGGTCTAATCTGTAGATCACAGGAATACAGCGATATTGAAGATGTTTCTAAGCAGGACTTTGAAGCAAGATGATCATTTGCTCTCACTGATTAGAGGTACCAGTGATCAAGTCAGATGTTGAAATCAGAAGAACACTTACATGCTCACACAGCTCATCTTTTATACAGTTCAGAAATAGTCTATTTTTAGATTCAGGAAGTACCCTGCTTCCCAAAACATAGATTTACATGCATTTCAAGGCTAACAAAATTTACACTTATCTATGAAATTCTAGAAACGCCGTGATGTCCTACACCTGGTTTTCAAATGCAGAGAAACCAGGAGCCAGTCTTAATTAAATGTTCCTGCCTAAAATGTTGGACCTTCACACATCAAAAGGTCTAATTAACATGTGGACTTTCATCAGACCATTCCGAATACATATTCACACAGAACAACAAAAACCAAAAACAAGCTAGTTTCCCACATCACAATACACAAGAGGCTTGGTAAACACAGATTCATTGTATCAGATACATACATCAGAAATAGGCATATCCTATAGCAAGGTTAAACAAGAGACGAATTTCTTCCCCTGGTCTCAGAAATAAAGATTTCCTATCTTGCAATACCAAAAAATAAGTGCACATGCAATTACATAAATAAGTGCCCTGCGCTATTTGCTTTAAATAATTTTTTACCAAAAGTTATTTAATAGTGATCCAGTCACAAACATATTTTCGGTCTATTGCAGCAGGGGGGCGGTGCCAGTATGACACCACTAAGGCTCGTCCCACCCACTAAGGCATCTACTTTCATGAGATCCACGATCTAAAGTGCATGCTTGTCCAAATTGGAGCCTTTCTTCACAACACTGTGATTTCAAACACAGGTAGTCAGATGTAAACCGCTGCAGCAGACAAATTGGATAGTCAGCAGCAAGCCGTGTTGGCGCACACAAAGCGGGTAATCAGATGTAAGCCGGTTTCTACTTAGTAACAGGGAAGATAACAGGCCCAGATTCAAGAGCACAGCAAACAAAATATACTCAAGCAAAGGCTTATTCATCAAGTGCTTATTTACAGGCCTAACCAGGAAGCAAGATGAATTCTTCTGAGGTAGTACTGGCCATCTTGATTAAGGGCAAGTTCAAGAGCACAGTGGCAACCTCTAGTGGCTGGAGGTGGAAATGTCAGATCATATTCTGACCAGTGTCATCCTTGTAGTAGATTAAACTATACTCATAAACTGGGTACATTATCCTTTTAAGGAGTCTAGGTTTAATTATGGTTGTGGTGAGTAAATAGCATATATTATTCTCCTTAAGCAAATTGGTCTGAAAATGTCTTCATACAGATTTAAGGACCCTTAACATTTTTTAATGGTAGTAAATACATGTAAACTGATAATGGACTCTGTTGCTTCCAGTGATTATACCCACTTGCGGTCGGGAGCGTTTGTGGAGTGTGGAGTCTGCACTATTTGCTTGTGTTCAGTTCACTATTTACCTCCTTCCAAATGCAAGTGCAAGCTCTGCTTACCACTAAAAGCAGCTTGTCACATATATTTTTAGCACTTCCTAATACCAGTGGGCAACTAGGCTAACTCCTTAGTTTTCAAAATCTGTATGCACCAAAAATTCTAGCAATACCTCCTGGACCTCTTCCAGGAATGTGATGAACATAGTGAAATCAGATGTTTTAAAAATCCCTAATTTATATATTGTCTGAATGTATAGTCTTTGAAGTTGTCTGTTCAGTCCAAGTACATTTTAGCGACCATGTACAGCAACATTATAAGATCTGCTATAAAATAGTTTTTTATGACCATGTGGAATTGCTCAAACTAGGCAGTTTTGTCCAGTCTGAGAACATGCATCAGAGTTCAACTTATCAACCTGATCATCCCAAATCCTTCCCTTCCCCATGCTTATTGCTTAAGTTTATTAACTCCATCTTCACCTTGTACCCTGACCTAGAAGGCTGCGCCAAGGGAGTCAGGATTACAGGGGTGTCAGCCTCGTTCTTACTTATTTTATATTCATCTGTAGTCCTGGGGATAAATTTATCGAGCTGCGAGTTTCTGGCGTGTTTGAAAAGCGGAGATGTTGGCTATAGCAACCAATCAGATTCTATCTGTCATTTTGTAGCATGTACTAAATAAATGATAACTACAATCTGATTGGTTGCTATAGGCAACATCTCTACTTTTCAAACCTGCCTGAAAACTCGCAGCTTGATAAATTTACCCCTGGAGTTGTGTGATGTGTTGATGAGCACTATGTTGCCAGCATAAACAGAAAGCTCTGTGATATGATTTAAATACAGGTAGAACACATGTATTTTTTTTTATAATGCACAAGTGATGGTTATGAATATATATGGTTATAAATATATAAACTCCTCTAAATAGCTGTATAAATGGTAAGTGCTGGGGTCATCACTTGTAATTGATGAGTTCTGATATCATCACTTCAATGTGGTATTATAAGGAATAATACAGCCTCTACTGTAAAAGAAGACAGTGAACTAATTAGGACTGAAAGGGGGAGGATAAAGGGGAATGGGCTAGGAATAACAGGTGTGTATATAGGAGGAGCTGGATAGGAGGGAGCCAATAGAAAAAGGGAGGGTGTAGTAGTAGGGATGTCCAGAAGGCAGCACGGTGGCTTAGTTAGCACTTCCGCCTCACAGCACTGGGGTGTTGAGTTCAATTCCCGACCATGGCCTTATCTGTGTGGAGTTTGTATGTTCTTCCCGTGTTTGCGTGGGTTTCCTCCGGGTGCTCCAGTTTCCTCCCATACTCCAAAAACATACTAGTAGGTTAATTGGCTCCTATCAAAATTAAGCCTAGTCTCTGTGTGTGTGAGTGTGTGTGTGTATGTTAGGGAATTCAGACTGTAAGCTCCAATGGGGCAGGAACTGATGTGAATGAGTTCTCTGTACAGCACTGCGGAATCAGTGGCGCTATATAAGATGATGATGATGATGATGATTAGTGAGGTTTAAGAAAGGGAATCAAGTAGAGTAAAGTAGAATTGTTTTCAGAATTCCCACCAACCCCGCCATACATTGTATTGTATGTTAACATGTGTTTTATTTGCAGACGAGGCACAGCAAGGTGGAACGGCACTGCAGCTATGAGTGGGCACAAGTGTTGGCCATGGGGATGCCCCCATTTGAAAGCTCAATACCACCCTTATCAGGTGTCTTGTAAGAAGCTAGAGTAAAGGGGGTGGGATCTCCAGGGCCTGGTGGTGCCATGGGGCATGGAGAGCCCCCTCTTATTGGATGTAATATGTATGGTTATGGCTGGAGCTGATGCATGCAGTGCTGTTGTCTTTGTCACCCTTTCAAAAGATTGATGTTAAAATAAAGCTGTGACCCCTTTATTTCCCCAAACGGTTCTCATATCATTATTTCAAGGAGAAGGGGGATGGGTAGGAAGGGGGGCATCAGCTGTTTAGAAATATTATAAGTCATCTAGTACATCTTTGACATTTATGAAAGCACTTGTTAGTGACTTATAACATCAGTGTAATTTAGAGTAGAAAGTACATTATCCTGTGTATAGATTTTGGGAAATGGTTGGCGACAAAAAGCTATGATGTGTGAGTAAGTGGGAAGAGCAGCGAATTAAAAATGAACTACTGGGGTAAGTCTGTGTCTTATTGTAGCTGAACCGGAGGAAGAACACACAATTTATTCATTCTTCCTTATGCACAATTTAAAGTATAGTTCTATTTTAAATATACAGACATTTATATTCCAAGGGTTGAAGGTCTCTTTATAATGCCAATGTTGAGATGTGTCTAATATTTACTGCAAAGTTTCATGTTGCACTTCCAGCAACTAAAACACAGAGGAAATCTTAAGTAGTGATCAATGCAGAATTAGTATGTGGGCTGTCTCATACAAGCATTCATTACCTATGAGTGCAATTTAAAACTTTTTTTTCCAAGCTGACGTTTCATGGTAGTTGGCTGGTTTAGTTACTCATTTCATTATGCGCAATAATTCATGCTTCCCCTTAGGAGGCAATTTTTATTTTCTAGCGAGCCTGCTGTTTGCTGACTGTTCTAAAAAGGAACACTCAGGAGATACGATTAGCAGTCACTTGTTTCAATAAACATTGAATGTAACATATGCCTCTCAAGTAATGTGTATCCAAACATACAATTTACAAATAATTAACATCATGTTAATTAGTTACATTAATTTATGCCACTTTGCGGAATTATTTCTTCAGAGCCCTTAGGAATGGTGCCAGACGTTTGAGCCAGGGAAATGTTGTGACACGCAGCGTGAACATGAGGGAAGTGAGGACCGGATTGCATATCACAGACCCCTCTCACTGTTGTGTTACTGGCAGGACACAAAGTATTACAACATGGGAGTGTTCATCTTAATTAGCAGGATTAGTACATGCCAATAATGTAGCTTTATAAATAATAAAACTTCTATTGATTCCTGTGGAACGGATTTCTGGTCCTGAATATATTGATGGGCTGTTGTGGCATGTGCAGTATATATATATATATATATATATATATATATATACTATAGGAATACTGGAGCTGTCTCATGATTTTATTTATTTATTTTTGTTTATTTGCAGTGTCGGACTTGAGCATGAAGGGCCCTCTGCGGAAGCCAATACTAGGGGCCCACGTAAAGGCATGTGCCTTGTCGAAGAGTTGGCGTGCTGCTCAAGAGTGCGTGGCCAGCCCACCCAGGGCAAGGTTAGCGCTTAATGACTGAGTTTAGGGAATAAATTATAGCAGGGACAAAGGTTAGGAATCAGGGGCCTGATTCATTAAGGATCTTAAATGAAGAGGATTCTTATTTAACTCTCCTGGACAAAACCATGTTACAATGCAAGGGGTGCAAATGAGTATTCTGTTTTGCACATAAGTTAAATACTGACTGTTTTTTCATGTAGCACACAAATATCAACTTTAAATTTCAATGTACAAATAAGCTATCAAGTATTTGTGTGCTACATTAAAAAAACAGTCAGTGTTTAACTTATGTGCAAAACAGAATACTCATTTGCACCCCTTGCATTGTAACATAGTTTTGTCCAGGAGACTGAAATAAGAATCCTCTTCATTTAAGATCCTTAATGAATCAGGCCCTAGGTTTGTAAGTAAAAAGATTTGTTGCACATAGTCCGCCAACAAAAAGGAATAGCGGAATTATATAAAATATGTTATAAACCAAAAATAGTGTACCAAGCTAGTCAAATAGGACAGCCCCAATGTCCTTCCCAATATACCAGCACCAGCTCCCCCACAATTTACACCAGTGCCCTCACAGTACACTACCACCAGTGCCCACACATACCTGCCAGTGTCCTCCCAAAGCAGCCAGTATGTTGTCAAGTGTAGGAATTAAAAAAAGGTCCCCATAGAATAATTGGCAATATCTTGTATATCTTACCCATCAATAACACTTGTACATGCATATTCCCCAGTAATGGCACACACCGTACAACCACAATTTATGGGCATAAGAAAATGTCATTGAGAGACAGAAGGAAAAATTAGGCCCCTTTCACCTCTTGGGCCCATCTGCACTGTGAGTGTTACTGACAGGAGCTGTGCCTGGGTGTCAGCTACAGGGAGACACTTCCAAGCAGTCACTAGTTGCAGTTAAGGAAAGCTAGTGGGTCTCGAGAAGAACCTAATGTCACTATATCCTTTGATTCAATTGTCTCAGCATGCCATAACAGCCCATGACCTGGCATGCTGGAACATGTAGTTCCACCTTAGGCGTAACTAGAAATGATGGTGTCCCCAAAGTTTCACTTCCTACTCTGTTTCATGTATAAATTTCATAGGTGCATCTATAAATGTTTAATGTACTGTACATTACCAAACAAACCTGAGAATTGCCAGCTGTGGTGGTGGAACTGTTTGTCTCAATACATCTTACCTGGCATGTCATGCTGGGACATGTAGTTCCACATTAAATGTCAGCCTGGATATAATACTACAGGAAAGATCACTGTACACTAGATAAAATGTATGAATATATATAAACTAAATTAACCTCAGCACATATACATACCACCCAACTGTCCCAATTTCAGGAGGACAGTCCCGATTTTAGGGCTCTATCCCACGGGTGGAAAGGTTCGGGTAAGGGAGGTATGTAATGGGCAACCTAAAGCTTTATAGCGCTAGGCAGCCCTCTGGGGGTGTGGCCATGTCCCCATCGCTCCATGCCCACACCCCTTTATGACTTGGATACACCTCCTGTTCCGCTGCCAGGGACAGACATATTGGGAGGTGTGCATGCCCAGCACACCACTGGCTGGATGACAGCTCCACAGTCAGCCCAGTATTAGCACTGCTCTACTGCTATCCAATAGTAGCGTTCAGCCATTCACAATGAAGGGTGCTGCAACCTATCAGAAAGCTGGCTACAAGCTCCACCTCCTTACTCGGCAGCACATTCATTTAACCTGCTCTATTTCTCCTCTGAGTTCTGCAGCACCGGGGACCACTCCCACTCATTGCGGAATAGCAGCTTCATCGTCTGAGCTGAAGGGGGTCCATAGGCAGTGGGGCCCTCCGAGGATTTCCCCAGTCCGAGCCTGTTTATTTATATAATACCACCATATTACAAAGCACTGCATAGATAATATTGAATCATTCATATCAGTCCCTACCATATTGTAGCATGTGTGGACTTCTCACATGGGTGGTTCAGGAGTGTTGTCTACTTTGTCCTGATTTTCTTAATTTGGAAATGTAGGGAAGGTAAATAATGCGTTAAGTAAGAATACATTATGTATAATGGCAATAGATAGGGACAAGCTCCTAAATTTACTGCACCCTAAATTCATGCCCTTATTAAAGGGAAATATACTTTAATTATGGGTTAAATATCAGTCATAACTTCAGTAGGGTCCCTAATACCAAATGTAAATAACAGAACAATTTTATTGCTTTACCAAGAAACTATATAATATCTAATAATATTAGCATCAACTAATACCATGTAGATTGTTTGCTTTTCTCTGTTGCAGGATTTATTCTGGTCGATTTGTATAAGTTAGGCTGGGTACACACTACAGAAAATTTCGATTTTAGCAACAACTGAAAGTCAGGTAAGGATTTATTTGCAGTTAATTCCAGAAGTGTACTTCATTAGGAAGTGGAGGGTCAATAAGAGATTTAAAATAAGTCCACTTGAGACTTGTAAATGCTTTTTCAGTTATGAGATGCTCAGTATATACAGTGCAGTATATGTATAATGTCCAGCAAATCTCCAGAGGGCTCTACATGTAATTAGTGAAAGCAGTAAGGGCTATGTGAGTCATTAGAATAAAATCCAGGTCTGTCACTCATTATTGTTTTTATGGAGATATCATGGCACCTGTTTTCGCCAATAAGCTGGTGGTTTAGCATGTCAATATAAAAGCTATTGTGGGACTGCAAACACTTGCTTCAGATGAAAAGTGTTGAGTGATCAGAGTGGTCTAAGATTAATGGAATTAATTAGCTGAATTAATGTGGCTAATTCTGCATGTAGAAATCCCACTGAAATAAATGGGTTACTGAAATGAATGGGAGAAGCGCCATACTTAAAATATAAAAATAAAAATGGGCTGTATGTCCCCTCCTAAATTTTCTCAATCTGCTCCAGTGCTAGAGAGCCTGGCCTGGCACCCACTGTTAACAGGGATAATGATGAATATTATGATCCCTGGGCTGGAAACTTTACTACCTCCGTGGTCCCAGTATAATGGTAAATTGCCCATTCCATTACTATAAAATTGTGATAAAATGTAAATAAAACACATACACAATTATGAAATACATTCTTTAATTAAATACAAACTCTCCAAACCCTTATTCACAAATTTAGTATTTAAAAGGAAAAATTTTTTTTATTTGCATGCAAAGTTGATCTTCTTGTAATCTAGTGTAAATTGTTATTAATTTGTAATCCACGGGAAAATTTTGTAATACAAGTGAAATTAACTATGGTAAATGTTCTTGCAATCAGATGGAATTCATCTCCTTGTAATCTGTGGGAAAATCTGGTACTTTAATCCATTGAAAATTTAAAAAGCTACAATGGATGATACAAATGCTCGCAGAATAACTATGAGCTGAGAACTAAATTGTCTGGAGCTTCTCTTAGAGCCTCAGTCAATCAGAAGTGTTTTTCAACATTAACAACAAAGTGATTGGCTGACGGCAAGGATAGTCCCAGTGACAACCTCCTTTGAGCAGACATCATTAAATAAGTGGGAACAAAACAATTATCAATGCTGTGAAGCTCCATTCGTGTCAATGGCCCATTCATTGTAATGGCCTTCTCATTTCCATAGAGTTTCTACATGTACTGTACAGCTCCTTTAAATGAATGGGCCATTGTATTGGATAGGTCATGTACATAAATGGGAAAAATACAGCACCACACAGGTGTTAACCCCTAGTGGGTATGCACACAATGAGCTCCTATATAGATCAATGAACTCTGAAAGAGAAGATGTACTATTTCTCTGCCACAGAGAAATTAGCTAAAATATGTTTTGTTATTCAAAATATTCAGGTAAAGCAAATTGGCTGATAAAAGTAGCATTGTAAAAGAAAGCATTCCATGGCTGTTATTTGTTTATCTGAATAGCCTAGAAGGCTACGATTGTTAGAATAACTACCTAGCATTACCCATCCATGTCATATTATTCTTAAAGCTATAGGTGCACTAGTGGAAAGTACATCAATAAAGTAATAATTAAATTACTGTACACTTTTAAATATACACACCATTAATCATTGAAGGATACTATACTGTATGTAATTGAATTAAATAAAATAAACTGACAACTTTTTTAAAGTAATATATATCTGAAATATATATCTGAGACAGACTGATATAAGGGCTTAGTGAGTTATTTTTATCTTTCTTTAGTATCATTATATTTTCTACATAGAGAAGAGACACTGGATACTTCAGCAGGGGTACAGTTGGTATGTGATGATACCTCTCTACAGTCCAGATTTGCCTGCAAATGTCATGACTGTCCACGATTGCCTGCCGCAAAGGGAGAACATCTCTGCTAAAATTGGTGTGGCTTGGCCAATGTCTGGGAGTGTTTTTGGTACTGGGGTGTGAGGGCACTCACGAAGGTGTGTCAAGCATAAGGTAAGAATCTCTTCTCTGTGCTCCTGGAATTTTGCTACTTGAGGTTCTCGACTTTCCTTATTGCAGAAATTGCCCTAACTGCTCTAAGAAATCAGTATTTTGCATTGTGAGAACCAGGCCTTCATATTGTCAGAGTTGACCCCTGTCTAAGGCTTCCGTAATGAACATCTGGTTACCAAGTAAACTAAATAGTTAAAGGAAACTATTCTAATGTCTCCTGTTGATTTTAACACAAGAAATATCTGAATTATGCTAAAATAAGCATCGTAAGTTAAAAATTGGACAAAACATGAAACTATCCTGAGAAAACCAGGACATGTGATAAGTCTACCCCCACTACTGTACTATTAAGGACATCATAGAAAATCTGATCACAACATTACTGAAGTCTTCAATAACAGACTAAAGACTTAGGGCCTGATTCATTAAGGCACACAAACCCAACGTATTATGTGTCTTTTTATATCGGGATACGCACGTCCATATTCAACAAGATACTTCTGATGATAAATACGGGTCTACAGTAGGTCCACTCTGCTCTAACAGATACCAAACTGCAAGATACGTTCAATGCATATGTGGAATTTAAAGTCACAAAAGAACGCACAGAAAAAAAATATTCAATTAATGTCACCTGTTAATTATGTAGTAATTAACAACAAAACATTAAATAAAAAAGTGTTTTTTTCCCCATTATTTATTTCCCCCATAAAATACATTTATTAGGATGTTATGAATGACTATTGCACATAAAATGACGTTTTACAGTGTACTCCTGATTGCAAAAACAAATGTTCTACCCGTGACCATCATCACTAGTAATCAGCACTGACACCCGACCTGTGGTAATATGACAGAAAAACACGTACATTTGAGATGCCAAAAGTTTGAATGGGTTGCTGCTGCGTGACCTCAAGCTTGGACAGACCTTACTGTACATTGACTGCGTATATACGCCCAGTCCCCTCCCTGTTCCATCTATGAAATATTAGACTGTAGTAAGGGTCCTTTTGCTCTCAAAGATTAATTAGATTTTGTTGCAGGCCCATGTTTGATTCTGGGCATGCGCAGAGCGATTTTATGCAAAATATGGCACGTATCGACATTTATGTTCTTTAATGAATCACTTGCCTGTTTACTCAACCATTTTATTAATGCCCCTTTATTTTCTAAAAAAACAAACCAATGCCTTGCTTGCTTTTCTGTACTCTATTAGTCCTTTATATATTTATTTTGTATCATGGTTTTTTTTTTGTATTAAAAAGCTGCAAATGTTAAGTCTTCTTGTAAGAAAATATTATTATTATTATTATTATTATTAGGTGAATTGTGTTGGTGCTGTGTTTTTTACATGAACTATAGTTCTAAAGCCAGTGGTTTTGTCTTCTTTAAAATGGAGATGTGATTCATAATGAGCTTACAGCTACCGCTGGAGAACATGATACACCTACTTTATAGATTCTGACTGGGCACAGAGGATAAAATTATAATCCACCCAGACAGAATGACTCCCAGCATGTGGCAGGAACATAGTGGTGGCTATGAAAGAAAACAAATAAAAAACTCCAAACAATACTATATTAAGAGAAGGATAAGTAGAGCACAAACATAATATATATACGCAATGACACATTTTTGAAAAGAGCAGTGAAGGACTAAAGGTAGAAATTGAAAATATACAAACCTCGATGCTAGGTTTGATTTGTCATATGAGCTTTGAGAAGGTCAATATAATGATTAGCATATGCTGAAGCTGTTAACAGGCTAGTTTTATTCAATCTAAGTAAGTGAATTAAAGGGTCATTGTACTGAAAGGTTATTTATTTTAGAAACGTTTCTTGCACTTCCATTACGAGGAATGTGTTGATCATGAGTTATTACTTGGGGAAGTCAAGAACGTGTCTATTATTTTGTATGAGTAGTTGACCACCAGGGGCAATATTCTATTGCAATCAGTGGAGGAATATTATTAATTAATATTATTATTACTTTTAACCTCAGCTAAGAAGCAGCATAGCAGCTAACAAAGAGAGACTAAAAAGAGATCAGTTAAAAAAAAAAAAAATGATACCCTCTAATGCATAGCATTCCCAATGTCAGTGGTTTTAGAACGGATTTAGGTTTTAGTCCCTATCTCCTGTACTATCCCTTTTTTTTCCCCTAGATTCGACCAATTTAATTTTTTATTACAATTAAGAACTACTTAAATAATGTGCCTTCCGGCACCATAGCTAACAGTCTGAGGAGTGACCACTATAGAATGAGGCGGGGCTGTAAAAAGAGACGACCTGGGTGTCCTCAGCAGGGGGTGTGACCAAAGCTTCCCCAGTTCTCAATGTTAAGAACTTGTGAGGTCATTATATTCAAGAGAAGAAAAAGATAAAGTTTTAGGACTGCAAGTACTGGAGCAGAATACAACAGGACTAAAAGGCAAAGTAGTACTTGGGAGGCTACAAAATAACTAGAGTAAAAAAAAACCTTATCTAGTTTAAGCAAAGTTCCCATCAGTAACAAATTAACTTCAATTAGAAAATAAAATGCAATAAGCAAAGTTGCGGAAGCCAAAATGCAGACCCCTATTACTTCATCTTTAAGTTGGGAATGAGATTGTTTTTCAAAATAATGGGAGATGAAGTTTAATTAGAAACAAAATTTGTATTGCTAATGAAATGACTCCATAAACACGCTGACAAGGGTTCTTTATGCAGTTAATCTCCATATGCTGCTACTATCTGCTTCTTGCAGGGACTTGATAACATTGCAGCCTAGACTGTGGGGATGTGAGTAAAATATTGACAATTTATGAGATGTACTTGAGCAGTAAAAAAAAAAGGTGAGTAGTTGGGTTGCAGAATAAAAAACAGACAGATTACTAGAGCATGCTGTGTGGGTTTTAATTATATTATTATATTTATATTTACATTTTTAAAGTTAAAACATTTTCTCGTTAGAAGTGCCCTCTCATCACCATCAGAGACTGGCACCTTCCCTTGCAAAAACAAAAAATGCAAAACCTGCCCCCATGTCCTACCAACAAACACAGTCCACATACCCGACACACAACGGGACTATAAAATAACTAACACATTCTCATATACATCCTCCAATGTGGTGTACATGATACAGTGTACAAGGTGCCCTGAGGGAATATACATCGGAGAGACAAAGCAGAAACTGCAACACACAATAAAGAAGTCTCTGGACACCCCTGTGGGTAAACACTTTTCTGGACCAGGACACAGTATGACAGATTTAAAAGTCTTTTTAAAAATGACAGGGAGAGAAAAATATGGGAATTCAAACTGATAAGAACATTCCAGTCATTAACTCAAGGGCTAAATCTAACATCTGGATTTATGACCCATTACATGGACACACTTCACACTCCACAGCAAAGTGACTCCAGATCTCTGAACTCTTAAGCATTTTACTCCTCGGTAACTAAAACCTTTGTTTTATTACTTTAGCTTATCTTAAAGATGTATCCCCCCTTGTACAATTTTCTTGATGTAACAGCCCTTAAATGTTGTGCCTTTTCCTCAGTCATTCATTTGTAAACTTGCCTGATGAAGGGGCCTCTGTGCTCTGCAAGCTAGCAAATATAATCTTTTTTTTGGCTAGCCAATAAAGGTATCACTCCTATAATACTTTTGTCTTTTTTGACACGAAAGTATTTAACATCAAATAGATTTTTCTGGCTAACACGGTACTGCAATAATAATAATATGAAAACAATGCTACACATTTTAGTATATTTTTATTACATTGTACTTTATTTTTAATACAAAGAACACATGGGCTACTCAGTCAGTACACATGCCTAGAGACGACAAGAAGGTCAAAACATAGGTAGGAAAAGAGATTAATATAATGTATGCCTTGGGGTTTACAAATGTAAGTTTAGCCCAAACACAACAGCCTTTGATCCCACTCAATTCTCACAGGCTTCACCCAGACCTCCGTGACTGTATAAGACCGCTGCCTTCCTAAGCCCTCTCTCCCTTTCCCTACCCCAGTCAGTACGCCTAAAACCTTCTCTCACCATCCTCCCTTTCATCACGCTAATCCCTGCTCTTTGCTCCCAAACCTCTGTTAGGTCTCCACAACACCTAATGGTGGATTGGGCATAAGCAGTGGGAGTTTTCCTGAAAGTCCGGTGGCTCATGGGACTGCTTTATGCATTTTTTAAAATGTTTATTCTTTCACTCTGTTCTGGCCTCAGCCACTAATAGGCCAGGACCGGCCCCTGAAATTGGTCTGCTTCCTGGTGGCTGGAACTCTCCAGTCCCAGTCACTTGCACCTTATTAAATGTGCTGTGGACCTGTCCTGGGCTAATCTTCCACCAGTCTCTGACACTGGTGGTGTCAGGGACTAACCTACTGCTGGGCCAGCACCTATGTGTGTGCACCTGCAATCAAGACTCAGCACACACTGTTCTGAGGCAGAGTGATTTGGGAATTCATAAGGAAGAAGAAGGAAGATAGAGGCTCTTCGTTCACAGCACATAGCATTGTATGACTGGGTCTAGGCGAGTAACTTTCATGGCATGGATGGTGGGGCCTGCAGATTGGTCCATTGTAGTAGAAGGAAGGGAAATGTGATGTCCTGCCATTGAAGCAAAAAGAGAGAAAAGGCTGCTGGATTCAGGTACCTTGGGTAAGTAAGTAGCTGTTTGGAAAAGTAAACCACTCTGGTCACTTGGATGCTCTCTGTAGTGCATGGTGCTCACTGGAATGCTCTCTATACAGTATATTGGTCACTAGGATACTCTCTTTGTTGTATGGTGGTAACTAGAATGCTCTCTGTATTGAATATATATTTGTATGTATTGAATATCTACCACTAGGATGTCCTCTGCATTGAATATCTACCACTGGGATGTTCTCAGAATTGAATAACTATCACTACAATGCTCTCTGCATTGTGTGGCCACCACTAGGATGATCTCTGTATTGTATGGCAGACATTAAGATGCTCTCTTTGTGGTACGGATGTAAACTGGATTCTCTTTGTATTGCATGTTACTATCTAGAATGTTCTCTATATTGTATGGCGGTCTTTAGGGTGCTCTCTATATAGTATGACAGCTACAAGGATGCTCTCTGTATTGAATATATATCACTAGGATGCTCATTGTATTAAATATCAGTCACTAAAATGCTGTCTGCATTGTATAGCCATCACTTGTAGTATTCAACTATTATCACTTTAATGCTAATCTTGGGAACTCCCTGCTGCTGGATTAAACTGCACCCCTCGCGTAACCAATGCGGGAACTCCACCCACTGGTGTGCCGCCTCCCAGTGCAATGCTTCACCTACTTGTAATGTAATGTTCAATGAGCCAGCTGATATAGCAACAGCCTTGCCTGTCATATCCTTGTAGTATCTATGCAGCTTTGTGGGGCCCCCAGAGATGTTAGGTTGACCAAATGATAAACAGAAGTCTTTCTGTTAGTTGTGTTTGAGAAGGTCATTTATATTATCCTGTTATATGTCTGTTTGTTTACTGTTAAAATAAAAATCAAATATAAAAAAAAAAAATATCTTACACAACACCTTTGATGATCATTACAGCACTGCCAGTGTAATACAGTATGAATCAATGCAGAGCTCAACAGATGGATAATCCTTGGAACTGATTCCCTGAGATCATAGCTCTTACAGGGCAATGGGGCCCTGCCTGTTTGATTTTAACTGGCCCCACAATTTGCAATGACAGCCCTGTTGATCTTGTCTACATGAGGCCACTTTCAGAAAATTTTTTCAGAGTCACTTTAAGACACAGTCATCTCTGTAGGGGGAGGGTTTTGCAATTAGTCCATTCAAAGAACGTGTCATATTTGCTAGTGAGATAAAGAAAGTCACCACATGAAATATAATTCTGCTGTTTTGAGCTGTGGTGTTCTAGGGGCCTATTTACGTAGGACCGCATAATATGAAAGATACTTTTCAATCCTCATCGCATAGATAAGGATTGAGAGATCTTTCATATTTATCAAAAAATCTCCACATGAACAGCCGTTCTGAAAAACGGCTGTTCCTGTGAAGTGTAACACTTGCTTGTCACCGACTCTTCACTGCCTCTTCTGTCCGAAGAAAACTGCGATGATTGAATTTTTCTGAAAATCCTAGTGCGTATGCGCCTAAAACATCGGGCATGCGCCGAAAACATCGGGCATGCGCACAGAGAGCACTGAACAAGGAACAATTAGCATGTGACAGGGAGGGATCACATGATCCCTCCACACATGCGCTGTCCAGTTCTGCTCTTCGAAGCAGAGCTGACAGCACTGAAACGTTTCACTTATGATAATGTATGCCAGCTCCAGCTCATCAAACTTTAGTAAATAGCGTTTCTGAGCAGTGCCCATACATTGTTATGGGGACTGCTCAGTAAAACGAAGAGATAGGCAAAGCAGCAGATATCTATAATATCTCCTACGATGCAGTGATAGTAAATAAGAATTTTGCGGCTAATTGCGGGATTGAACACACTATTGTGAATCACTGCAACTTACTATAACAGTGGGTGGTGGGAAACACAAAGCAGTAAACTCCTCAGTGATAAAATGCAATGTGAACTGACATCACATTTTAATAAGATAAACTAATAGGATTTTTGTTTCGAAAAATTGACAATCAATTGCATCGCAAAGAGGACATCATAAACTGCAATCCAACCAAAGGTTTATTAATGCATCAAATCCCTCATTATTTTCTTTGGAGGCAATGGTATTTTATAGCAGCTGTACATTAATACTCTGATTTAAGAAGGATATTATTGTATTTAATTTAAACGGAAGATCTTTTTGGTTTCTTTCACTACTTATCATCCTATTCAGTGTTCTCCCCAGAAAATTTTGCCAGCCAGGTGGCATTAGGAAGCATCCGGGTGGGGTCACTTGTAATACTTTGCAATAATAATGAAAAATGTTAGAGGTTATTGCCCACACCTGCCAGGATTGGTCAGTCAGTGGTCTAGCACAAACTGCTGGCTGCAGTGCTCACATAGTGCCTGTTATAATAGGAGAAACAATGATTTATTCTATTATAATAGGACTCTGTTGGGCTCCAAGAGCCGGTTGGAGCACCCGGGAAATAGATGCTTGTGAGAACACTGCTATTCTGTGCATGCATCTACCTTGGAATTGCTCAATGTTTGTAGATGGCAGTGTAGCATTTCTAGACAGCTGTATAAATAGAAACATAAATGTACTTTTGTAAAATAGAAAATGCAGAAACAGTACTGCAGTTGGAAGAATAGATTATAATATATAATTTGCTACACAGGACCTTGCATTTGTAAACAACATTAGCATGCTGTTACATTTGCAGACAGCATTAAAATAACACAATGTAGCATATAATTAGAAGATAGTACTTTACATATGAAAACACAGCAATTTCACTCTGGAAGACAGCACTAAAGTAGAATTGCAGTGGGAGACAGAACATTTGCAGATTATATTCTAATACTGCAACAATTGTAGAAAGTTGCATAAATAAATAAAACATAAATGGCATTCTATGTTATTAGGGTTAAATAGAGAATCTGAACAGTAGAAGACAATGTCTTGATAGCTGTCTGCATATTAGATTAACATGACTCTATGTCGCTGGCTACATACCTTTTAGTACAACAAGCAAGCCTGCCCTTATCCATGGTAGCTGCTATAAATTAGCTGCAAGTATGTGAATGCCTTTTATTATTGGACAACGGTGCAAGGGGCTGTCCACCCCCCTTTAATTTAACCCGTGCGGCCCATGTAAGGGGACTTTGGACAGTTTGATTGAGTTACAATCCTGCTCATGTGTCCCATGTCCCATGTGTTGGGAGACTCAGGTTATATTATAGGGACTGTTCCAAAGTGAACAAACCAATTAATGCATCATTTATACTGTAGTTGCAGTTTTGTATTTAACAGTATGTTGTGTTGATTGATATATATATATATATATACAAAGCATAGTATTTGTACATGGATCAAAAAGCCATCTACTGTAATGAAGCTACAATGGGAGAGTTACAAATCTGTAATATTTGTATCTGGTTATATTGTATTAAACCAACATAGTTACTCTTATATAAGGTGATTTGCATGTCTCCACCTATGTAAGATGATTATACTCTCTATTATTATGTGAATTAATTCGATTTCGTAGCAGTTAACAAGCAGTTTTATTACAAACTGTTCTATATGTAACATCTGCAGCTAAGCGGAGATTCAAATTAAATATGGAAGTCAACGCTGGCTGGGACTACATATTGCAGAGTCCCCGGCGGCCAGAAATATATTGCACAATGTCATCAGAACTGACAAGGGAGTATGTCACTAACAGTGGAGAGAGGAGGAATAATGATTTTACTGGACACCAGGGTAAGGGAGAGCGGAGAAAGAACTACATAAGGAGGAGAAAACTAATTGAGACAGATCTATGAGAAGACAGATATTTTAATGAGCCTGATCTATTAAGAGATGTATATGTAAAAGGCTGTATTTTTGGAAATCAGCATTTATGAGATAAAGCATCTAATGATAGAAATATATGAAAAGAGAGTTATCTATGATGCCAAAGTATCTGTGAGGAGAAACATCATTAAAAAAAACAAAACAAAAAAAACCAACCCTCTGGAAAAAGAAACAGTCAGAATAGAAGTATTGGTATAATCAAACCCTGGTTCTTGTGAGTAAATCTGAGAAACTATCATATCCTTATATTACATACACCTGAAGGGAAAGGGAGATATAGATTTAACACCTGCCTCAGTATAAATATTTATTTCAAAGTCTGTACTATAGACACATCCAAGATATCATCTGCATCAGTGTAAATATTTATTTCAGAAACTGTATATAGATACATACAATATTTATCTGAGTCATTAGAAATACTTATTTCAGAGATCGAATTATGTCTCAATTTATTATAACATCTGCATCATTAGTGATATGGAATTTAAATACATATCTGTAAAAAAATAAAATGTACATATAACTAAGTGAAAAATACTAGCAACGGTATTGTAAGTGCACCAACGACAGTCTGGCCTGGAAGTGAGGGATATTGCAAGAAGTAATACTGTGAACTGTGAAGTTTTATGTGTGTTATAATGTTAAGTAATTAATATTTATTCTAAGTAATGAGTGTAATTTAGTATTACTTTCAGGCTATTATAAACTAATTTAGGGTGATATTATCTATGTGTAGATGTTAGACATTTTATAGTTAGGATTAGTTTAGAAAGGGAATTATTTTGTAGTGTATTAGAAATAGTTAGCATAATATTAAAATTATATAAACATTATAACATCCAAATGTATTAATATATCTATAGTGAGTCTAATAATCAACCTCATAAAAATGTTTGTAATATTAATTATTATTTATTCCCTAATTGTATATTTATTTAAAATATATATTTTCAAAGTAAATATTTTTATATAAAAGAACAATCTTATTGTGTGATAGAGTTGTGCGAAGTTTGTGTAGTTATAGGGGGTCCCCAAGTCGCCACTGGTAGTCATCACATCCACGTCCATACATACCCAGACTAATAAGACTTGGTGGAGGCTCTGCACATGAAGAGGTAAGAGATAAACACATGACGATTTTACATGTACACCCCTTAGCAGGAGTAAGGGGGTGTTACATATAAATAAAATTCAAGGAAAAATCCTAGAGCAGCACTAACAGATTATACATATTATCTGTAATTACATAATATAGGTTATGTCACTGAGTCAGGCCTATCCAACCTGGCTCTCCAGTTGTTGGAAAACTACAAGCCCCAGCATGCTTTACCAGTAGATAGTCAGCTGACAGCTGGCAGGGCATGCTGGAACTTGTAGTTTTACAACACCTAGAGATCCACAGGTTGGCCAGGCCTGAATTAGAGAAACTTGCAAAGATTTGACTATATTAATTTATTGTTGCTCTGATGTTCCTCCCCTGTAGCTTATTGCTATATATAGAAAGCTTTCAGGAATTAGGCTAAATTGACATCAGTGTCAACAGTGATATATTCATGTTACATAAACACAAAACTAATGAATGCAAACTAATGAAAATGCTAAACAATAGGAAATCACAACAAAGCAATGCATTGCCCACATGCAATATTTCTAATGAACATTTCGTATAGATCTTTGTTTGACACCACAGTTTTCCTGAATCAGTTTGATAATAGCCTAATATCACTACTCTGTGTAATTGGAGGACCCTGTTCCTTCTAAATATGACATAGTACCCTGCTCCTTCTAAATATGACATACAAATTAAAATACTTCATATAATTTTATCTTTATTTTAAACAAGTCTTGTTGCAGTCAGAGCCTAACATAATTTCTTATCATTTTGTGAGCAGGGACCCCCCTCTGCTGGAGTTTGTGCATTTGCAGTGACTACACAGCGCATTTTTCCCATGCCCCAGGATCGGATGTTATGGGAAGCAGGGAATCGGATGTTATGGGGACAACCGCCCACGCCGGGCTGGCGGGATGCCCCAGTAAGTGCGGCTCTTACTGGGCTTAATGTTGTCCGACACCCCTGCTTGTTAGGGGGGAGGAGAGGGTCCCAGGGTAGAGAAAAAATAATCTCAGGAGGGAGGAGAGGGTGCCAAGGTAGTGGAGAGGATGCCAGGAGACATTATTTCAGGAGAGGGCACAGAATGCCAGGGGAGAGTGTAATGGGAAAGGGTGCCAGGGGAGAAAGAAGAAGGAGTCAGGGTACAGGATGCCAGGAGAAAGGGATAGGGTGTCAGGACAGAAAGATAACCTGACATGCGGGGAGGGTCCCAGGGGAGAAGAATGGGTGACAAGAGACAGAATGACAGGGGAGAGGAAGAAGGCACCAAAGGTGAATGTTTAAGGTGTCAAGGGAGAAGGTGAAAAAAGTTGTAAAGATAAATTTCTATTGTAATTTTATGCCATCTGTGTAATTTTCTCAGTCTTTCTATCTCTCCTTCTCAGTCACTCTTCCTGTCTCTCTCTCTCTCAACTTCCCTTTTTGTCTCATTCTCTCTCTCTTTCAGGGGTATATTTACTAATGATAAAGTTTGATAAAGTGGAGATGTTGCCTATAGCAACCAATCAGATTCTAGTTATCATTTATTTAGTACATTCTACAAAATGACAGCTAGAATCTGATTGGTTGCTATAGGCAACATCCCCACTTTTTCAAACCCGCAGTTTAGTAAATATACCCCTCATTCTCTCTCCTTGTCTCACTTAGCTGTCTTATTTTTTCCATATTGGATCCATATCTTTTCACCCTCCTTGTATCCTCAAGGTATCCTATCCCTTCCCACCCTGACTAGACACATGACCTGATTCCCCAGGTCCCTCAAAATCCATTTCATCACTGGGAATATAGATTCTACTTTTCCCAGCAATGAACAGGATTTCAAAGCATAACCCTGATAACTCAGACAGTCTAGAGTATAGGGGCCATTGCCTAAATCACGTGGCACTAAATCGACCCCTAGTCAGGGGTGTGACATAAGGTTTTTTCAGTTTTTTTCTGCTAAAACCATAATTACCATTTATAATGTGCTATTTATAATTTATAATGTACATTTCCTTAAAATGTGGTTATTATGATATTAATTTCAATACAATATGTTGCTCAGAAGCAACATGTTAAAAAATATTCTACATAATGAAACTTTTTTTTCAGCATGATCTTTGGTGGCTATGAAACACTGATATTTGGCTCACATTAAAAAAAAAATTCACTTATCTCTGTATAACACAGAAAAATCTATCAAAGCAGTATGATAGAAATAATTACAGGCTTGAGGTAAACTCCACATGTTCAGTGCCCTTACTAGTACATTTTATCTTTTCTTTCCAATCTTTAGACAACTGCAGAGAAAATCCAGTGCAACACTACAACACTATACTATCACCTAATTGCTTACAATTCTGAGATGTTTTGATAATCACTTCATTAGAATGTTTACCACATTTATCCTTGTGAATTGAAAGTACTACAAGTGTGACAGGTTGACAAGTTTAGACAAGTTTATGTGTTAATTGAAATAGTCAATTAAGAAAATTAGATTAGAAAAAAAAACTCCTAATGAATTTAGATGAAGTAGGCTATATTTCATGTTTCAATTTGTTTTTAGCTTGTGGGCATTGAGGCTGCTCAGTACTGTGACATTATCTGTTGCATGTTTATATTTCTGACTCAGAAGTGACCATTTTACATTTGGGCAATACAGCACCAGTGATGTCACATGTCACATGTTCTCGTGTTTGGTTTTATACTGAAAAGCTCAGCTTGCGCTACCAGAAAGTGTCTTTAGCAAAGATGCAAATATTTTTATATAGTAGTTACATAGTTGTAGTAGTCATAATTGCGGATCAGTCAAAGTAAAGTTAAGTGCTAAAATCGCACAAATGATTATTTGGTATTATGCACCTAAACATGGTGAGGGCAGCCATTGTGAATGCTGAGTTAATTTTATGAGAATATATCCTATCAATTCCAGTATGGAACCAGTGACATCACTAACGCATTGACACTCATTTCTCAGCAATGTCAGTATCCAGGTGATAAGCTGAATAGTCAAACTGCCTACAACATTTTCTGTTGGCTGTGCATAGGCAACAGGTACACGTTAAGGGGGGAAATCAATTGGCCTTGTTACTGTAAAAAAGTAAAGCAGCCTGCGCACTGTTACCGTTATTACAGCAATAGTGCACTTAAATAGCGTTACTACGGTAGAATCAATGCCAGCTTTTTGCTCGCAGCTCCATGAGCTGCAAGCAGAAAGCCTGGTTAAATTTACCATAATAACGTTTTTTTTTTTTGTCATAGAACGCTCGGAACGGCGTTCCGGCACCTTTTTTCCATGAGTGCTGCTACAAGGCAGCACCACATCTTAGTGTGTGCCCTGCTTCCGGCTCCGGCAGCGTCGTGACATCACACCGCTGCCAGTGAGAGGAGCCGCAATCAAGCAGAGAAGCAAGAAAAGAAGCAAAGAAGGTAACTACAGACTACAAAAAGCGGGGGAGGGGCGCAGAAAGAGAGGGATGCAAAAAAATGAGGGGGCAGAAAGAGTGGGCTACAGAAAAATGAGGGGCAGAAAGAGAGCGCTACACAAAAAAGAGGGGGCAGAAAGAGGTGAGTTCCGGCACCTTTTTTCATACAAAACAAGCACTGATGGTAATAGGTTTAAGGCTGCGCTACTTCCGGGGGAATTAAATACCCCCTTAGTGAGTTACTTTAAAGAGGGGGTAAAGTTGAAGTTGACCCTACTCACTACATTGCTCCTCACTCTATGTAGTACAACAGCGCTAATTCAAATCTCAAAATTACTTCATTTAAAAACAGGTAAAAAATCTACTTGCTGCATTGCAATATGTATGGTGATGTGGTAGAGGGAGATGGCAGCTGTCGGGCATACCTGGTTGACGGGGACATTTCAGGATAGGCTATAAGCTGATCATATGGGCCTTCACCTGCGGCCCCTCTGAGCTGGCTGCTCCCGGTCTTACTTAGGTCAGCTGACATCAGCATCACGTGACCTCCTCTGCACAGTGCAGGGAGGTCACGCGGCATACTGGGAGGAGGAGGCTGTGCGCATGTTGCCCATCACTGATGTAAATGATAATGAATACAGATTTCAGTTAAAAGTTCACATAATTAAGGTCCTTTATGAACATGCATAAATAGACCGTCAAAGTACATATGCGTTGAGTGATACCTTCTTGTGTGAATATGTCCTTATATGGGAAGATAGTGCCACCTACAGAGGGCGCCAAACTTTGCATGAGCTGATGGCAGGAGCTAAGCAGATCAAGCGTTTCCATCTAAATGAGAACTTGGCGCACTCATGAACTTTATATTGCGCACACATGCAAAAGTGAGACTTTGTTTTGCAGGACTAGATATTTAAAGATATCACATATAAATGGTGCTCATGAGGTGACATTAATTAGGAGTTGTCCTATACTATCAATTGGTTTTTGTACCAAGCAGGTGCCTGTAAGGCAGGGACAATTATTACTACATGCACAAATACCCATGCAATAGAAAGATTGACATAATGCTCAATATGTCAGTTTATAAAATGGATCTTTCTTTCCCCACGTCTGCCCTATTCAACAAAGGTCATTGGCAGTCTTGTAAGTATACTATTGCCACAAATGTTATCTGATAAAAAAGAATAAGTAATAAAAAAAATTAAAAAGCAAAAGCATAAGAAACAAACATACTATAACTCTATATTGGAAATTACAGAATGAACAGGAAATCTGTATGAGCTGACGGTGCTTTAATATTTATAATGTTATCGTCCGTAACATAAATCCCCACAAAGAGTTAAATTCAAACCACCCATCAAAACATAAGGACTCCAGGTACCTCTGGCACCCCAAGCATATAATATTTATAACATTCATCCAAGTTTAATTTTTTTCTTCCTTGCCAAGGAAAGAACACACATTTTTTTTTAAGTTCTGCACTGCAGAAAAGAGAGAAAAAAAAACCCTCAATCTCTCATTAGCTGGGAATTTTCCATTACTTGCTCCTCAGACTGACAAAATTAATCTGAAAATAAAAAGATATACACAGGCAAAGGAGAGGAAGGAATGTAACGGTGTTGGAAGACTGCTTCTGACTGTCAAATAGGGCTGTTATTTGTATATTGATGTTATAGTAAAGGAGAGGAGCCTTGCTTAGCCTGGAGGAGCAGTATTTGGTAAGTCACAACTGGTACTGATGTCCTAAGAAGACAGGAAGTTTTTCATTTCTCCAATATGGAGTTAAAGGAAATGTAACTTCTATATTGACTAGCTTCCACTTTACTCAATAACAGAAAGGGTGGGTGCAAATTACAACTGTCTCATTTCCTTAATGTTACCACATTAAAGATCACGTAAGCCGTCAACAAAATTGCACCGACATACATTTCCTCACTTGTCTCAAAATATCTCCCAACTCGACACCTCCGTTCTGCACAAGATCTGCGTCTCTCTTCCACTCTCATCACATCCTCCCATTCTCGGTTACAGGACTTTTTTTGGGCTGCACCCATTTTGTGGAATTCCCTCCCTCGCACAGTAAAACTTTCATCTAGTCTTCAAACCTTCAAGCCTTCTCTGAAAACCCACCTCTTCAGACAAGCTTATGACATTCCTCAACCACCATCTTAATCTCCCCTATTACCACCCTCTACACAGCTAACACAAGACAACAACCCTCTGACCAACATTGCCACACACACAGCCCACTCTTTTACCTTTGCATTCTAGCTGGTCCAATGTGCAATATGATGTAGAACATGCCCTTGTGTTTCAAACTCCCATTATCCCATAGATTGTAAGCTTGCGAGCAGGGTTCTCTTACCTCTCTGTCTGTATGTATTACCCAGTATTCTTTTATTAATGTTTGCTCCCAATTGTAAAGCGCTATGGAATTTGCTGGCGATTGATGATGATGATGATGAAGCCAAAGAAGGGCTGATCCTACCTCATGTGGCTAGGTCCAGGACCAGTAGCCAACGGTGACAGACATAGAGAGGCCATTTTGGGGTTTGGGTCATGTGACCATGTTTCTGAAGGCATGGCATCGAACTAGCAAACCAGTAGCCCTATGACTCAATGCTTTTACCAGTTGCTTTTCATAGTATGGCAGAGGCTTGTGCAAAAACAGAATTCCCACTACGAACTGTTTTGCCCATGATAGTGCTCACGATAGGAAGACATCAAGCACAAAGATAACGCTAGACACTGGTGACAGGCAAATAGTAATCTGGCAACGCGGTGCTCAATGTGCCAGTTGGATCTAGCAGGTAAGGTAGGCGCAGCGGTAATGATGATGCCAGAACTGAGTATACAAAAATGAATTATGCGCATACAGGCGCTGTCTGCCAGTATTGGTCTGCTCAGCAATGTCGCCAAATGCCGGCTCCTGGAACCATTCGCTCCAGTTCTCCGGCACCCCAGTGAGACAAGCCCAAGAATCTACATATCAGGTGGCTGATAACACGATGGTTGTAATTGTTAGCACAGGGCAGCACAGTGGCTTAGTGGTTAGCACTTCTGCCGCTTAGCACTGGGGTCATGAGTTCAATTCCCGACCATGGCCTTATCTGTGAGGAGTTTGTATGTTCTCCCCGTGTTTGCGTGGTTTCTTTTCCAGGTGCTCCGGTTTCCTCCCACACTCCAAAAACATACTAGTAGGCTAATTGGCTGCTATCAAAATGGACCCTATTCTCTCTCTCTCTCTCTGTCTGTCTGTGTGTGTTAGGGGATATAGACTGTAAGCTCTAATGGGGCAGGTACTGATGTGAATGAGATCTCTGTACAGCGCTGTGGAATCAGTGGCGCTATATAAATAGAAGATGATGATGATGATAGCCCTGAGAGCAAACCTCACAGGTATACTTTTTTCAGGAGTCTGCAACAAACTGGCTGTGGTGTAGACAGTACTGAAACTACAGTTACCCTATATTAAATTATCCAGTCTGCTTCAAAACAAAACCCGAGAAGAGTATGGATATTACTACAACTAATTGATAGTTTCATTTCACTTTTCCTAGAACTACAAACCGTACATTGGTCTGTAAGTAATACTGCTAATATTTATGCCTGGGTATCTGAAGCACAAATATACTCTTTTATCTTACCTTACGTATCCCCTCTGATTAGTTATATATTTGAAGAAATTTAATGTACAAAACGATTAAATATTTTTTAAACCTAAGTGTTATAAATACTTTCCCTATAATAGTTCCAGCTGTCACTCAGCAGCTCATCGTTTTATTCTGTAAATCTCTTTTTACGTCTATTTACACATCAGATATATTAACCATCAAAGATGTGTCATGTGCAGATCCACTAGTTAATGACAATCATCCTCAGTCAGCGTGCTGTGAGTACGCCTTCATCTGTTGAAGAGTATTTATTTCATAATTCAATTACAAAGAACTAAAATATTTTACAGAACTGCAATATATATGGGTTGTCATTTGGAACATCGACAAAATGTACTACTGGAATCTTGTAGGCTGAGATTTGGTGACATTCAGGTTATTTATTTCTATTACTAATGCTGATACACAAGGCATGACTTACTGTACGTAAAGATGCCCCGTTTGCGTACGAGCAAATATGTGTCTGCATAGCTGCGTTTCCACATCTGTATTTTGAGTTGCATGGAACTTAAGACAATCAAAGTTAGATACATCTCAAAAGGATGTACATAACATGCGAATATATGCTCTTTGTGTACTGCACTTGCATGTTAACGCCCCTGATCAACCTCTCCAAGATATGTGCAACTCTAAATAAGGACACAAGTTGTGCACATGCACAATATGTACACATCTTTAGAATGCACAAATACACTTACATGAATTATTTTTACAAAGTGGCTTTGTATTATGTGTACTTTTCTTGGTGGTCAAGCATGTAGTGCAGGCCTGTCCAACCTGCGGCCCTCCAGGTGTTGTGAAACTACAAGCCCCAGCATGCTTTGCCAGTAGACAACCTGCTGATAGCTGGAAGGGCATGCTGGGACTTGTAGTTTCACAACATCTGGAGGGCCGCAGGTTGGACAGGACTGATGTAGTGGTAGAGTGCACCTAACCAACATCCTGCCTGAGGCGGTACCTGCTATATCACACTTCTCATTCCTCATTCAAACCACCATAAACATTTGTATAGGACTTGTGTGCACTTTATGAAGACGACAATTATATGTTTAAGCATTATTAGATCTACCAACAAGGTAATTCCACCAATTTAGATTTATACATGAAGAAACTTGACATTTGTTAAATGAATTCCCTTTAAGTTGCTGCCCCCCCCCCCCCCCCCCCGGGCAGCATGGTGGTTTAGTGGTTAGCACTTCTGCCGCTCAGCACTGGGGTCATGAGTTCAATTACCGACCATGGCGTTATCTGTGAGGAGTTTGTATGTTCTCCCCTTGTTTGCGTGGGTTTCCTCCGGGTGCTCCGGTTTCCTCCCACACTCCAAAAACATACTGGTAGGTTAATTGGCTGCTATCAAAATTGACCCTAGTCTGTGTCTGTCTGACTCTGTCAGTGTGTGTATATTAGGGAATTTAGACTGTAAGCCCCAATGGGGCAGGGACTGATGCTGATGTGAGTGAGTTCTCTGTACAGCGCTGCGGAATTAGTGGTGCTATATAAATAAATAATAATAATAATAATAATAATAACAAATCTTGCAGCATGAGACAGTTGTTTTAGGTCGTCTCCTTATAGGCATACCCCTTTGTAATGGGTGCCTTGGCTTGAGCACCAGGCAGAACCAATGATAGACATCCATTATTCAGAGATGTAACGATTGTCTATGAGGACAGGTGTTTTAAAAGAATATTTAAACAATGAAATATTAATGGAGGACAGTGAGTCCCATAGAATGGTACACAAGGAGGCCTAGAGACATGAAAGAGAGTAAGATATGAGATGGAAGGAACGCAGAAAATCATTATTGCATTGGGGAACAAATATAGTGGGGGATACTTAAAGGTGAAGTTAAGTTAGGGATGTACATTTGATAGTAGTTAAATTAAGGACAGACTTTTAGATCATTAAAATAACTTAAATTTGTACTCCGGATGATAAGATAGTCAGTGCAGAGACTGCCATAGACTAGAAGTATATGTGGAAGGACCTTCTAAGTGGCTTAGTCCCTTTAGTATAAAGACTTTGTAAGGAGGTTAACAGCAAAGTATGTACACAAGAGAAGGAGCACAGGAGAAAGAGGATGCTGTGGCATCTCGGGGCAGAGATCGCAGAGAGAACAGACAGAGCTGAAAAGTCGAATCATTATGTTAAAGGGGATACTTGAGGATGGGAACATCAAGCTTGAAAAACAGCGTTTGAGAAAGGAAATATAAACTAAAGGAACCTTATGAAAAATAAAACAATGTCTGCAAAGAAGTTATGACTATATCCCATTGTGCTGTACAGCAAATACTGTTATATACAATATTGGTTTTATAAACAGATCAGAGATCACTGTGATTTTTTGTCATCACTTTTTGCCAATACCTCCTCTGACCCGTCTGATGCTAAGTTATATTCATTCCTTATTTTTTTTTTTTTCTTTCCATGTTCTTGAATTGAAGGTAGAATAAACCGTGTGCTACCATCTCACAATAGAGCCCCGCATCCCGGCTGACTTCTGATGAAGCCATATTGTTTGGTTTACAAAGACAGCAAAACATGTAACCATTAATACTGAAATGTTGTCCTCAGAAACAGAAAGCAACAACAATGAAGTGAGCAAATGTATATTTATCATTGAAGAATAAAAAATATAATTATTTGTGTTTTTTTTTTTTAGAAAATTCTACAAAACATGAGTATGTAAACTTGTTTAATCAGTAATATCTATTATTACATTTCAATATTCTCAGAAATTAGAGTTTTTTTCAATAAATTTTCTACTAATAAATGACTTATGCTTGAGACAATAAGAGCCAATAAGAACCAAAATAAGGGCCCATACCGCTTATTTATCTGCCTAGAGTATTTCAAGGTGTACACCGACGTCATGGTCCCCATGAACAGTAACCTGTTCCTAGTTTTGCAGATACCTCAGAAACAAAACATGGCAGCAAAAGTAAAACATCACTTCAACATCCAACCTAGTAACACGTAAGGACCACTCCCTTTATTCATTTAAATGTTTCAGGTTTTTCTCCTAAATTACTGCTCAGTTTAGCCCAGTGTTGGACAACATGAAGTAACTGGAGAGCCGGAGTAGCAGCCCTCCAGCCTTCAATGGGGCCGCACAGAGGAAGGAGGGAGAGCACAGTGCAGTCCCTCCTCTTCCAAGTATGACATGTGACTGCCCTGCACTGGCAGAGGAGGTCATGTGACGTGGAGGTCGGCTCACCCCGTTCTAATTACACCGGGAGCAGCCAGTTGGGGTGGGGGGGGGGGGCGCAAGCAAAGGCTCGGCGGGCCACCTAATGGCCACCACATTTTTAGCCTCAAATATGACTTCACTTAATATTGACTGTGAGCGGACATCAGAGCTGTCTTTATCACATATGTTACTTTTGTGTGTTTGAAGGTTTTTATTATGTTGGTCAAAACTCTCCTTTCCATAGTTGTTCAACTTGAAGGTCAAAAATACCTTCTATGACGAGACTCGATCATTGGCCCTTCAGAGGTGGTTGAAAAATCAAGTCCCTTTGTGGGGAGAAGGGAGCTGCAAACTTACTCACAAAGCAGGGAACGCCCCTGAATGCAGTCTCTCTTCACTTAAACTTGTCCTTCAAAACTTAATCATTTTTTTGCCCTTGGGTTCACTGGTAGATGCAATCATGTGCCTAATCCATACCAATCCAAGGAATGCCCACACCATGATTTGCCCAATTCCTGCCATCAGATGGTGCAATCTTGGCCAATAAATTTATGTTTCCCCGTAAAATTGAGCGTGTGACATCTCAAAACAGCATTTTCATTATGGGTTTAGACGTTTTTACTGTTTGAACTGAGCCTCAGTATATGAATTGTAATTCACACATCTTACAAAGTCTTACTTTCCAGTCTCCTGTCTTCTATACCTTTATTTAAAAAATACAAGCTGTCCAGTAGTTTTTCGCAATAAGGTCGTATATAATCAGTGTTCTAACAGTATTTCAATATATATTAATACATGCAGATAGGGAAGTCTGTGCACATTATTGTATGAATATACGTTTTGCTACATGTGTAAAGAGTGTATGTTTTCCTGGGAAAATGTTGTCTTTGAAAAGAAAACATTTTCTTTGCTTGGCTTGATCATAATTTCAAAATAAAAAATTAAATCTATAAAATGAGATAAAGCTATGGAATTAAATCAAATCATATAATTCCATAAAATACCATTAAAACAAATCTTGAAAATTCTACAAAATAACAATAATCCTGATAAGGCATATATATATATATATATATATATATATATATATATATATATATATATATATATATATATATATAACATAATAGATACAGATCCTTAAAATTGCACAAAATAGAAATAAAATGTATTAAAATGGAAGAACAAAAATTCCATGTTGATGCTTCCAAACCTTCAATTACCAATAAAGTAATTTTTACCACAAATGTATATTAACAATTGTCTTTATATTTACCATTGTCTTTCTAGAAATGAACTTGCTGTAGTGCAGGTGTAACAGACTGAAACAACATACCTGACAACAATGAAATGTTATGAATTAAATACACTTATCCATTTGTTTTTATTTTAGAACAATGATAAGTGACATGTGGGTGGATTTTCTAAAGATTTTCTAATAGGAAATATCTACCCCGTGGCTCACGTTGTTGGAAGGAAACTCGCAAACAGGATGTCAATCAAGACAGAGAGGAAAGCTGATAATCTGGATAAGACAGACTGTCAAATCACACAATAAAACACTCAGAAATACCGTTTCGTAATAGGCAACATTAATGGCGTGCTTGTTTGAAAGGAGTAGTCTACATTTTGTGGACATTTTTTAATAATTAAACGTAATAGAACCCAAATAGAAGTGTCTGCCCAGTTTGAATCGTTTCTTAGATGAATTCTATAGCCGTTTATCTAAGCGATACCTGAAAACGCTGAGAAGCAGCCTGATGTGTTCATGGAGCTGATTTTTTGCTGTACAACTGTAACCTGCTGATGGCGGTGGGTGGAGGACAGGCATGTCTACAGAGAATGGTGAACAGAGCAGGATGTTGCTGGTCTGCATATCCAGGCACCTGTTAGACACAGGGAAGGTGCACATGTAGTATGTGTTTATGGTGGCAGCATTGTTATTATATTATAGTGTGGGTGTCAGCAGTGTGTGGAATGGTAGGTGGCAGCTTAGAGTACATTGGGGCACGGGGTCAGTGTCGTCAGATGTATGGGGGGGGTGTAGTGTTGTATCAAGATGTTGGCATCAGTATATTGTAAGGTGCAGTGAGGGTTGTACTATAGTGTGTGGAAGATTTGCATAGGGTGGTAGTCTAGATTTGGTTGTATCACAGTGTTCGTATTGTGTGGAACGGGAGGGCGTTGTTGGTTGTGCCATAGTGTGGGCATTTATATAGTGTGTGTTGTATTTCAATGTAAGTTTTACCATAGTGTCAGATGTGTAGAAGTGTGTAGGGTGCAGGGTAGTGTGTTTTGCAGATTAGTGTGAAGGGAAGTAGTGAAGGGTGATGGTGAAACAGGATAATGAAAAGAGAATAGGAGTTTGGAGAAAAGTGTCGGTAAACTGAGTATGCTCATGGTGGATTGATGTGTGAGATGTGATGAATGTGGACTAGATGGTGTAGGTATTGAAGGAGCCAATTGATACAGATAGTACAGGGAAGTGGAGCAGGTTGAGGCTCCATTCGCCGCCCCCTGTGGCTTTTGGGCAGCCTCTGCAACTTGGATTCCTGGCCTGGGATGCTATAAGCTGGACTTAGTGGGCCAAGCAGGGATAACAACAACCACGGTTGAGCTTAGTGGGTCTGGCAGCTGAACTGAAATGGTAATAACGTAGATCCTTGAAACAACCTTGTTTTTTGGTGTTATGTCAATCCTCAGTGCAACTGTGACAGTTGCCAACATTTTCCACACATTTTCAATGCTTTATATTTCACACGCCCAAAACCCAGAGAATATGATCATAGTGGTAGAGCAGTAGTGTATTATATGTTAACTCGGATTATGCTGCTAGAGCAGACAGAATACAGCTGGGCCTGTGAGCATCTAGCAAGGAGTAGATACCTACAGGATGTGGGTGCTGTGGACACCAGGCCAGTGTCTCCTGCACAGAACTGGGGGGAAGATATATTGAACTAAGTGGTTAACTCAAGGGAACAGGTAGCAGCTGCTGTGAAGACTGGTGGAGAGTAAAAGAGATAAATGGGAACCTGGAACCTTGTAGGGCTGTGTATTGTGCTTGTATTGCAGGGTTCACTGGACAGGAAGTTACTCCTATGTGGAACAGGAACTTTCTGCGCAGAGAGAGGAACTTTCTAAGCATAAAGAGAGAGGTGCTATGGAACTCTCCATGGAACTCTATGGAACTCTCTCTTCCCAATCTCATTGGCCACCTGTGGGTACTGTACATTGTACCGTTCCCTAGCTTAGCTTGTCTCAGCCTTTTGTTTGTGTTCATGCCTTACTTATTACATTAAACAAATAGTAAAATAAAATGGTTCAAAGCTGCAGATATGCACAAAACACATTCAAACATTTGTTTTTATTGTCTAACCTATACTAGATAGATAATTGCTAATTACTGCCTGGTTGCTATTATTTTTAGAACATATTTGCTCTCTAGAACAATGTTAGTGAATAGCTCTCACTGTTTTCCCCAAACATAAAAGTGTAGATAATTTTAAAAGAAAGTTTGATTGAGCTCCAGGCTGTCAAAGTAGACATGGCAGCCTAGTCAATCTGCTGCCTGAGAAAGAAACTCAAACAGTGTCCTTCTCATTAATAACAAAAATAACTATCAATGTATATGAATAGTGTACATAAAAAAATACAAATATAACAATACCATTTTTTTTAAAAGTGGACCTGTCACCTACAACCAGTGGATACATATATATTATGGGCTGAACTAATAATATTCATGTGACTCTAAAAGGTGGTCCAAGTGGAAATTTAGATGTGGTGGTATGGAAAATGAAAGTGAATGGAATTTAATAGTTTTACAATCAAAGCAGTAGGAGAAATGGTGGTATACCACCATATACCAGACCACTTCACCCGCACATCGTAACCCATTAATACACTAAGGACTCAGGGGCGCACGCAGGATTGTCAAAAAAAACCAAGTGAGAGCTGCTGCGCATGCGCCCACGCATGCGCAGCAGCTCTGTATCGGCAGCGCTGTCCTATACAGCAGCCACGGCGCTGTCAAAGAAGCGTCCGCGGCGGTGCTGTATACAATACAGCATCGCCGCGGACGCTTCTATGACAGTGCCGCGGCTGCTGTACACTATAGTGCCGCTATGGCGCCCACTTAGTTAGCGCAGGGGGGGGGGTCCTGGAGACTCAGAAACCCCCCCCTGCGTGCCCCACTGGGACTAGCACCCTTATGAATATGTCATGCCTCACAAATTTCGGGTAATGCCTAACTAATATCACCAATTTCCAGTTAGTTGAAAGGCAATGTGTGCAGCTGACAAGTCTTTTTTTACATTAATTCCTTATATTTTCCACTCCCAAACCTTGCGGCATGCAGGCAGCGGAGTGCTGGCAAATTTTAGCCCTTGGGAGGGCAAAATTCGACTCAGCAGCAGCAGATGCCCCCCTTCCCCTCAGCCTAGCCAGCCCCTGCGTGTAGGTTGTTACAGTATAAGCACACCCCGGCCAATTCATAACTTCATACAGTTCCTTTTTGCATAGAGTACACTTCACTTCATTGAGTTAAGAATTTGCAGATGCTTTGTTCCCTATACTCAATGGGCCTGATTCATTAAGGAAAGTAAAGCAAAAAAAAAATTAGTAACTTTGCACATTAGCAAAACCATGTTGCATTGGAGGGGGAGGTAAATTTAATTAAAATGTGATGGCAGATTTATAGTTGGGGAAGGGCATGTTCTAAATGAACTTTAAATTTCAGGGTATAAAAAAAATTATCAAGTATTTTGTGCTACATGAAAAAATAGCCAGTATTTTTCTTATATGTAAAATAATAAACTATTATACACCCCTTCCATTGTAATATGGTTTCGTCAAAGAGAAAACTTACTCTTTTTTTTGCTTTTCTTTCCTTAATGAATCAGGCCCAATATCTGCAGGCGTGTGCCCTGTTTCAACTACTGCTTAACATACAGTATGCATACTGTTTAATCTTTATATTAATACACTTTGCAGAAAAAAAACATACACAAAATAACAGAAATATCCCCAGCTTTGAATTTTATTTTAACTTCTTAAAGGACTCTTAGAAAACATTTCAACTAGTTTATGTGCATGGAAAAGAAATTTCAATATGAACTAAATTAAAACACAAATTTAACAAGTATTTTTTTTTTCAAAAATGAAGTAATAATAGTAATTCTAATAATAATTGTAAGTAAAAGATATTTGTTGTAAAACGGAAAATCGCATTGAGCTGAGATGATTAGTTATGGAGGATGAACATTCTGTTTTGAATTTTGCAGATAGCAAATGCTGGAAATGAAAGAACTGCTTGCTAAAAATTAACAAATGTTAAATATAACGGCTTAATCTGCTGTATTTCATTCACTCTTTAGCTTCAAAATCCCAGATCTTTGTTTAAGCTGCGAACAGACTTAAAAAAAATCAGCTCACTGCATGGTGTCTGCATATTATTCCAATCCAGCCACGAAATAAAATGCAAACCCTTTGGTAGAGATGATAGAAACATAGAACGTAGATATAACAGCAATCATTTTAATCCTGACTGCTCGCCCTGAGAAACATTATCGTGTCTAAGAACAGCATAAAACTACCACTGGGAAGGCATTAGCATTGGGTGTCCATTTAAAAACTGAAAGGTATTCACATTCTGCATCTGTATTCTTCAATTTGTTTTAAATTCACAGCTCTGAACTCTATACTATAAGCAGTATCTTTTAAACATAATTACTATATAATTTATAATACACAAATTATGCTCATTTATATATAAACACCTGTAAATGATATCTGCTTGAGTTCCGATGTTATCGCTTATAATCGGTGAGCTCTGATGTCATCACGTCAGTGATCATTATGAATATATGTGTATTATAAGGAATGACATATCCCCATAAATTATAACAGTCACCTCAGAGGCAGCCTTGTGGTTTTATATGGTCACAAAGCTCCTTTGTGACTTACTGTATCCTTATAATTTACAGCAGAAGGGACATTATCCCATATATACTATGCACTTTATATTGTATAATAGTTTGGGTAAGGTGGCAGAATTGTTACGCAAATCCCTCATGGCAACTCTTACTTAATACCACTCTCATTCAATGTTTGGAAATCAGTATATGACTAAGTCCCCTTTGAAATGCAGACGTGGCTGTGTCACACCGGTGGCCCACTGTGGGAATGTAACACAGTCAATGGCAGTGGCGGATGCAGGGGGGGGCGATCGGTCCCCCCCCCCCCTAGCAGACACTTGCTGCCGACGGCTGCACAGTATGTGCAGGTCCGTCCAGCCGTGACAGGCAGGGACAGTGTGCTGCCCGGCTGCTCTGACTGTGTTTAAAACACAATCAGAGCAGCCGGGCAGCACACTGTCCCTGCCTGTCACGGCTGGACGGACCTGCACATAATGTGCAGCCGTCAGCAGCCTAAGATGTTAGAAAGGGGCGGGGCCTAAATCCCCCCCCCATCTCGCCCCGGGTACAGCATTTTTCTAGATCCGCCCCTGGTCAATGGGTGGGTACTACCTCTGCTGAAGCGCTAAACCACTCCAACTCCTCTCCCTAACACTCCTGCATTGTCACATGCACCAGTGGCAGGTGCAGCTAGCACTTGTTCAGCATCAGACATAGTTCCCAACATTCCATTGGTCCTGACTGGTGAGATGCGGAACAGTGTATTAAAATCAGGACTGTCTGACCTAAATCAAACGAACAGGAAGGTATGAAGACAGAATGAGCAGTAGTTAAGAAGCACAATTGTCCTTGTTGGTTTAGAATCGCAAAGTAAATTTTAAAATCCCTTTCTGTTGATAACAAATAGTCAACTGTCTAGTGTCTACGTGATAGTTTAAAGAAAGCAATTGAGGCTTTACCATGGCTGTGTTAAAACTGATTAGGTCATTATCCATTATTTGCCCCTGTTCATAGCTCTCTCAGCTGCAAACTTGCATACTGAATGCCAGTTGGAGAAAATAAAAAAACTCTGCTTTGTCATCAATAAATACACTTGGTATATAATCTAAGTGGAAGATTTTACACTGTATCAGGAAACATCTTTCATCAGCAGCTGTCTTCCTTTTCCTGCCACCCGTTGCCCAGTTCTGTGTCCTAAATCTTGGACTGATGATCACTTCTCATTAATTGCCTTGGAAAGGCCATACTCATATACTCAGATGAATTAAACAAATTAGTTGGTGAAATACTAATTATAAGCAATTGGTAATATAACCATTGAAACCCTCTGTATTTCACGTATATTTAAAACAACTTACAGAACGTAAGAACCAAAACAGTAAAACTTACACAATACAAGAAAAAAAACAGCGTAACAGGACACTATACTTACTAGCCATTAAATGAGAAACCTGCCATACGGCTCAAAATGAAATGCAACCTTGAGCTTTTTCTTTTCAGCTGCTTTGCAGTCATTAAAATGAGTTGAGTTTTGCTGTGGAAAATGCAGGATTAATTATGCCAATTTTGGCTCTGGGAAGACTGAATTCCGCTTAATGCTTTCACTAACATCAAAAATCTATTTTAAAGAAAGAATATGGGGTCAGTGAGCAGGAGAAACATCCTTAGAAATATGGATAGGGTTTAGAAATTCCGTTAATTCACTCCTTTGTTTTTACATTCATTGGGTGCATAACTTCTGTGTGTTTGTTCGCCCGTCACATTTTCAGCCGTGCCTGCCTGTTGCCGCAAATGGCAGACTCTAAAAAGGGTTAGTATGTATGCAATCATGTCAAATGGCTAATGTGACACACGACTTGTAACCCGGGGCAACACTTATTATTTCATGATGGGTGCACAATTAATATTGCACACATCATTATCATTTATTTATATAGCGCCACTAATTCCGCAACGCTGTACAGAGAACTCATTCACATCAGTCCCTGCCCCATTAGAGCATACAGCCTAAATTCCCTAACACACACATAGACATGCAGACTAGGGTCAATTTGATAGCAGACAATTAAACTACTAGTATTTTTTAGGAGTGTGGGAAGAAACTGGAGCACCCAGATGTGGCACTACAATTACCAGCATACACATGTGCACAAGTGCATGCTGACACATGTTGCCCCATCATAAATAATTATTGCCCCCATTAGCAATCAAATATTATGGTCCCTTAATATAATTATATAGTCATATTGCCCCATGATATAAAAAAAAACTATAATATTGCCTCCTTAATATAATGAACAATAAAAATTGCCCCCAAAAGTTAATTATAAATCAATTTTGTCCCCATGATCATTAAATAATGACTGCCACAATAATTCATAAGTCAATGGTGCCTCCTCTTATGTTATGAATGGCAATATAGCAGAAACAGCAGCACCTTGAGCAATCTCGTGACTCACAACTGACTTTTTTTGCTTTGGTTGCTGTGCAAGCGGTTTTGCGTCGGTTCATATATTCAACCATATGTATGCAGTCAAGGTTGAAAATCTGTTTCCGGGCAGCTTATAAGTGGTTTTGCATTCACTCCATATTACCTTGCTGCTGAATTAAAGTTATTTTATATATATATATATATATATATATATAAATATAAATAAATATATATATATATATATATATATATATATATATATATATATATACACACATTACTTTTGTAGCGACAACATGTTATATCTACCTAAATTGTACAATGAAGCTATCATAACATGAGGGATACAAAGCCTTATTCTCCTCACTTAATTGAAATGTCTTGAACTGTCAATCACTTGTCATATCCTAACACCTCAACAACATGTGCCCAACCAGCATGTCAGCATAACGACTCTGGCTGCCCATGAAGAGACAACTACATCCTCTGATTCCTGGAGGAGAAGGTTGTGGTGCTGATTTGAGATGACATTCATTACTGTGGGACATGACTTTCTATACATACTTTTACCTTCCAGAAAAATATTCTCGCTTACATAACAATTGCCTTAGTTTATTAATAGAGTAACACTCCACGGTGAACCTCTTTGGAATGGACAAGTCTACTGAAATGACTCACTCGTCTTAGTCTTTCGGAATGATCGGTAACGATTGAAAGACCCGTATTTCCTAACACTTTGTAAGGTTCTTTATTGAAAACAAGATTATGTTTTAGGCAAATACATTTCAAGGAGTCATCATGTTTTGCATTTTATACAGTTTAAAGCCTATTGAGAAATAACATAACTTTCACCTGATTTGCCCATAAGCATCTCTAGTAGGTCGCTAATGAGAATTTTTTTTTTTTTAACTCAAAATTTTATTGCATACAAAAAGGAACATAAGTGACATAAACAGAGAACAAAAAGAAACTTGAGCGGAACATTCAAGATACATGTATCCAGCAATGTCACTCTCATAACAGAAATATGTATTACAGTATAACAAGTTAGTGATGGGAAAGGGAGGGGAAGGTAAGGCAGTGGACATTAAAGGGGTGTGGGGTAGGGCAGGGGGAAAAGGACATGGTCGTCGAATGAGATAAACTAAGAGAAGCGTACTCTCTCTCAAGAGGGAGCGCTATCAGGTCTGTAAGGTGGCATTTTTAGAAAAGGAATAGGCTCAATTTTATATGGGATTGTGTAAAGGGGAGAGTATTTAAAGGAAGACAGACTACGAGACTCTAGGCATAGAGCCAGGGGGCCCAAACCTGAAGGAAATTGTCTTCTTTGTCTCGTAGTAATGAGGTGATCTTTTCCATGTTGGCTATAAACCATATATATGATCTTAAAGAAGAGACGCGAGGGGACTCCACCCGCTTCTGTGATTTAGCTATCAGGCATTTGGCAGCCGCAAGCACGTGTGAAGCTAGTTTCGCAGAGTGGGTATCAAGGTCCTGTATAGGATAACAGAGTAGGAAGGACCACAGGTTCTTCCTGATAGGGAACTGGAGAAGGGAGGAAAGAAGTCTCGCAACCCTATCCCAGAAGGAGGAAATGACAGGGCACGACCACCAAATATGTACGGGGGTGCCTCGGTGACCACAATTTCTCCAGCAGTCGGGAGAAGCTGACTGATACATCTTTACGAGCCTATCAGGTGTAAGATACCACCTATAATACACTTTATACGCATTTTCCTTGATTAATGTGGTGATGGAACTAGAGGCCACATTCAGTCTAATGGTCTCCCAGCAGTGCTCCTCCGGGGGTTGGCCCAGATCCCTAACCCACTCCCTCTCATGTATATTCCCGGCCGTCACCAGTTTCTCTAGTAGAAGACTATACAGGGAGAAGATCATACCTCTTTGCAGTGAGGAAAAGAGGCAAAGAGATTCAAATTGGGAGGGGAGGTGGGGCGTACTGTCCGACAGGAGTGACAGGAGGAAATGCCGAACCTGCAAGTATTGGTAGAAAGGCGGATGAAAGTTAGGAACTCTAGATCAGAGAACATCATAGGGTATAGGCCTTCCTCGCCCAAGGAGGCTTCCTGCAAATCGGAATCCCGCCTTGGTCCACAACTGGGAAAAAGATCGGGACATACCCGGAGGGAAGGTGGGGTTATGCCAAAGTGGTATAATGTGCAGAGGGTTAGGAAAGACAGAGAGATTGCTCTTGCAGGTCTCCCAGATCCGGGTAGCAAATTCCGGAGTTGGAAAACATTTGGTTAGAGCCTTCCGAATATCAGAAAGAATTCCCCAAAGGCCAGATAGACCAGGTATGGAGAGATAGGCAGCTTCCAAGTCTGCCCATGAGTGAGATACAGGAAGAGCAAATAAGGAAACAATTGAGCTAAGCTGGGCTGCCCAGTAACAGGCCTTGAGGTCAGGAAAGCCTCTGCCTCCACAACCCGTAGTTTTTTTCAGTAGTGACAAATGGAGCCTGGGAGATCTGCCCCTCCACACAAATTTAGAAAGATGTTGCTGCATAGAGTATATTTCAGCTAAGGGTATTCTCACAGGCAATGTCTGAAAAAGGTAAATGAGTTGAGGAAGAATAGTCATTTTTACTGCAATGATCCTGCCCAGCCACAAAACGTTTAGGGTCCGCCAGGAGAAAATGTCTGATTTGAGTTTACAAAAAAGAGCTGGATAGCTCTCCTGATATAGAGATTCGTATGAGGTGGTGATGTAGACCCGCAGATATTTAAATTTTTTCTTCTGCCATCTAAAGTGAAAATGGGAGGAGAGATCACAGCAGTCCTGTGAAGGCATATTAAGAAATAGGGCCTCAGATTTTGTTATGTTGATTTTATACCCGTACAGGCCACCGTATCTCTTGAGGAGGCAGAACAGGTTGAGCAAAGATGTTCTTGGCTGCCGGAGAGTGAGGAGTATATCGTCAGCAAACAAAGAGAGCTTACTCTCCAGAGACCCCGTCCCCACCCCTCTTATATCTAGGGAGGCTCGGATAGTGGCTGCCAAAGGTTCAATGACCAAGGCAAAAATTAAAGGGGAGAGTGGGCATCCCTGGCGGGTGCCGTTACTGATTGGCACTGGATCGGAAGGAGAGCCATTAACCATGATGTTAACAGAGGGATGGGAATATAAGGCCTGGACCCCCGACAGGAAATCCCCGGAGAGACCAAAGTCTAATGAGAATTTTTAGTAGGTTGATCTGTCCAACTAACGCACTAACTGCATTTAGACCAGTGAGCAGCATTGGTGTGAAGTAGGGAGTAGATGGGAGCGGGGCGGGGGGGTGCAGGTGCTGTTCAGTAAGTGATTGGGGTATTGATCGTACGTCTTAACCAAACTTTTTCCTTGGTGAACCTACATTGGTATTTGTGTGCCTATAAATGCCTTGCCTAATAATATGTCCCTGGATGGTGCAAAAGACTTTCCACTGATAATGACTTCTGATCAAATCCATTTGTTGGCCAAAAACAGATCAGCAGCTATCTACTAAACCAGGAAGGACGCCTTAAATGTGTCATCACCACTTGAAGTCTATTAAAATATTTCCTCGGACAAAACAAAAAAATGATTGCACCTGTGTGTGATATGAAGCACATTAGTGTAGCAAGTATGGATTTAGGAAGGAATAGCTGTATATGCCTAGGTTCTACCATCAGAAGGAGCTAAATTCTGCAACCCTACAATCGCTACCACCTTAACAAGCATGATTGCCATACAAACGGGATAAGCTGTGCTAAAAATAATCACTCAACGTCACAATACATTATTTGCCTGTCTACATTTTTGCAGCTTTGTGTCTGACCCTTAAGTGATATCTACTGATATCCATATATTTTTTCTACCTAAACGCGCACAAAATAAAAACTTGCTCATAGCAAGTCCTTAATTTAACATTTTTCTAAAAATGTGACAAAAAAACATAACTAAGCCTTTTGTATTGAGAAACGAGAATAAATGTAATTTTAAGAAGAAAAAAAAAATGTTATTACTTTACTTGTGTGAACTTGTGCAATTGTTGATTGAGAATGGATAGAAATGAGTGTGTTCATTAAAGGATATGGTGTTAAGAAGCATGACAAAATGAAATGAGATTGCATACATGGCTTCATCCTATAAACTCATCTCTCCACTGGGGCTGTATGCTATAAGATTACAACACAAGATCATAATGAGAAAAACCATTGTTAGATTTTTAATAAGCTGTGTACTAAAATGGTTTGACACCCAATTAAATACTTATTTCAATATTTTTTCCAATGGACGTGTCACTAGTATTACAATTATGCTTTATTTATATAGTGCCAGCATATCCTACAGCACTATGCAATCAGGGAGTCAGATTGAGCATACTTTGATCTCAATAGATTGAAATGCAAAAAACAGAAAGTGAGAAGGTGCTTCTAAGGTTGACGATATCACTACGTGTGTGGCCAGATTCAGTGGCGTACGCAGGGGGGGTTTCTGGTTCTCCAGAAACCCCTCCCCTCCGCGAAGAACAGTGTCCCTACATAGCGGCACTGTACTATACAGCAGCTGTATTGTAGTACAATACAGCACTGCTGCGGACGCTTCTTTCACAGCGTGGCGGCTGCTGTTCAGTGCAGTGCCGCCGAAATGGAGCTGCTGCGCGTGCATGGCCGCAAGCGCAGCAGCTCTCTCTGTTTTTATTTTAAAATCCTTAAAAATCCTGCGTGCGCCCCTGAGATTGGAAAGTGATCCTTGTTTGTGGGACGAGGTTATATAACTGGGATGAGAGTGGGGAGATGGAGCTTATAGGGGTGCAATTACCAGGAGACCACACAGCAGTATTCTCCCTGCAAAAACATTGGGCTTCATGCTATACTATCAATTAGATACATTTTACACTTTGAAGCTGCACTTTTACAGCCCAGCGCATTTCTAGGTGCATTTCGACCAATAGAATAAAAGCATCAAGGGGGTGTGGCTTGGCAGCATGAACACTTCCCATTGCAAACCTGATTATTAGCAGAAATGCAGCTACAACATGAGCAAAACATATGGGAAACTCTCGGAACTCTGATCCTCCTAGTCCTAACACTTATAAAAAACAGAGAAAAGATTTACTGCACAGTACTGAGAGCTATTCAAGATGATGCAGGCTCCCACGCAAAAACAACAGGAGGCAACAGCCAGCTCAGTGAGGTCTGAGAGTGAAGCAGATGAATTATCAGAGATCACAAGGTGCATTAACCAGCCTCCTACTAAATCTGACGTACAACGGCTATTCCAGCAAATGTCAAACATTATGATGAGCTTCCTGAACTCCATGTTGGCATTACCTCAGAACACACTAATCTATCAGATTATTCCTAGTCCTCATGGTCATGTCCGGCAGCATTACGTACATTACCAAGCTGGTGAAATGAAAATGAAAAGTCACTTAGATGACTTAAAAAATAGCGGCAGAAGAAATAAGGTATCTATATGAAACAGTTACTTTTGTGGACATTTCAACAACACAATTTAAGGACAGAAACGGATATCGTCATTGTAAAGAACTCACCACTTCTTAAGAGCCAGAGGTGCTTCTATCGAGTAACTGAGAGGTATAATTTGCTGGCTCAAAAGTTTTAAACCTAAAGAAGAGATCACTCAAAAAGCACACACCATGGGAAAAGTCATGCATGAGGGTCAATAAATTCAATGGTGCGGTTACCCCTTCAGCTAAATAGCTTAAAACAGGGGCTGGCCGTACATCCTAAGATCGTGTTCAGGGCTGTGTGAGGCAAATAATTGGCAAACAACTGTTTCTACCAAATCTCATATGAGGATTGTACTTTTTAGCTCATATGAGGGTCATGTGGAACATATATGTTACGTGATAGACTTACATATGCTAATTTTCCCTACATTTTACTTCTTATATTTCCCACATGTGCATCCTCTCTCCATTCTTATATGGAATATATATAACAATTGGTTTGTAGGACTGTTCTCTTCAAAGTTCATTGAACTGTTGTTATATTTCATTTATATTGTAACTGTTCTTTCCTACTTGACTCTCTATTGAACGTCTGTTGCAGGATTGAAAATTCCGCAAACCCAGAAGTACCTGTAAGAATCTTTATATCTCTTGCACAGGTTTACACAGATGGCGCGCTTAGCCCCGCTCCACCCACTTCACCAAAAAAGCGGGCAAGGTTTGGGAGTTTGTCCTGCTCTCCCGGGATTCCCGGAGAACTCCCAAAAATTCGGGAGTCTCCCAGAAATTCTGGGAGAGTAGGCAGCTATGGAGTACAGTTGTGAGTGAGGTTAGCTATTTTGATCCCTTTTGCTTTGTTTCCATTCTAATCTTTTTATCTCTTTTATTTATTTTCATTTCCTTTGGCTCACTGTATCTATTATATACTTGACATTACTAGACACTACTGTTTATCTTTACTATCAAGGTCTAATCTGGTAAATTTATCATCATGCAATTAAGTGTCAGTGATCAAAATTGCATCAAAATTGCAACTCGCTAAATGAAATATCAATTCACGAATATTATATGATATACACAAGCAAAAGGTAAATGTCTAGAAGATCTACAAACTTACCTAAAAACTGGGCATACTGCTAAATACTAGAAAATATACTGTAATCATACCTCTCAACGTTTACAATCCCAAAAGGGGGGACAAAATAAGCCCCGCCCATGTTCTACCCAAACTCTGCCCACAGATGGACATATTATGCAAAACCCCACCCACTTTCTTGTTAAATCCCCAGTCCTTTTCAGCCCGCTAATCGGAACAGTAGGGAGGCATGCTGTAACTCCTACTGCACTAGCAATTTGGTATCGTATGATATAGTTTAAGAACCTGAAGGTAGAAATATTGGAGCCTCTATATATCCTTTTGTACATACGGGCCCTAATTCATCAAGATTTGTAAAACAAATCTATTGTGCTTTTTTTAAAACGCATGCAAATCGGGCATATGCTTGTATTCAACGACAAACGTGTCTGAAGAAGTATCTCTTGTTGAATACGGGTCTAGGTATGCTCTCCATATATGCGACACAATACACTGCTGGATACGTACAATACATACGTAGAATATAAAGTCCCAAAAGAACGCACAGAAAAAATAAATATTCAATTGTTGTCACCTGTTCATAATATAGTCATTAATGAAAAAACTTTTACAAAAAAGTTTTTTTCTTCTTATTTTTTTCCCATGAAATACATTTATTGGGATGTCATTAATGTCTACTGTACATAAAATTGCATTTTTACAGTTTGATTGCAAACACATATTCTAGCATACATACGAGATCTTCATCACTATCACTTGGCACTTATACCTGACTTGTAGCTGGTTCAAATGATATGACTGCAAATCACATACCTTAGCTATGCCCAAAGCTTGAATCAGACGCTGGTGTGTGCACTCGGCCTTGGCACGCCCCTACTGTACATTGACTAGCTGCATACGGCCCTTCCCCTCCCCCTTCCACCAATGAACCTGTAGGCTATTGGAATTTAGGTTTCTTAATGAATCAGACCCAATATTTTCCTAATAAGAGCTAACTTAAGACATGTAGATTTTAAATAATCATAATTATTATTATATCATTTATATAATTTCATAGTGGTACTGCAAATATTGTAGGCGACTTCAAAATGTCAATCAAACCTTTACTATATTGTTCAAGCGGTGGTTCTAGTATTCCATGAATTCCATTGGATGGTTAAATGTAGGATAGAATATCTCTCTGTGAAGGATTATTCTTTCTTCTTCACTGTACATCAATGTTACCCAAGAAGTTATCAAACAAGTTTATAACTCAAATAATAACTACTTGTATTAGTTCTATTAATCTTACAGATTAAAAGGACCAATGTTTATGTCATTTATGGAACCTCACTTACAGAAACTATTTGGAACTGATATTTAAATGAAAATATAAAGACACAGAAATATAAAGAACTCTACTTAATGTCTTGCAGTTTCAATGAAACTGCTCCGCTAGATATCTATCCATTCAATCTATGGTAGGCACATAGTGTGAGGGGAAGGTTGACTAAGTTGGGAGCTCTTAAGAAAAACACTGCTAAAAGGCGATTGAGGCCTTACATGGGAAAACTTAGTAACTAGAATTACATTGCATAATATTATATAGGGAGAAATTAAAACTAACACTTGATGCTAGATCGGAAAAAGTTTTTTTCATATGCATGCACCGTTTCTGTGAACACAATAACAAAGCCCTTAGGGTCGTCTCACTCTGGCGCCTCTCCAGTTTCTCAGGCGCTCAGCTGGAAAAGTGCAGGGCTTTAAAATCTCACAGCTTATAATGAGCACTTGAAACGCTCTGTGTAACAGGTTCGTCCCAAATATAATGGACTTCTGCTGTCAGCATTTTGAAAAACGCTTTAGCGATGAAAAGGTTCATGGGCAGCGTTTACACGCAGGGCCTCATTCATTAAGGAGCGTAACTGGCATTATGTTGCGTATAATGGGAACAATTACTAAGCACAGAATCTGTTCATACGCCACAGAACGCAGCAACGCTCAATTCATCTTCGGCGCAATAGACACTTATTTCAGCCTATGAATTCGGGGGACTGGGCGCAAGCAGCATTGTCTGATTCAAGCTTTGGGCATCTGTAAAGTAGGTGATTTTCAGTCGTATCACTTGCACCAGCTACAGGTCTAGTCTATGTGTCTATTACTAGTGATAATGACAAGTGCGTCCATAAGCCAAATGTCCCTAAACATAGTTGATCGGGTTAACTTGAGATGTCTTACCACACAGGTTTAAGTCTGTTGTTAGATTCCAGCCAATAGGGATCCCATGGGAGGTTCTCCAGAGACAGTATATAATTTCATCTGAGGCATACTGGGATCTCTTTCTCTGCTGGAAATACCTTCCTTCCACCCGCGACTGGATTATATTGTATACAATACTATTTTAACCAAATTTTTTACAAATATACAGAGCAAGCACAGTTGGCAGGAAGGCGTTTGTGAGAAAGCAAACAATTGAAACACTGCTAACGCTGATTGGCCGCATGTCACTTCCCTCTTCGAAGTACTTTCGCTCTTGATCCATTCTTGAGAGCGGTCTCTTGACCTGCTGAGAGCCAGCACATCATTGTGAGCCCAGAGGAGGTGTAGTCATGCTGACGCTAGATTAAGCACCGGCCAATCGTAAAGGACTTTGGTCCTGAGACCATTGGTTAGTGCCGAATGGCCATACACTGTTTGGTTATTGCTATTGGTTGTGCTGTCTCGCAATTTGCCTTCATTAATTTGTTTCTAAATAAATTGTGACCATTTTCATTTTGCCAACATTTTCTGTGTCTTGTCGTTATTTTAGGTTTAAGTTTTAGGATTTAAAGTAGTTAAGGGTTTATAACAGCTAAGTTACACATCTTCAATCTATAGTCTATGCATGCTAGAACATGTGTTTGCAATTAGGAGCAACTGTAAAAATGGTTTCTTTTTATTTATGGTAGATATTAATTACATCCTAATAAATTATTTCATGGAAAACATCTTTTTTTAATGTTTTGTCATTAATGACTATATTATTAACAGGTGTCATTATTTGAATTATTTTTAGTTTTTTCTGTATTTTTTTGGGACATTGTAATCCACATATGTATTGGATATATCCTGGAGTGTCCTGTCTATAAGATCGGGGTATTCATCAGCAGATGTATCTTTACATACGGTCCTTGTTGAATATGGATGTGCATCTCCTCCGCTCGTTCTCCCCTTTCTCCTCCCGGCCCCCCTTTTCTCTCCCCCATGCTTCAACTGGCTCCCCTTTGTGCCTGATTTTGTTTACCTTCCTTAGGATGTAAGCTCATATGAGCAGGGCCCTCTTCCCTCCTGTCTCCATACCCGTTCTTCTGCTCCGTCTTTACTGCATTAGTCTGCCTGGAGTTTCTGAAGTATTGGTATTTTTTGTTTATTGTTCAGTACTGTTTCACCCTGTATAGTCTACTGTTTGCACTGTTTACGGCGCTGCGGAAAACTTGTGGCACCTAACAAATAGAGGATAATAATAGTAATAATAATAATAATATTTCAGATGCACATGTGTTTTTTTATTAATAAAAATGCAGATTACATTCGTTTTACGTTTGGTAATGAATCAAGCCCACTGTGTTTTAAATGTGAAGTGGAAAGTGCTAGTGTGACACCAACCTTAAAACTAGCCAATCTTATATTAAATAGTAAAATAAATCAAAAACTTCTACGTATGATATTGCAGAGCTTTTAAGGCTCTTTTATAAAGACTTTTACAATGTAAAACATAACATTGTCATTTTGGATGTTAGTGAAGGCATTTATTCACACTTGAAAAAGGCAGTAATCAATAATTTGACTGATGATTATGTAGAACAGGCAGCCCTTCCTAAATGAGGTTTGTCTTAGGACAGTTGGAAAGACCAATTAGTGAGAAAATAACAATAGAAGCCATATATTCCATGCTCAATGGGATAAGTCAAGGGGGAAAATGTACTAAAACTTAAAAAAAGGAAAGGTGGAGCTGTTGCTCATAGCAACCAATCAGATTCCAGCTAATGATATAAATAACAATAATAGCCTTTCCAATATAATGACATTATACTATACCCCAACTTCTAAAATCAAAGTCTGTGGCACATCATCACAGCCCTTTGATGTAAGGAAACTAGTAACTTTTCATTGAATATAAAAGTACCTCAAGAAGATGTTATACTTACTACAAACCTTATATATCAAATATATTTAGCTAATGCAATTCAGTATTCACTAAATTTATATGGGCACGAAAAACACCCTGTGTAAAGCCCAAATGTAGGATATTTACGCTTACCATGTCTATTTTATTATTTTAATGATATATAATTGACCATAGTTAAAGACTATACAACGTTGACTTCTATAGACAGTTTAGAAACTCCTTTCTATTCAACTTCTTTGCCATGGTTGAACAAATATATAAGACCCCATACACATCTAGAATTCTATTAATTAAAATATAGGACAAAGTGGTATCAAATTGTTCTATTTCTGTTCCGTTAACCCCTTTAGGAGGTATCCCCGACATGCAGCCTGGTATGAATAAGTTATATTATGGTAACTCGGCAGTGCCCTATTCTAGGGTTTCCCAAACCCAGTCCTCAGGGCTCCCCAACAGTGCAGGGTTTCTGGATCACATCTGACATAATTAGGACCACCTGTGGATCTGTTACAATGTGTCAGTCAGTAATGAATATACCTGTGCTCCAGCAAGGAGATATGGAAAACCTGCACTGTTAGGGAGCCCTGAGGACTGGGTTTGGGAAACCCTGCCCTATTCAATGATTATCAGAAAAGAATACACAACAGCTGTGACTGGATCACTTATAAGTAAATTATGGTATAAATTTATTTAATGGAAATAGCACAGGGCGCTTATTTATATAATTGCAAATGCACTTATTTTTTATATTGTGTATATTTTGGTATAGGAAATCTTTCTTTCTGAGACCAGGCAAGAAAATTAGTTTTTTTCTGTTTTAATTTTGCTAGAGGAAATACATTATTTCTGATGCATATATCTGATACAATAAGCATTTGCTTAGAAAGTCTTTTGTGTATCTTGGTGTAAGGAAATGCCTAGTTGGGGTTTTGCAACTTTTCTTGGGGAATTATTTTCTTTGGAGGAAATGTTGTATTCTGCAACTGTTGGAAGAAAGGACCCATGTTAATTAGATCTTTTGATGTGTGAGGGTCTAGCACCTTAAGGCATGGGAAGATTTAATTAGACTGCTGTTAGATTTTCTCTGTGTCTGAAACAAGATCCAGGAAATCACAGCAAGTGTTAGGATATCCCAGAGTAGTGTAAATATTGTTAGCTTTGCATTGCATTTAAATGCATGTTTTGGTAAACAAATTGCATTCTGATTCTAAAAATAGCCTATGAGGCTGTGTCCAAATCTGTATAAAAAGCCCTGTCTTGTATTGAAAATTGTTCTTCTGATTCCATCCGACCTGAGCACTGATACCTTCAATCAGTGTGACTGCAAATAAACATCACTTTCTTCAAAGACCTGCTTGGAAATTTCTCTGTCCCAGAGACCTACAGATTAGACTCAAAATCGAATCTGTTCTCGGCTGTTTCTGAGGTTTGGACCCAGCATCCAGTACCACCGCTCTGCCGCTACCCAGCAGCTCTGGCCAGTGTAATAGGCCATGGGGGATCCATCCACAGCAACCCTGATCCATAGGAAGAGGTCAGGAATACCAGCCCAGGTACACCAATAACGGGGTACACTCGCAGCATCAGTTACCCAAAAGAAACCCGGTACTGGATGCCGGTAAAGGAGTTCAGTGGTGGCAGCATTTGTAAGACCCTCCTACTGCGGTGAGAGGGAGCGTTTGGGATACCGAAAGGGAACGGTGGCAAAGTAAGCCCAGCTGGTTCCCAGCAGCAACAGATAGGGTGGCATAGGCAGTCCATCCTGTTACAACAGCGCACCACTGAGCATAGATTAAATTTGTACCATAGATTTGTACAACGGCCCATTGAATTTTGGGGGTAAATGTATCAAGCTGAGAGTTTCTAGTGGGGTTGAAAAGTGTTGATATTGCCTATAGCAACCAATCAGATTCTAGTTATAATTCATTTAGTACATTCTAAAAAATTATAGCTAGAATCTGATTGGTTGCTATAGGTAACATCTCCAATTTTCAAACCTGCTGCAAACTCTCAGCTTGATACATTTACCCCTTGGGCTCTTCGTCAAATGTGGTACTATATATATATGTTAGTTCCTAATGGCCATTTGTGCTTGGGTTCTGAACTGTTAGTGCACAAAAGTGTCTCAGATGGTTAACAGGATGCGAAGTTTGGATGTCATGACGTGATTTATAAAATGCTCACCGAAATTTATGCAGCTCATTGTAATTGAAAGCGATAGAATCTCAGATGGAAGAGTTAATTCTCAGCTGAACGTACAGTATTTCTTCTGTTCTATCATTTCAATACAACAAGAATCCTATTTATGAGCAAATAAAAATGAAGAGAAGATTATATTTATTAGGTCAATAACTTCTGTGTGTGGTAAAATCCTCACAACACAGACAAGTATTATACGGTCAGGTTCATAGTCTACTCCTTTCTTTTCCTTTCCCTTAATTAAGGAAATAACAAATATGCTATGAGAAAAGGAACTCCTACAATGGGAACTTGCAGAAATGTGACACTTGGATCTGATAAGTAATTAAAGAGACACTAAACAACATTGACATTTGACATATTAACCATGGAGGCAAAATACATAATGTGTTGTAAAGCTGGCTTGCCACTGCAGCTATGTTATAAAGTAAATATTATCTCACCAGGGCCCTATTTGTTAGGCATCCCACTTTTGCCTCATTAATTAACATGATGGCAGCGATGACAGATGAATTAACATGGCAGTTTACTACTGAAGTCATGTAGGAACAATGCATCCCATAGGAGGCTTCTGACGCCAGAGTCTTTACTGCGCATGCGCATGCATGGTCTAGGGTCGCGCATGGGCAGAGGTCATTGTGTAAACAGAGGTGAGAGCAGGAAGGCTGCAGAGAGGAATCCGCAATGTTCTCCCCATAGGACTGAATGGCGTTAGCCATCGGGCAAAGTTCCGAAAAGCTAAACTTTTCGGAGCTTGATACATTTGCCATCATCACAGTCCCCATCGAGTATTATGGGGACTGCAGTATTATGCGTTAATTTGCCCAATGCAGTAGATATCTGCAACATTTTCTGTGTTAGGCTTTTGTTAAATTGCTAATACTTGATAGCTTTAGTTTTACACTGAAATTTAAAGATGATCTAGGACATGCCCTACCCCAACTATAAGTCTGTCCCCACATTTTAAATTTACCTCCCCCTCCAATGCAACATGGTTATGCCAAGGTGCAAAGTTACTCCTTTTTTGCTTTACTTTCCTTAATATATCAGGTCCATTGTTTTTAGCCAAGTATAAAAATTCAAGCTATTTCATGTATATTATTCAGCTCACTAATATCCAGTCGTTAATATATTAATTTTTAACAGTGGCTTTACTAGTCAAAATCATTCTGACACAAACATGTAAAGATAATAAACAATGGTGAGTGCAATATTTTATCACTTATATAATGTTGTTCTCTGAATACAGTTGGTTATCCAATGTATGGTACAACGTCTAAAAGCAAAACTGATACATGATCATTAAGCATCTAAGGGCTTATACACACAGGCGATAAAAAACAGTGCTCGTTAAAAGCATAGAGACAACCTTTATGCTCGCTTTAACAGAGCTTTAGAAGCGCGTTCATCAACATGTCTCAAAGCTTCCCTGCAGCATAGTACTATGTAGCTAATGAGCGCTCCCATAGAACCACATTGTATTTTACAAAGATTTAATCCCTCTCTTAACCCTACAGTGTATGAGACTTCAGACTACAAAAAATGTGCATTGCAAAACGCTGAAGTCATTGCTTTGTGAACAGACTAGAGAAGCAAGGTGATTATAGATATAGATTTTGGGTACAGCACATTATTAGAAGTGGAGGTGGCCAGACATGGGTGGATGGGGATGTTTTACATAAATCACATCCTGTCTGAAATAATATGCCTGAGTCTGCATATAAATGCAAAAATAAGATTTTTTTTTTTGCATTATGGGGTATTTTAATAATTAATAAATGATGGAGGTACATACTTGGAGTTGTTTCTGAGTTAGCTGGAGTTGGCAGAAACTGATTAGCAATATAAATTGTCATTTTTACATTTCCAAGGAGGCATAACAGAACTCATTCCCTATGGTCTATGGGGAGGCTTGCTTGGTATAGGCCATAGGCCAACCTGTGGCACTCCAGGTGTTGTGAAACTACAAGCCCCAGCATGCTTTGCCAATATATAGCAGCTTATTGCTGGAAGGGTATGCTGGGATTCGTAGTTTCACAACACCTGGAGTGCCACAGCTTAGCCAAGCCTGGCATAGGCTATTCTGTAGAGAAAGCATACTAGAGAGGGGCGCTGACCCCTGTGTTTTGGTCTTGTTACTGGTTTTGCCCAAAAATCCTGATAAATTTTGGATTTGGATCTGGATTTAATTAAAAATTGTGAAAAATAGATAGAACACCCTGCTGCTCACACTCAAACACAACACCCTATTTTTTTGCCCTCTTAATAAAGGTATCACTGCCTGCCCCTGACATGATTACTTTCAGTAGAAAGCAAAAAACTTTAGAATTTAGAAGAAAGAAATATATTGTTTTTTGGGGGGTCCTGCTGCACTTCTGCTCACACACAAACACAACACACTTTTTTTGCACGCTTAATAATGAGGTCATTGAGACTGAACCTCACAAGATTGCTTCTTTCACTAGAAAAACTTTGGATTGTAAATTAAATAAATCTAATTGATTTTTGGGGTGTGCTGCTCAGAGTCATACAGCAACAGCACCCTGTTTTCTCCACTCAATAGAATTAAAAGGAAATACTAGTTCAGAATGATGTCCCACTAAATAGAAATACTAGTTCAGAATTGTGTCTATATAGTACTATATGGCACTATATAATATATACTATATATAAATTATGACATAGGCACACTTCAGGTGATATACACACGAACACCTTCTTGGTTTTAGTTTTCAGTATACAAAAGGGAAAAAGGAGAGTTGCGCAGAAGTACCCAATAGGTTTTTAATAAAAAATGTCAAACAGCTGTGTAAAATACATGTATCGCATGCTGACATAGTAGTTTTCAGTATGGCAAAGTAATTCATAACATATGTATACATAAAGTACAGCTCCCTAGACACCGGCCACTATCTGGCATCGATCAAGCTATACAAAATAAAAAGACAGGTTTAAATAGTTTACCCTCCTCCCACAGCCCTAACTTGATGGACAGACGAAACTCCCACCTTGCCTTTAAAAATGAATCCTCTGCAGGTACTCTGTTTGACTGCATACACACCCTGTCAACTGGCTGCTAGCTGTGGAAAGAGATGCTTTTAAACCACTTTAAAATATATAAGCTAAATCAGACATTTTACTATAACTTTGTGACACATATGTCCTCCACCTGTAGCTCTTTAACTTAGAGGCACTACTGTACACATGGGTATTTTGCAACCTTTCTCTGCAGACTGCCAGTTTAATACCTAACACTTCTTTAAGAAGCCTATATATATATATATATATATATATATATATATATATATATATTTATATATATATATATATATATATACTCACATATATATTATAGTATACATATTTACAGTAGCCAGTATTCTATCTAATGCTCTGACAGACTGACACCCATTCGATCACCAAACTATTATAGCTGACTCATCGCTAGAGAAACAAACTGCATTCAACATAATCACAGCTAATTTTTTCTATGTAAAACTCCCTATTTCACCCTGTCTAACGCTCTTGTCACTCTCTACATGCTATTTTAGGAGCACAGCCTGCAAGCCACCTTCCTCCCTATGTGCTGACTGTTCTAAAACGGCAGATGAGAACGGGGGGAGGGGGTTTATATTTATGTAGAAGATATTGATTCAAAACTCTTTTGCACTGCATTGATATTTTCCCAGAAATTACGTTTTGCCTTGTTTCCAGATCCAATTTTGGAAAAAAAAATCGAGTCATATTTTGGTTCTATTCGAAACCCCAAATCTCAGATCTGTCAGATTTCTCTGAATCTGAATCACTTATCTCTAATGCATACATAAACCAATGCAACTAATATTTAATTGTGTAAAATTGAAATGAAGGCAACCATCATGTCCCCTAATGGATGTGGACTGAATGTTATAATAGTTCATTGAGGTGAGGTTCACAAGTGCATTGCGTGATTAAATAGGTCACTTTGCGCATAAAAAAATGCACTTAGGGCCTGATTTATTAAGACATGCAAAACGAACGTATTGTGCATTTATTTAAAAAAACTCATGTAAATCGATCATACATATGTCCATATTCAGCTACAAGCAAATATGAAGAAACGTCACTTGTTGAATACGGATCTAGGTACACTCTGCATATATGGCTTTTGCCATATTGAAATAGACATCACACACTGCTGGATGCGTATAATACATTTGTTCTATATAAAGTCCCATCAGACCACAAAAAAAAAAAACATTCCTTCAATTATTGTCACCTGTTAATAATATAGTCATTAATGAAAAAAACATAAAAAAAAGAAAAACCTGCCCCTCCATAAAATACATTTATCAAGATGTTGTTAATGTCTACTGTACATAAAATGCATGTTTACATTGCTCCTAATTGCAAACACATGTTCTAGCATATATACACAACCTTCATCAATATCACACGGCACTTACACCTAACCTGCAGCTGGTGCCTGTACAAATCATGTACCAGAGATGCCCAAATCTTGAACTGGATGTTGCTGCACGCCTTTACTGTACATTGACTACACCCAGTTCCCTCCCCTGTTCTGAACCTGAAAGCATAGGATGTCATAAGTGTCCTTTGCACTCCAAGATGAATTGCATATGCTTGTGTTCTCTGTGTATAGTGCATTTCTGGGCATGCGCGAAGCAAATTAGCGCAAAATATGGCAAGTATTGGTATTTATGTTGCTTAATGAATCAGGCCTTTAGTGTGCACTTACCACCCAATTGAGTTGAGTACCAAGAAACGCTATACTACTTAGTTCTGACCCAACGATGTCGGATTTGTGATGCCCAACAGGGCCAAGAGGTGGGCAGAGGACAGCAAATGGCCCAAAAAAGTTGTGATGATTTTGCTTCCGTTACCCTATTCTTGTTACGGAGATATATTGTCCACATGATTCTGCAAATGTCCATTCAGTTCAAGCATCTTCCTACCATTCCCACTGCATTGTTCTTCTGGGTTTTTGGAAGTTGTATGGTAAAGTTTTGAACCATATGATATCGACATTTGTTGAATTTTGGTCAATCCTTAGTGCTATTGTATCTTATTCATTTGGTAAACTTGACTACTGGAAGCACGAAACTTTGATGTTTGAAATAAAATTCATTTAGACGCTGCATTATGCCTGTTTAGTCCCAACTACACGCTTACCATTTGCCGTAGAAACAGGCTACAATAGTCTGGCTGTTATAATTGAATTAATTAGATTAATTATACTTAATCTTGCCAATTACCAGAAACAGGAAGATATTAATACCTAGAATGAACTACAAGACTCCGAAGATTCATGAAGATTCATTTGTAGATAAAGTGTATGGATTTGTAATGAGATGTATAATTAAAGAAAGGTAAACAATAGAACACAATGTAACACTTGTAACAATTAAATATGGCACAAAGATCAAATATATAACGTCTTTGAAAATAGCTCCTTACTGAAGCCATGCACTGTCTGATTTATCCTGAAGGAACTTCAGGAAAATGCTAATACAAATCTAGTATTTTCCTTATTTATTCAGATTCACTACTTCACTAAAGATAATTATTGTTTTTGACCAAAGTCGATTTTGTGGCCAAGGTGAATGAATCCTATGTAATAGTCCATAGATTATTACTTTCTATAGTATGAAACTTCTATTTATCTGTCTGCACCAAGGAGCGCTGCTTGTAGGTGGATGACATGGTGGTGTTGTACAAGAGCCTGGAACCAATGATATTGGTTGTTGCCTGGGTCCATAGATTGTTGATAAGGGAACATAGTGCTGGCATAGGAATTCTGGAGAAGTACCAGGAGCTGTAGAAGGTAATTATTCTACTTACAGAATAAGGGACAGACTAGTTATGGATTTGGTTTGTGTGGGGCATAGAACTGTGTTTTATGTGGCATTAGGGATAAGAGAGAAGGGTGCACATAGGTGAGATGGAAAAAGTATGCAAAGTTGAATATTATTATTGGTAGCTGGATAAGGTGATAGGATAGTGCAAGTAGTAGGGTGGGATAGATTGGAATAGAATAATTGAGTGCAATGGTAGGCAATATAGATAAATACTTAACTTATATCCAAGCCATGCACCCGACGCGTTTCATCATAGGACTTTGTCAGGAGGGATCGCTTGTGAGGTTCGTGGCTTTGAGAAAATTATATGTGTGGAAGTCTGATTTCCTGACATATCTGAGTCTACAATGGTGAGACAGTTACACTGTATAGTCTTTGTTGCTGTGACATTCTTGAATTGTGTACATCTTTCATGTACATCTACATTTTAAAGTTTTTCTCAATACAAAATGAAATTCCCTGCTATATGGTGTAACCCGACCCTGTCTCTGCTTTATTTCACATGTTTCTATCCGGTGGATATATAGTAACTGGTACATAAATCAGCAGACACCATATTCGTCTTAGCTCTTTATAAAAGTGCAATTTACAACTGTTGCTGAAGATTTGGATTACTAAGAAAAGGCCAAAAAACCTTTTACCCTATGGACTTTTAATCCTATTTTTTTGTGCAAATAGCATATTGTTATTTTGTTATTGCTTTATAATCAAAATGATGTATTGAATCTTGAATTTATTTTGTTTACACTTTTCCATTAGATAGTAGAAACTGATGAACACAACCAATGAAATGCATTTCTCTTGTAACAAAATGAATTGTAACTTTAAAGTCATCCTTGTGGGTAAATTTGCAGCTACAACCTGTAGATGAACTTACATCCCTCAGTATGTCAGAATTGGTGGAAAACTTTTTGTAGCTATTAAGATGCAGATGAGACCACTGTTCTATAAATTGTCTGTTGCAGTTGTTCTATGTTCTTGCTCGGGAATAATCGATGGAAACTTTGCATTTTTTATGACTGATGAGATAATGTTTCCAAACAATCTAATACACTAATTTTCTGTTTCTGAAAAGTAAAATATTCTCAATGGGATCAATAAAGTGAGTATATTGACATTCAAAATACATGTGTATGTGAATATCTATTTTTACAGTGAATTGCGAGCACCATATATATCCATGAAAGTTCTTGATGATCACTCTTGGTTTGAGATGCTATTGTGTACCCCTCCTCTGTATGTGGCAGAACCCCTAGTCCCATGTCTGAGAACGCTCATTTACGGATAAACTGATCACTGCTAGTGCCGATCCCCTGGAGAAGTTTATCTGAATCTACCTCTAAGTGCACTGTGATAAAGCTGGTTTGACACCTTCTTTAACATGGGTAGATGAATTGCACTAGAGCCAGATCAAAATTGCGCCCCATTAATGTTCACAGTGTGCTGTGTCAGAGATGATCTGGAGCCATACTAGGCCCATAAGACCTCTTCTGTGCAGAAAATACTAGCGATCACATCACCATTGCTTTCTAACTCCCACAGGGCAAGATTATGGCACAGAGGATAGCGACCTTAATCAGATTGCTTTGTTCATGTGTCTAAGCAACGATTGGGTATCCAGGAGGAGACCTGGTTGCTATCAACTTATGAGCTTGGTGCCAACTGCAGTAACTTATAACGCTGTGGTTGTGGGTGCCAATCGACACATAATCTGTGGCCTCTAAGTTTGGGAAAAGCTCCGGCTCAAATTTTATGGTGGTGGCAGTAAAAGGGTTAATGTTTGTTTGCCTATCAGCAAGCAACATGTAGATTGTGTGCATAGCGCACAAACTTCTTTCTGTTTGATAAATTGGCCTGGAACCATTGGCAACAAGTTGGATGTATGAATGTTGTCTCATTAACAGGAACATTTTACATATGTAACCCCAAAGATATAGGCACTCATTCCTAAACATACACCAGGCGGTGGAGTAACTACATGGGACAAGAGCTCTTCCTGAATTACAACATGCTAACTTAAACCTGCAATACGTTTATACAATTCAATTACTTAAATTAATTTACTGTACGGTGCTAAAACTAAAAATTGTAATGTAACCCTCCAGATTATCATCTGATTTATATTTGCCCCAATTTCTTTATATTGATACAAACCCCATTAACTGTAAACCCTATAAACTAATGTTGATCATTTTTAAGTGAAATAAATTTAAGCCAAAATAAATAAACAAAATAAATAAATAAATAAATATAAGCCCCAAGGTAATACAACCACCCAAAAGGTATGTTTGTAACAAAGAGAAGTGTTGCAGTAGGGAGGAGAGCTGACGGGTAGCCAGTGCTGCTTCTAGTACAGACGAAACTGGTAGAAGGATTTTTCTCTGTTACCTCCTGTTTCTGCTATAATCTTTGCTGATCCCTACAGCTCAAACCACATATAGCAACAATAACAGGGCTTTTGTCATTTTTCATTACATTTGTATGTGAATTAAGGTTTGGTTTAATTATGTATTTAATAATTGCTAAGCAATGACTGAGGGATAAGTACATTGTTTAAAACATAATTGTTAATAGATGAGATACTTGTATAACTAATATTCAAATATGAGTGATAGTTTAACAGTTAGTAGTGTTCAATATCTTTGTAAAAGTGAATCATGAGGTCGGCCCTAAATAGATTGCTGACCCTTATTTTTGGGCCCTGACCCAAATGCCAAGAAGCCATCAACTACAACTATAAGCATGCACCCTTACTACCCGCTCCTACTGTACTCTGCGGTGTAATTATAGAGGAAAGGGCAAAGCCAAAGGGTAGTGTTGGGAGGGGTTATCGGCACCAGCTCCTACAAAAAGATAATGATATAGTCAATTGTATCACTATCAAGCTACTTGCCACTCTGCCATCCTCACATCCATCTTTGTATACCAGCTATGAAGGATTTGCCGGTCCAACGTTTACTAAGCAGCAATTGATATAGGATACATATGCAAGCAGATTGTTGAAGATAAAGGTTATATACAGGCCCAACATTACTTAAGGCACAAGTGATTTTAGGACGTTTCAATCAAACCTATATATATTCATTTTTTGATTCTTACTTCCTGTAATACTGTCACTGGCCTGGAGAGGTACTACAAAAACTTTATTTTTCTTTGTAGTTGACATTAACTTGTACCAAAAAAACCTCTGTCACCTCTGAAACAGTAGCCATACTGACTTCATTCAGGGACAGTGCAGTTACTTTGACATAATCACCATCATCTTTTATTACATGTAAAAATTTTAAACATTTTGGCCCTTAAAAAAATCACTGAAAACTAGGAGAAACTTTAAAACAGTATATTAATTAAAACGAAATATGAGAATAAATGACTGAATGACGCTACCAGTATGTGTGCTCAGACATAATCTAAAACTAAATCCAAATTTAATTATGGGAGCTGCTAGAATAGGGAGTTAATCAGGCTCCTTAGTTACAATCAAAAATTGGGAGTATATTTTGCGCTCAGGTTTCCACGTTAGATGTTGGAGTGTATATGGAAAATAGATTAATTTTATGTAGCTTAATAGGCTAGTAGTTGCCTAGTGCGTAGTTAGTGACAGGGAGAGATAGTAAAAGTCAGTTAATGAGTAAACACATTTAGTTGTATATTTTCAAACTGAGGGCTTGAAAAGTGGAGATGTTGCCTATAGCAACCAATCAGATTCTAGTTATCATTTATTTAGTACATTCTACCAAATGACAGCTAGAAACTGATTGGTTGTTATAGGCAACATCTCCACTTTTTCAAACCCGCAGTTTAGTAAATCTAGCCCTTAACGTTCCTAAAAGCTTCAAAGTTACTGATCTGTCATTATATACAATAGACCAAAAACTGTATGCTTAGGAGAAACGAAAGGAGTTACATTGTTGCTACAGATTAAATCATTGACTAGAAGTTCAACTCTACCATTGTTCGTCCATTACTTGCTCAATGGCTTTTATTAACTTGCCCGATCACTAACTACACACAGGGCAACACCGATCACCGAGCCTATAAAGCTATATAAACTCATTTACACACCAACATCTAATGTGGGAATTTGACTGCAGAATATATCACTTATTTTTAATTAAAAAGAAAACCTAACATTTTATTTCCCCCCTTGTTTTTTATATCTACAGTATTTGTCACAATCAAAATAAGGTATTTTTGTAAAAAAAATATCTGAACCTGTAGCAGTATTTCAGTAAAAACTAGGTCTATATAAAGCAATTTTCTGTTGCTACAAGATTAAAGTATATTTAAATAAACTGTAATCATACCTACTGCAGTATTTATTTCAGTTAAAAAAAAAACCTTGTCTGAGACAGGTTCAATGTGCAAATTTGTTTGCTGGACCCAAATTTAAGAAATTTGAAAGAATTGCAACTTCAGCTGTATTGATTCACTCATCTCTATTGTGTATAATGCCTTGGCTGCTCCTTAGTACAAAAGGTCCATTGATGTACCTCTGAATATGCAGGAGGGGGCGCTCATACACACTCCGTCTGGTTGCTCCCACCGGCTGTACACTGCAGGAGTGACCGCGATGACTGCCCCACGGAGAAGGTAAGGGGCAATAGAGTGAGAATACTTCCTCTCCCTCTCCTGTCCCTATTTCTCTCACCTTCCTGATAACAATTATTGTAGAGTGGCAGGTGGTGAAAGCAGTACTGAGTGCGGCAAGTTGGGTGCCTCTAGAATGGTGCAATTTGCTGCCACTAGAATGCGCTGCCTGAGATGAGGATCCGAGGGACCACCCAGCTGGTACTGGACATCAACCTACTAGAAATATATTATGCAAAGCAAAGCAATAAGGGGAGTACTTCTTACAAAGTATTTATAGATTCGATTGTTCTATAAAGACTGCATTCTGTGTTATTTTGACCCCAAAGCAATCATCATCATCATTTATTTATTTATATATCGCCACTAATTCCGCAGCGCTGTACAGAGAACACACTCACATCAGTCCCTGCCCCATTGGGGCTTACAGTCTAAATTTCCTAACACACAGCCAGACAGAAAGAGAGAGAGAGAGACAGACTAGGGTCAATTTGATAGCAGCCAATTAACCTACCAGTATGTTATTGGAGTGTGGGAGGAAACCCACGCAAACACAGGGAGAACATACAAACTCCACACAGATAAGGCCATGGTCGGGAATTGAACTCATGACCCCAGTGCTGTGAGGCAGAAGTGCCAACCAATAAGCCACCATACTGCCTCAATACAAAGATTACCATTAGCATGTCAGACCAGAACTTCCGAAGGGCTGATTCCGATTGTAAAAGGTTTACTAGAATAGAAGCTATCACAGGGGCAAATAAAGACTTTACATGGATGCCTTTTCCACACTGACTTTTTCTCATATTGCAATTTTTTTATATATATATGGAATAAAAGCTGTAGTATGGTCTGTGGTTTTGAATTAAAGGCCATTACGTCACAAGATCATTTTTTTAGTACTTTCCAAATATTTTTGGGATAATATTTATTGCCTTGGGGGGATTCCAGGCACCTGCATACTCAGTCCTGCTCCCCTTAGCAGACCGCTTCAGCTAAAGTAATTATGTCTGAATACAGTTTTCTTTGTCTGTAGCACAATACAATACTTGAAGCTTCTAAGCTTTTGTCCTTTGCCGTACTAGAGCTACCGGCATATGCAAAACATCAGCGTGAAAGCAAATTCTCTTTATATCTCAGAGGAATCCATCGTATTGTTCAGCAATGCCACATTGATTCTCTACTTGAGATTCGACTGTAAACCAGCCCCACCATTCATTTTACCAAGAACCGTTGCTTCCCTTGTAGAATAAAAAAACAGTCTATTCCACAGTGCTACACATAATAATCACTTTTACTCCACAAGTTGCATATATAGTGGAAAAACAACACACATGTGAATCATTTCTACTTCTGGCAAGAGGCCCAGAGGGTCAAATTAAGTTCATTAATATAAAAAGCTCAATGTGCAGTATGTATAGCAATAAAATACATTTAACACAGCCACTGCCATACTGGATAAAGCCATCATACAATCACACTTTTATAATAGAGTATATGTTGGGCAAATTAAATATTCTTGCATTTCTCTAAAGTTTTTCGTTAATCTGATCTCCATATTGCTAACTTCTCCGCCATAATCCTGATCTCCCTAAAGACTGGGGGCGCTCACGAGCAGGGCGCTCTCTACCCTTTGTCTCATGTCTGTACCTTTTCTGTCTATGTCGAATGTACCCGTTATACTGTGTGTTTAACTCATAGTTGCCTACTCTCCCGGAATGTCCGGGAGACTCCCAAATTTTTGGGAGTTCTCCCGGACTCCTGTGAGAGCAGGCAAAAATCACGGATCCAGCTGTGGCCGTTGTTGAAGATGGTGAGGGCGGAGCTAAACGCGCCATCGTGGCCCCGTCCCCTGCTGCGATTGGCTAAAATTGCCTATGACTGACAGGGGCGGAGCCTAACAGCGCACCACGCGTGGCCACGCCCCCCTCGATGGACCCCCTCCCGGACAGCTGCCTTTAAAAGTAGGCAAGTATGGTTTAACTTTTATTTGTGTGAGTGTAATAGTTTTATGTTTAACAGAATTGACGGAATTTGTACTCGATTATGTGCTACTGTAGTTGTATTTGTACTTGTTTTATCATGTTGAACAAGTATTCAAGTGATTTTTATGCTGACTATGTGGCACTGTGTTATCTGTGGCGTCTGATAAATAAACAATAATGATGATGATGATATTTTCCCCATTCCCCAGATACAACAAATTAGAATGCTTAAGATACATAGCTAGAAAACAACAAATTCAGAAGTCAGTAGAAATAATGGCCAGTTTACAAAAACACATGTTGATCACTTTTTAAAAATAGAGTAAACCTACTACAAAACAATGTAGTAACATTGTATTATTCCTCATTATTACTGCTACAATATATTATATTGTCAAGTGCACAAATGGTTCAAAGCACACGGAGAATGCATCATTAAATCACGACTAAAGCGCATTTTAGTTTTCATATGTCTTTTTCCAGCGCATGTGTTGGAACGAGTCCTACGATTCATGCCGCTATCTGCCTATCTTTGAGAGTGCGTTTAAAGATGATCACCAGTCAGCAGAAGTATATTATTTTAATAATGATATGATAATATTTGTAAATGTACAATTGTGTACAACACTATAGCAACCTATCAGACATTTGTGGCGCTAGACCAGCGGTGGCCGACCTGTGGCTCTAGAGCCACATGCGGCTCTTTAAGCTTTAAAATGTGGCTCCTGGCCAGGAGGGTCACCACAGTATAGTGTTCCAGGCACCGGCAGGGGCAGATTGGAAAACATTAATTTGCTTGACTGACCAAGAGGAGCTGTGTCTTGTGACCCTACTTTGCCAAATGCAGGGAGGTCACAGTGTCACAGACAATCAAATCAGGGAAGGAGGAGAGAGAGTGTTATGTGCTCTTCCTCTTTCTTCTGCGTGGACAATTAAGGGCCATGTGAGATATGCTGGCGTATGAAGAGGCTAATGGGCATGTAAGGAGACATGAAGGCATTTGGGGAGATTTGATGTAAAAAGTGTAGATGTCTGTTGGCATGTGGGGAGGTTTGTTTGGCATGTAAGGACCATGTGGGGAGGTCTGATCATGTATTTGGAATTTGGGCAGATCTAATGGTATGTGGGGAAGTTGATGGTCATGTAAGGGGCCTGTGGGGAGATCTGATGGCATGTAAGGGGAATGTGGGTAGGTGTAATGGCATGTAAAGTACATGTGGTGAAATCTGGTTGGAGGTCTGATTTGCATGTGAGGGGTATAATGGCATGTGGGTAGGTCTGATGGGCATGCAAGAGGCATGTGGGGATGTCTGATGGGCATGCAAGGGGCACGTGGGGAGGTCTGATGGGCATGCAAGGGGCATGTGGTGAGGTATGATGGTCATGCAAGGGGCATGTAGGGAGGTCTGATGAGCATGTAAGAGGCATGTGGTGAGGACTCATGTATGTATGAGGAATAAGGACCATGTGGGGAGGTCTGATCATGTATTTGGAATTTGGGCAGATCTAATGGCATGTGGGGAAGTTGATGGTCATGTAAGGGGCCTGTGGGGAGATCTGATGGCATGTAAGGGGAATGTGGTGAAATCTGGTTGGAGGTCTGATTTGCATGGGGAGGGGTATAATGGCATGTGGGGAGCTCTGATGGGCATGTAAGGGGCATGTGGGGGTATCTGATGTCATGCAAGGGCCATATGGCGAGGACTGATGGCATGTAAGGGGCATGTGTGGCAGTCTGATGGAATATTTGAGGAATGTGGGTAGATCTGATGGCATGTGGGGAGGCTGATAGGCATGCAATGGCCATGTAGTGAAATCTGGTTGCAGGTGGGGAGGTCTGATTTGCATGTGGAGGGGTATAATGGCATGTGAGGAGGTCAGATGGACATATGGGGAGGCTGATAGGCATGTAATGGCCGTGTAGTGAAATCTGGTTGCAGGTGGGGACACAGCAGTGAGGTAAGAGCTGTGAAGTGCAGAGCTGTGTTGATTTGATTATAATTCTGAACATTTTCATATTGTAAATTATGTTATATTTTCAATGCATGTATGTATGGTATGTGTGTGCATGTTTATACTGTGTATATGTATATGCACACACACACACACACATAAAAAGTAAAGTTGGCTCTTTCCGGTATCTATAGATATTTTTGGCTCTTGGTCTCTGACTGGTTGGCCACCCCTGCTCTAGCCAGATATAAGCTAATGTTTGATTGATTGCTCTTTATTTTGATGCTTATGTTTGTAGCAGGTCTTGATAGTATAATTATGTAACTTAATATATGTTCTTTGCATTTTAGTCTGACATATCTTGTTGAACAAAAAGTAGAAATGGAAAAGACATACATTATAAAATGATGATAAACTGCATTAAACATAGTAAACATGTTCTTTGGGGTAATATAGTATGAGAGCACACTCTATCCATTCATTGGACATATGTGAAATATTCTGAGCAGTTGACAAAAATTAACTAATGAGATTTTCGTTTGGGTAGAAGGAAATTCTTTAATATAATTGTACTCTATTCTACTCTGTAATACTGCTGACAAAGCTAACACATGTCCTGTGTAAAGGAGGTGGTTGTGAAGGTCTTAGGGTGTTAAGCGTTGCGTGCCTTCAAGCACCAATGATTGAAATCCAGTCTTGATAAATATATAGGCTTACTGTCTGTATTTGCTGACTTACTGTATCTCTTTGGTCCATCTTCTAAGCAAAATGACAGTGTTAATGTTGCATCATCTTCGAAAAATTCTGTTGTAAAGGCATCCCACCATAGATTGTCACTATCCTGGCAAGGAAAATAAGAAAATGTATGTTAATAAATAAATACACAATGTGAGCAAGTCAGCATTGACAAAGTAAAGTTTTGTATTGTGAAAACATTTAGGAAAAAAGAAAAAACATTATAGATGAGCGATTTGGATTCACATTAAACCAAAAAAGAAAGTTTTACATTTCTGGGTTAAGCCTCAGATTGACTCAGAATTATCAGTTCTTCTCCTTGAAAGAAAGGCAAAATATTATGTTTACATCATCGGATTCTGCAAGATTTGGTTGCCGCCAATTCAGGCTTCTGACTCTCTGAGAAATGTAGCCCTGTTGACATCTCTGTGCGTAATGTTATAAAAGCCCATCCTAGCTCACTTGGTATTATTGGACCAAAACATACTGGTAGGATAATTGGCTGCTATCAACATGACCCTAGTGTGTGTGTGTGTGTGTGTGTGTGTGTGTGTGTGTGTGTGTGTGTGTCTGTCTGTCTGTGTGTGTGTGTGTGTGTGTGTGTGTGTGTTAGGGAATTTAGACTGTAAGCTCCAATGGGGCAGGGACTGATGTGAGTCCACTGTACAGCGCTGCGGAATTACTGGCGCTATATAAATTGATGATGCTGATGACCAATCAGTGAGAATTAAACTCAGGGCTAAGAAGAGACATCTATTGTCAGTATTGTCATTGGTGCTCACAGATATGGAGGGAGCCTGCCCAACGCTAGAGCATCACATGCTGCAGCAGGGCCAGTGTCTAGTCTGTGGGAGGTTAAGCGAGATAGGTAGGTGTATTTTATTACCTGTGTCTTTATTGTAATCTTTACTATGTGTTTGATGGACCATTTGTATGTATGGATTGCCATGCCTTGGTACTGTGTTAAGGTTCATCATGGATCTGGTGAGTAACACAATCCTGGGGATTTCAGGTGTGATTCTCTACTTTGAACTTCATTCTGCATTAATGTCATTACCTTTATATTCTGTAACGATTATGTAATTTGATTTGAAATGCCTGTGCTTATGTAATGCTCATTATTGGGATATCTCTGTTCATGATCAATGAGAAATGATAGGAACAAGATTATACATAGATAGAAACAAAGTCACTAATGTATATATTGTGTGACTGTACTACTACTACTACTACTACTACTACTACTACTACTACTACTGGTCATCTGCTTCCATCAACAAAGCAGCGAGTAATGTGAGAAATTGTGTTGGTACAATCAGGAAACCGCTGACATAATAGAGAATTATCTATAATTAGGCTACAAGTTGGTATAACTGCATGCAAATTATATAAATACTAATGTAGGAACATAAAAAAGCTTATAATGATATTGTGTTTTTTTAAAATTTTTGTTTAAATCCAATGATGGGTTTGAAATCAAAACTAAAACCCAGTCTGGCTCTCTCATGTCTTATAATTATACAATGGTGCATATAACTAAAGTTACATTGTGATCAATTGGCTACATGACAGTCTATTTACAAATGCTACATTCACTTTTTTGGTTTTAATTCAAATCCATGCAGTGATTGTCTGAGCTTTACAGTATAAGATTTGATTCCCTGAATTATAACACAGAAAATCTAGAATAAAATTTTACCAAATGAATTTTTTTTTCATGAAACGTCCAACCAGATATGTATATATATATATATATATATATATATATATATATATATATATATATATATACAAGTTAACCCGTGCATGATACTCATGCATTCTAGTCAAATCAAGCTACTTAAGGGCTTAAAAAGGTTCTTGTCATGCATTTGGGCCTAGCCCAGGCCTCCTCAGGGGAAGAGCGTTACTTTCCGATGCAAGCAGCCTTTTTAATGTGTGTTCATGAGGTAAAATTACCTCACGAAAATGAGTTTGACCCCTCAACTCGTAAATTTAGCCTTTACTACCCCTCCCACGGGGGGAATGGGGAATGATGGAAGTTAACTGACTTGACTATTCTAATTTTTTTGTCAAATAATGTCAGTATACCAAATTTCAGGTCAATTGGATGAGCCCTTTCTGAGAAAATAGTTTTTTCCACACACACACACACACACACACTAACGCACGCCTCTACACATGTGTGTTCATGAGGTAAAATTACCTCACGAAAATGAGTTTGAGCTCTACCAAATTTCAGTCCTTTTTGAATTTTTTTTCCCACACACACTAAGAATTTAGTAGGTCAGTGTATAACTCCGCCCAGCAGGTGGCGCTGCAACTTGGTTTTTTTTTTTTCCACACACACACAGACAGACAGACGCCACTAAGCATTTATATATTAGATATATATAAAATTATAAAGATATAACAGATTAAATTACTACAATTTTCCTATATGAAATATATGAAGTATGGAGGTACAATAAACTATTCAGTATTGCTTTCACTTTGCATTGCATCTTTAGTAAAAATGTCATTATACCCCCCCCCATACTCCATCATAAAAGGCACCTCCAATGTTATGGTGGTGGCTATTTACAAACCAAAAGACCAAACATATGCTGTTGCAACATCACAATGGTATTTTGTCAGCTTTGTTAGAACTTTGCAATTGGTATGTAGAATGTGTTCATTTTACACAGTAAGGTGGGCAGTCAGGGGCATTTATAACCACTGTGGGACAGACACGAAGTTGTCCCTGAGTCATCAGAATCTGCTTCCATGAAACAAGATATTTAAAAGAAAGTTGTGCATATATATGCTGTGTATGGTACTAGATTGCTTTATGGACACATAGGGCCTCAATTCAGGCACGGGCTGGGATAGGCGTGGCCGGGGGGCACACAGGCGGCCGCATCATATTACAGGGGATGACATCGGATGCGGCCGAGGGGGGAAAAACTGTTTTTTGCATACGGGGCGGCCGGCCGGCCTACCCCCGGCCCTAATAGGCGTCTAACCCTGCCCCCCGGGCCAGCCCGCCACTGCCTTATTTAGAGTCGGACGCAAAGTCCGTTTCAGGCGCATCCTGCACATTTCCACTGATGGGGCATGCTCAGTAAGCAACAGTTCCGTGCAGTTCCGTCTGCTTTTCAGACGCAGTGTACACTTGTGACAGCTTGCGTCTCAGTATGAGGGAAAGGGCGGAACACGGAGTTATGTAGGCGTGACCGTGAATAATTTAGAGACTATGGACGTGTACCCACAAAAACTACCCTAGTCGGATAAAGACGCAGGCGGAACACACGTCAAAAAAGACAGAAAATCTGCAGCAGGAATTAGGTGGCGCAAGTAGCTAACTAGCTGCAGGAACTGGTCGCAGCTCGGTAGGGTATTACGAGTGGGACGCAACTGGGGTTGCATGCCATTCATAATACCCTACCAGACGGCGGCACAATCCCACTCCTGCTCTTTCATGTACGTCTTAGATGCACATTGCGTACGACTCTAAATGAGGCCCATAGTGTCTGGTGCAAAGCAAAAAACAGGAGCATATTTGCCCCTGGGCCAAACCATGTTGCATTGGAGGGGGAGGTAAATTTAAAATGTGAGGACACATTTATTCTTGGGGTAGAGCATGTTCTTTATCAACCGCGGCTGCTGTATAGTACAGTGCTGCCTAAACGGAGCTGCTGCGCATGCGCGGCAGCTCTCTCGCTTTTTTTTTTCGGTGGAGTGGAAACCGCCCTTAAAAATGCAACGTGCGCCCCTGCCAGGTTTTGCATTCAGGAAAAATAGCTCTCATACAAGCTTTAAAGTATTTACAGACCTCTCTACCAGGCAACATATATATATATATTTTTCCTGTCCTGAAATTGCAATGATATAAGCACACCAGTGCACGGAGATACATATGTTTTTCATCAGATTCTAGATTTCTGTTTTTCTGTTTTCTTTGGGGTTATTTGAACTGGTTGTACACAGATGCCAACAATTAACCATACTAAGTTATTATCTTCTGTCAGTCCTGCATTAAACACAGTTTCACAGATATTATGAGGGAAACTGTGCCCCTGGTATACATATTAAAACAGCAGTGACAAGTTTACAACAGTTTAATGTGTCTAAAGATGTCCCTGAGGATGACCAGAGTTCATGTCACTAGAGCACAAGACATAACGCAGCATGCTCACTGTAACTTAGTCATCTGACGAGTTTACTTTCATCATTAGTGAGGTTAATATTGCAGGCTCCCATCATTTGGTTGCATTCAAAATTGCGTAGGGGTAAACACGACCTCTTGTAGAAATAACTTTAGGCTGAATTTTCAAAGGTCGGAGAAATATAAAGTACATCCACATAAACCTTTACTATTGTTCTTGTAGCCAGAGCAGGTGACACCAATAGGGTGATGGAACAGACGGCAACTTGAAGCAACGGTAGGGAGCGCGTATTGGGGAGAAGTTGTGGAGCAGCAGCATTTTGCAGCAACCAAGAGGAGTGTTCACAAGTAATTATACTAACCCCCCAAAAAGCAATTGCTCCATTTTTCTTTGCAATTGTACCCACTAGTAGCAATTTGCTTATTTGAAATTATTTGTATAGAACTGGGTAGCACGGCAAATGCTAATCTTGTATCCGAGTCATAGGCAACTACCTTTGGACATACTCCCTGCTGTTTGATGACACCAAACCAACCACGTGACTCCACAATACCTACACCCCAGCACCAAGCTAAGCATCATCCTTTTGCTACTTATGCCAGGTAGAGGATCCCCATGTTTGCAGCACACACAATTTAGAGCATTGATCAACCCCGCTACAGTTAAAGAGAAGCATCTAAACTACAAGTAACCTAAATGTTAAACATATAAGCAAAAGTGAAATGAAGGAAGCAAAAGAACATAATAGAACAAAAACATTATTGTTTATTAAACAGGTAAAGACAGGTGTAAAGTAAATAAGTAAATGTAGAAGATGCGCTATAAAAATTAAAAATGAGGAAGGCAAAGGCTATTAACCATATTATCAGTGGTGTTAAAATACCAAAATAATTAGCAAAATACACTGCAGAAGGTGAAAAATCATGAAAGCATACAAGAATAGTATTAGCAAAATAATCCAGGGGGATGATATATTTGTTCAGCTTTTACATAGGGATCCAACGAAAATGGAAAAACTATTGGTAAACATTTTTTCGAGAAATCATAATTATTATATTAAAAGTGCGTTTGCCAAATATTTACCTGACATTTTTAACCAAGGTCTCTTGGCAGGAGTTATACCTGTAGTTTGGAGAATTGCTTGGATAAGACAAAATGCCCATTTATAGACAAACCACTTGTAAATCTAATTTATTTATTTTTTATTCAAAAGATTTTTTTTATTGGAATTTCCAAACCAAAGAATGTACAAAAAAAACTGCAGCTCAAATAACAGAAAAGTATGTTGTTTACAATAAACATAAGCACATTAAGAAGGAACAAAAAAGACCAGAGACAGTGGTGGAATGCAACCTAAGGGAAAGAAGTGGGGAGGAGACATCACCGGGAATGTCCACAGTTCAGCCTGGTAAACAGTGAAGCTTTCACATAGGTTAGTAATAGAATGTTGGAGGTATTGATTGCACAGTACAGATCTTTAGATAAACCACCCTCAGAGTATTGTGTGCAATTATGGAGAACTCACATTTAGATTAATACTAATGAATTACATAAGATCCAAAGAAACATTAGCGTAACTATCGTTGTTGTAGGGGGTGCAGCGGGGACTTGCCACACTCCAATTTTTTTTTGTGAATGTTACCTCACTCTGGAAGAAGGGTTTCAAAGATAGCTTAGCATGCACAGCTTAGAAGACAGGCAAGAATGGCGATTGCAGCATTTAAATATATAAAGGCTGTCAACAATGTTCAAGGTGTCTTTAAGATGATTGATTAAATTCTTGTGAGTATATTTACTAAACTTTGGGTTTGAAAAAGTGGAGATGTTGCCTATAGCAACCAATCAGATTCTAGTTGTTATTTTGTAGAATGTACTAAATAAATGATAACTAGAGTCTGATTGGTTGCTATAGGCAACATCTCCACTTTTTCAAACCCGCAGTTTAGTAAATATACCCCTTGGACTAAACAATGTCAAAAACTGGTGGATGCAAAACTAAAGAGTAAAGTAAAAAATATCATTTTACTTAAAGATTAGAAGATGTCTTATATAAACTTCCTATCATAAATTTTATGTTAGTAGGATGGGGAAGGTAAAATTATATATTTTTTTAAAAAAAGTTATTTCACCTATAAGTGGATTGTCTATTAGACAGATGAATTTAGATAAATCTATTGTATTCTGATACTTTATGTTATGTCTTTATTTCTGTATCAAATAAATGAATGGTATGGATAACACATTCAGATTTTTACCTCTTTCGTTTTTTTTAGGCAGGACAAAAGGAAAGAACTTTATGTTAAAAAAGTGAGCGCAAAAATTGCTTTTTTAGCAAACATTTCTAAAGTCCAACTTAGCGGAAAATTTAATTCAAAAGATCTGTTCAGCTAGAAATGCAGGAATCAGTATTGGGAAATAAAAATGCTTCGTTTTTATGAAAAAAAAAGAAACAAAAGATTAAAAAGTGAAATTCAAGAACTGCCCTAGGCAGCTTTAAGTTATGGACTGACAGGTAGTGTGGAGTTTTACCAGACTAATTATTTTTCTATTCAACAGTAATGAGAAATTGCCATGGCAACTAAGTTCTCCCATGGCAGACGGTATATGCACACCACACAGAGAGTCATGCGAACGGAACAAGTAACACTGAGCATATACTGTACATAGAATGTTGACTCATTTTCCTTTTTGATGCACCTACATCCAAGAGGTAATTGACCAAATGTGGATAATAGGAATGGGAAGGCTCTAAAATGTAGCATATTACTGGCACATTACAATGTTTGCATGAAAAACATGTGATGGTCCAATCTAAATAATTAGTAATATGGGACATAATAATACAAATAATATCCAATTATCTCCTGCACCTATTGGAGATAATGAACTCTTGAAGTAAAACTAATATGCCTAATTGGTTTTGCATCCGACACGGAACTGGAAAACAATGCAAGTTAATGAAATAATTAAAGCTGGATTTAAACAAAATGTATTAAAATGTATATTACAGTTACAGCTAATAAGATATTTTTTAATTTACTTCCTACAGCAGTGCACCATAAATGGGGAAACATGAACACAATGCACTGCAACATTCTGGATGCTCACGGATTGAATACTTCTTTTTGGTTCAAGAAGAGCTGAAAAATTTGCTGATATTGGCAACATTTTATGTGCTAAATCTATAATATGGCAGTAATCAACACATATAGGACAGGGACCCAATAAGAGTATGAATAGACAATGGTTCCACTGTGAATAAGCAATTTTCTTTGACTTTGTGGCATTTAATTCACTTTTTTTCGTACTTTTGAGCACATTAGTAGGCAAAAAGTGACATATTCATGACCAGTATTTTCCCCCATAAAGAAAGTATAGGCAGACGTGAAACTCCAATCCAATTGTTAAAACAGAGAGTGACAAAAAGTGTTGCATTTTGATCACAGTGAAAAATTACTTAATTGCCATTATTTTATGGCTGTAGCAGCTAAATGACACTCGACTGCATGGCAAAAAATTTATCTAAAGAAATAAGAGTTATTTATTGCTCTGAATGACCATGATCATGTACGGCTTCCAGGAGTATGTGTAGAACTGGAAGCATATTTTTATGAAACATAAAAAATTGAATGAAATAAAAAATAAATATTGTTTTTTTAAAAAAAAAATTTTTTTAAAACGTATTAATTGTATTCATAAAAAATAACGCAGAAGCAATATAAAAAATTATATTACATCTACCTACCCTTTCTCCCCCCCAAAATAATGCTTATTTTCTGGGGGCTGGCCAGTAGCCTCATTCATTGTAAAAAAAATTAGGCTAATAAAAAAGAAAGTTTATTGAAGCAGTAATTTTTTTCCCCAGCTTCTCAGTTAATTCTATACCCACATCTTCCCCAGCAATAAGACTTTTAGCTTTGAGCCCTTTGTTTTAAGCACTGGAAATACTGATAATTACAATACACAATGTAAATGACCACAAATCAAATTATTTTAAAGATGTCGGGTGTGTTACATCTTGCGAAGGGATCTTTCAGTCGATGCTGACATCAATGGGCGGTTTATAACTGCCAATCTTTTCACAGTATATATTCCAGGTCACGAGAACAGTAAAAAGTAATTTAACTAAATGTATTAATTTTTTGCAGAGTGATATTGAGTGGAGGGAGCGTAAAGAGTTATTGTATCCCCTAGTAGGAATACTAATTATCATGGGTGCTATTGAGTTAGTTTGTGGCACTTACACCCCTGTGTGGAATGGAAGACTCTTTTTGAAAGAGCAAAAATGTAAATTCCATGAATGTTCCATGAATGAATAGAATCAATGCTCTGGACGGCTTCCATGGATCATGACATCACCGCGGTTACATCATTTTGAAGAAGGGAATTTTACATACGTTTGGCTGCTCTATTTGTTCCTTGGCCTAAGAATATCAACATCTAATTGGTTCCATTTTTTAAATAAAGGAATATAATTTGTTATTCTTTTTAATTTTGTAGGAGATGGAGGAAACCATTCCTGGCCACTAACGCCAATCGCAAATCCCTTGCACCCAAACAAAGATACCAAGCAGCACATGTCCCGACCACATCAGCTTTCAGATCTTTGAAAGCCGCTTCTGATGTCAGGACGGATCAGGAGGTAGGTTGTTGTACTCACCTTCTATGGATAACTTACCTAATTGTTTGGCTACTCTATATTGCACAATCTTTGGGGCATATCCAATTGTAGATGGAAACGCCGAAAAATATTGCGGTCCGCGCATTATTACCGTTATTACGGTAATAGTGCATGTAAAAAACGTTATTACTGTAGTTTTCTCGCTGGATTTCAGCTCGCAGCTCCCTGAGCCGCGAGCTGAAATCCAGCGAACTATTACCGTAATAGAGGTAATAGTTTTTTTACGTGGCGGGATATTCAACAATTGAATATGCCCCTTTGTGTCACAAATACTTGGAAGTTGATTCTGACATTTTATTGGATCTGCATCTTTCTCCAGATGCGGCTGAGATAACTGATGTTGGGTCGCTGAGTCCGTCGCCATGTCATAGAGTATTACTTCTCATGTGAGTATGTTTTTTTACTCTATTGCCAATGTAAGATTAAACTGGGCATCAATTCATTAAATATGTTTTTTCTGGACATTCCATCAAGCACTTATTCCTGGATTCTGATACAAAAATTACATTTTGTTGTGTTGGGTTTTTTTTTGTTTTGTTACAATTTGCAATTAGATTTAAATTTTCAGCTTTAATAAAAAACAACAACAACAACAACAAAAACAACAACAAAACAGCACATTTATTCTGGAAACTATAAGTATATTAACTTACGTATAACTACGACTTAACTCAATAAATAACAATGTGTTTTAAAGGGGGGAATTCAATTGACGGCTGTATTTTATTTTTTTTGCAGCATTAAAATTTTTTAATTATCAGCATGGATTTTGACCCACATGGACGAACCTTTTTGGGTACTGCAGCGTAAAAAATCGTGCTATTCAATTTAAAAACAAGTAACGCCACCCCGGCGTGTTAACCATTGGTGCATGCAAATTTTTAGAGGAATGGAGGGGAGGGTTTAGCGCGGCCATCTATAATAAAATAAAATACATTGGCATACATTTGTATTGCATTACAACCTTCTATTTTATAATATCTACATACAGTACTTTTTTTTTACAATTATCTATACCATGAAAAAACACATTAGTACCTACATATTAGTACATACATACATACATACATACATACATATATTAATTAGCTATTATTGTGTTTATTCATTTATTTTTTTACATGCTTTTTGCAAAAAAGAAAATCACCTTTTCCATGTTATGCATTACTGAGAAACATAATTTTTCTTTTTTTTTATATTATTACATGATTTCAATAGTTTTCTTTTATTTTTTTATTTTTTGCACAGCCATGATAGGTGCGAGATAAATCTGGCGATTTGACAGTTTACCGCCCAGCGTTCAAAAATAATTGAATAGCTTTTAACGCTTCTCCCTCCCTCCCTATACTTTAAATGGATCATCTACTTGTCCGCGATGGTACCATTTTCGCTAACAAAACGGTGGGTTAAAACAGATTTGAATAACGGGTAAAGTTAACGCACTCCAGAATGAGTTGAAACTGCATTAAAATAACTTACCACGATGTTTAAAAACATACCGCTGAGAAATTAATTCCCACTATAGATTGCAAACTTGCCCAGAAAATGACCATTTATAAGGTTTTCCAGTGACCCGCTGACAGCTATAGGACAGTGACAGGACGCAGCTGGTATGCCAACAAGCTGACACCTCATCTTCTTTTGCTTTGTGTTATGCTCTCCAGCTGTCTTTCATTCTCATTCTCTCCGCTCTCCCACCTTTACTTGCTCCAATCCATGCCTTGTACACCCAGAGTTCCCTCTAAGCTGAGCAATCTGGAAGTGATAGAGTTAAACCAGTATCCTGCAGATTGTGAATGCAAACCTTTCGGGTGGAGCCCTCATTAGAGTGACCTTTTAACTCTTTCCTTTCCAGATTGCTCAGCTTAGAGGGAACACTGTGTACACTTATCCTTCTATCTTTCTGCCTCAGGACTTCTGGACGACAGATAATAAGGACCATCATATCTCTAATACCAGGGTGGCAGCCAGAGGATGTGGGCAATAAAATATACTATGTGTTGCATGAAATTGTTGTTTTACCAACACCCAAATCATTGTCATTTTCTAAATAACTTTGCTGTGTTTAAAAGAGGGTTCTAGGTATTAAAGGGTGAAAAGTCCATTGCCTTTGCATGGTGGAGACTAATTACCAAGCATGGTGGTGGTAAGCTACTATAGATCAAGTACCGCTGCTAAATCTGTTCTGTTAATGCCATCTCTGAATGGCGTTAACAGACACGTTGCAGATTATTAACTGCAATAAAATATTTTGTTTCCTCAAACTTTCTAAAATGAATGGTGTTATTGAGCAGTTCCCAGAGAGGAGAATAAGCTGATGTTTTAGGGTATTTTTTTTTTTTTGGGTGGGGGTAGAACTAATTGTGTTAAAGTAATTAGGAGATGAATCATGGAAAAGGGATTTTTTTTTTTTGCTTGTTTTCCTTGTTTCATGTCCATAAAATAAAAAGAAATATTAATTCTGCTAAAATAACAGCTCTATTAGTTACATGCAAAATTCAATTGTGTAGATTAAGCATGTGAAAATTATCATAATCATGAAGGGGGAAACCATCAAGTCATAAATTGGTTAATTTAGCAAATCCTCATTTTGCCCTTTGGTCAGAGTAACACCTGATTTCTCCACCGTTACCTGTGCTGCAGAGCTGGACTGTGGCATCTGAAAGCATGGATAGGAGAGATCTGTCTGCACCTGTAAACTGAGCCTGTTCTAGGTATCCAAGCAGTCAGGACAGGGTGCTCGCTGCAGGTAACATTAAGCATGGATGGAAGCGCAAATAAAATAAATTGTTCATAGTAAAAATAGAATAAAAATGCAATATGGTAAATAAAATGGAGGTATTCTTGCTAGTCCCCAGGCAGGAAGGAATTACTATACATATACTCTAAGTGGCTCATGTTGAGTTGAATTCAATTTGCGTTTTTAGCATATAACACTTATATAATTTCTCAACAAGCACACATAACACTATTTCCAAAACTAGTGGTTTGTGCGCCTGCTTAGATATAAAAAGAAAGCATATTATGGGCCAAAAACACAAACTGCGTTCATCTCAACAAGAGCCCCTAAGTAGGGAGATTGGGGGGAGAGCTGTTACCATACAGTAACTGTTTAGTGATAAAATCTACGCATCACAAAGAGACAAAACAAAATATTTGAGGAAGGATATGTGGAGGAAAAGAAACCAAGGTAAAGAAATGAAAACAACGTAAAATTCAAGATCAGTTAAAGAGGTTTTCTACCTTTGGACAATGCCATCACCTTACATAGTGCCCCCACATGCCCACAGTAGTGTTTTGGTGTGATCTATAGCAAAAGAAGTTGAGAGATTTTAGGAAATGGGACTAATATGTAACCTATTGGATTGCCTGCTACTCCTGTCTAAGGTGTCACATACACCAAGCAGGTTATCATTGCCTACTCAAGCTCAGCAACTTAGTTCAAAGCTACATGGTCCTCCTGTAATTAGATATTGCTGGGAGCTCTGGAGGACAGGACATCCTCCAAACTGTCACATGGGAGGAACGCTATCCAAAAATTTAAACCCTAAAGTACTGAAGATCACACTGAAAGACCACTCTTATGATGATGTACTTGTAACTCACCAAGAACTGACACTGAAACTTATGTGGACACAAATTGGCCACTTCATTTATTCAATATTAGCTGAAGTACCCAGCATTTCCTGGGTTTACATCTACAAGTTATTACGTTATCAATGAGTTGGCTGTAACTGTTAAACTTTTAAAAATAATTAGCAATACACCCACTGCTGCCCACTTCTGTTTTTGGTTCTATATCAAATGTCATCAAAATCCATTTAGTGGAAGGCCCAGAACAGGATTCCCGGGTCAAAGTTCTGTCCAGCGTACACCAACGGGAGGTCTGACCGGGACCTCAACCCCTTAGTTTGTCTTATGGGATCTAATGTTACCAGTCTGTGAAGTTTTTGTCCCAATCCATCCAGTGGAAGGCTCAGAACAGGCTCTCTGGGTTAAAGTTCTGCCTGGCGTACACCAACAGGAGGTCTGACCGGGACTCTAACCCCCATAAAACCTGGCCAGGATCCAACTGGACCAACTCACATTGGTTTCATCACAATCGATGCAGGGGTGTCCAAATGCAGGCTCAGGACAGGCTCCCCAGGTCTAAGTTCTGCTCAGTGTACACCAACGGGAGACTCGACTGGGACCCTAACCCCCGTAAAACCTGACCAGGATCCTACTGGACCACCTCACATTGGTTTCATCACAATCGATGTAGGGGTGTCAGAATGCAGGCTCAGAACAGGTTCCCCTGGTCTAAGCTCTGCCCAGTGTACACCAACTGGAGGTTTGACTGGGACCCTAACCCCCCTAAAACCTGGCCAGGATCCTACTGGACCACCTGACATTGGTTTCATCCCAACAGTTGCATGGTGTCCGAATGTAGGCTCAGGGCAGGCCCCCTGGGTCACAGTAGTGAAGAAGAGTCACCCAGCGTTGCGTGGGTCTGATTTCTAATGCGTAGCAGTTTTTATATTTTAGCAAATTATTTGGTAAATAGACCAAAAATGCTATTTATAAAATAAGATTTGTTGCTTTGTCGCGTTGTCATTTTGTTGTGTTGTCGCAAGGTTTCCTTCCAGCAGTCAAACAATTGTCTACAACCAAAAAATTATGTTTCCAATATTTGTCGCTCTTGTTGCGCTGTCGCTATGTGGTCTAATAGCTCTCTTATTCTATACTAAATAACTATGTAAGATTTGGAGGCTTTACCTTGACAGCTGTGGAAGATTTTCGCCAATAAACAAAGAAACAAAGGCACAATCAAACTTATTATTATTATATATATATATATATATATATAGAGAGAGAGAGAGAGAGAGAGAGAGAGAGAGAGAGAGAGAGAGAGAAAGGTGGTTTATATTTAAGCTATTTCAATTTCAGTGCACTTTTGCAGTTACTTCACTCCCATTTGTATTTACAATTCAACCATCAATTTGTGATATTTTTATCTATACATCGCTATTCTTCTTCAATTTCTGGATCTATCACCACATACCTATTCTTCTTAAACCTCACGGTCTGTCTGTACATACCTATTCTTCAATTCCCAGTCTATCAATACATATCTATTCTTGTACAACTGCCTGGTTCATCTATACCTACCTATTCTTCTTCAAGTTTCCAGTCTATCTATACATACCCATTCTTCAAATTCTTGGTCTATCTATACATAGCCATTGTTCTTCAACTTCCCGATCTATCTATACATATCCATTCTTCTTCAACTTCCCGGGCTAGCTATACATACTTATTCTTGTACAACTTTCCAGGCTATCTATACATACCCATTCTTCTTCAACTTCCCGGTCTAGCTATACATATCCATTCTTCTTCAACTTCCCGGTCTAGCTATACATACCTATTCTTGTACAACTTCCCGGTCTATCTATACATACTCATTCTTCTCTTCTTTAACTTCCTGGGCTATCTATACATACCCATTCTTCTTCAACTTCCCAGTCTAGCTATACATACCTATTCTTGTACAACTTTCCGGGCTATCTATACATACCCATTCTTCTTCAACTTCCCGGTCTAGCTATACATACTCATTCTTCTTAAACTTCCCGGTCTAGCTATACATACTCATTCTTCTTGAACTTCCCGGTCTAGCTATACATACCTATTCTTGTACAACTTCCCGGTCTAGCTATACATACTCATTACTCTTTAACTTCCCGGTCTATCTATACATACTCATTACTCTTTAACTTCCCGGTCTAGCTATACATACTCATTACTCTTTAACTTCCCGGTCTAGCTATACATACTCATTACTCTTTAACTTCCCGGTCTAGCTATACATACTTATTCTTGTACAACTCGCCAGTCTATCTATATACTCATTATTCTTTAACTTCCCGGTCTAGCTATACATACTTATTCTTCTTCAACTTCCCGGTCTAGCTATACATACCTATTCTTGTACAACTTCCCGGTCTAGCTATACATACTCATTACTCTTTAACTTCCCGGTCTAGCTATACATACTTATTCTTGTACAACTCGCCAGTCTATCTATACATACTCATTATTCTTTAACTTCCCGGTCTAGCTATACATACTTATTCTTCTTCAACTTCCCGGTCTAGCTATACATACCTATTCTTGTACAACTTCCCGGTCTATCTATACATACTCATTATTCTTTAACTTCCCGGTCTATCTATACATACTCATTACTCTTTAACTTCCCGGTCTAGCTATACATACTTATTCTTGTACAACTTCCCGGTCTAGCTATACATTCCTATTCTTCTTCAACTTCCCGGTCAGTACAACTTCAAGTCAAAACAGATGTAAAGTTCTGGCTCAACAGCTGCATTTGCCCATTAGGGCATGCCCTATGCCTGTATAGGACTATCTGCCCCTGATAAAGGTACATCACAACATGCGACACCTCGATTAAGACAGTGTGTATCCTTAAATTTATGCTAATTTGGCAGGGAGTACAAATCTGTAAAGTAGCAAAATATAAGTGATCACTATCCAAAGAGGTGAACAAATTAGGATTCCAACTTACTGTATCTGCCAATGTTGACATTTCCACCTGTCAAGAGTGGAGAGATTTGACAGCAAATTGTCCAATTGAGTTTCCTGATATGAATTTGTAAGACAGATAAATCCAACAGCATTCCAAGGTGACAAATCTGTGTTGTTTACAAGGAAATGTCATGCCAAAAAAAAGACCCTTTGCTGAAACTTAGCTATGAGCTTTTTCATTGACAGTACTTTGTCATTGACAGTGCTAAGTTCTAGTGACAAGGCTAGAAAGTTGTTTAATTAGGCCATCAGATAAACCTATGCAGGGGGTGAATTTGGTTTGCAGCTAATGTGAAATGCAGTGATGTCAATGGCATGTCAGCAACTATTACATATAATCTACACTGAACCTATTCAGGCTGACAGTTGGGGAGATCCAACTAATTATCCCTCCCAGTAACAGTGTTTCCTAAGAACAAATTAGTATACAAATAGTATTATAAATGTAAACTATGTACAGTTGTTTCTGAGTCGAATAATGCATCAAACTAAAGATAAGTGAATTCGTTGTGGAATTTCATGTGAATCGAATTTTGCAGTAGGATAAGCTGTTCTGCAGAGCTGCAAAGTTCCAGCGGTACAAGCTTCAAGTTCCACATGTCTCAGCGTTCTGTGGAACGATGCTTTGCATGGTATTTGTAAATTCCACGTTCTTCAGAATTTATAGAGCAGGATGATGATAGTGCCAGTTCATTTTGCTGTTTTGTTGCTGCGGTATATTAGGGGTGAAACAAAAATAACCGTGGCCAGAATCATGGAGAAATATAATGTACTTAATTAAAAATATATTTTTCCAGTGTGATAACAAAAGGAGTCTAAAAGGTCAACATAAAAATGACAAGGAGTAGGAAAGGAAGTTAAGATTGTTATTGGTGGTGTACCTGATTGTTATATTATATAATTGTAAAATTATGCAACTTGGCTTCATAAAACACCTCTGGTCACTAAGAGGGTAGAATCTCTCACAATGAATAAATACTTTCTGGTGCAGCAGCATAGAAAATAATAAGTTTACACCATACTTCCTGCTTGCTTAGTTACAATAGTTACTTTTTTTATTTTTGTCTCTCCTGTTGCTAGCAATCTTTACCTAATGAGTGCCATTCAACCCTTCCATCTTCATTCTAGAGTATTGTATAGCTAGGAATATAGTAGATCATTTATTATAATGTTGTAAGCAATGCACTTTGTACACTAAATGAGACTTGATTGTGATCAGAAATGAGGCAGTATGGTTGGGTTTCTACTTTATTCAGGTGATTTTAAGAATAAAATGTCAACTACTATATTTACAGTACAAAGCAGAACAGTTACAGAAATAAATGAAGGAAAACCTCTATTGTTCTTTAAAATTGCCATTGTAAAATATATTTTTAAGACACGTTTTTCAAAATAATATATGTAAAAGAACCTTAAAACATGACAATTATAACATATGTTTGTCATGGTTGTAAGGACTTTATGCCAGTATAGGAGATTATGATATTACAGAGCCCAGTATAGAACGTAGTCAAGTACAATCTTTCTTGACATACCACTAATTGGAGATCACAAAGCAGGAATACTCCTCTTTTGCGCTACACCTCCTGCAATTGTTTCCAATGTGTAAATAACCATCTATATCAGTTAATATTACATCACATTTGTAGCTTACTATGATCAAAAGACTCTCTTCGTTTTTATAAAAAAAGTAACAAGCACTCAAATTCTAAACTTGTAAGTAAACACATATATCATATAGGATAATTTAGTTACAGTTAGAGATTAGCAAAATTTTCATAACTGTTCCATAGAATAATTCTCTAATTTCACATTTAGCTGCGGGATTCATAAAATCCATAAAATTTACAGTAGGGAGTGCATGGTCCCATATAATCCCCATAACCAGCAAACTAGTCGTTCTTCCATTAGAACCCCATACCTCTCATATTTTCTTCTTAAGTAGCATTCCAATTGATAGTCAGAATTCCTTCTGGTTTTCATGGACCACCAGCAAGAAGTGCGACCATCCCAGCACCAAATCATCCCCAGAAATGGGCAATTCATTATGCTGGCCATTGGAGCCCCCTCTTTGACATATTATTAGCCTGATGCCAGGAAACTTGAACTGCCAATGGGATTCAAGATGCACTGACTCCTGACATGATGCAGAGTTGGGGGCCATGCCGTGTACTTCTCTGTTATACAGGCTTTGCTGATTGTCTATGACAATCATATGGAATGTTCTATTAGAAGAATTGTTGGGTAAATTGGTTAGCTAGGTTAATGATCATTACCGTAGAAAAATAGAAACCCTTTAAAATACGATGAATGTAACATTCTTTGTATCCCATGCTTAAGTAACATTCAGGACATACAGGACCTGTGTATAGTTGACAATGTTAGAAACTACAGTTTAAGATGTAAGGTCAGCCATGTGAATACCCTACACAATTGCCATGAGTTTTTCTGTCTTTCACTTCTAAATACGATGGCCTCAATTATAACATTCTGTCACAGTGAGTCAGCGTCGGAAGAGATGGGAACCAGCTACACGGCTCAAATGTCAGCAGTGCATCACATGTCATTACATTCTGCCTGGGTGCCAATTAGTTTAGCAAAATGTCTATTTGTTTAAAGCTTTAAAGACTACTGGTACACCCGACATCTGTCTGTGCAGGGTGGTATATTAAATTTCACACTTCATCAAAGTAGACAAGTTGACAATTCACATCTAATTAGTAAAAAAAAGGTCTCAAATATGTTAATGAATTCCTAGTAGGTTTAGAGCCAGTTTTGGCTCATGCAAAATATTGTGGAGTAGTTCTAGAGGCATGTAGTTGGCATCCTGTTTATACTGTACAAAAAATAATCACAGCACATCCACGCAATTCAACGATTGCCAATGTACAGTATGTGATTGATTCTTTTTCCAATTTCTTTTATTTTGCTTCTATTTATTTTTTTTCAAAAATTCTGAGAACTCACCAGATCTTTTTTTTTTAAAGTCTTACAGGTGTGTTTTATATTTACAAATCTCTGTTCTAATTCAACTTTGTTAGTTAGCATTTTAAAAGAACAGTGGGCATTTCTAACAGAAGCTGGTAGTATTATGTAATGATTAAACTGTGTAAAAACAAAAGTGTAAAATCCAGGAAAGTATAAATTCAGGGGATGTAAAATTTGGGTATGACTACACCACAAACAGATGTAATCTATCTTCCCCGTCTGATTGGTGCATACAGCTTGTTAGTCTCTAGAGAAGAGAGATGAGCACAATTTCATGCAAATTGAGTTTGCAGAGAGGACAGGCATGAAGAAGATGTAGTTCCAGCAATATGAACATTTTGAACAAGTAAAATTTTGAGGCCAAATACGTTCTTTTTATAGATTTTTATTTAGTTATAATAATGCATAAGGATGTAATAGCAGCAATGTATAAAACAAACAGAAAAACTTTCAAACTATCTAGTGTGACATATATAGATATGGGGCCTGATTCATTAAAAGGAAAGCAAAAAAAAAAGAGTAACTTTTCCCCTTGGCAAAACCATGTTGCATTGGAGGGGAAGGTAAATTAAAAATGTGGGGACACATTTATTATTGGAGTAAGGCATGTCCTAATTCAACTGTCAGTGTAAAAATAAATCAAATATTTGTGTGCTGCATGAAAAAGCAGCCAATATTTTCCTTATGTGCAAAATAATAAACTAAATTGCACCACTTGCATTGCAACATGGTTTTGCCAAGGTTCAAAGTTACTCATTTTTTTTCTTTACTTTCCTTAATGAATCAGGCCCATGGAGTGGAGGAAAGAGGATACGTTAAGAAGAGCTTAGGTTTGATTTCAATTATAAATCAACAATTATTCTATAACTTGTCTGAAAGGAGATATAATATGGAAAAGTTTATTGACATTCATTTTGACAGAAATAAAGAACAAGCTTTGCATGATACATAGAAAGAAGAGACTTGTATCTATCAGCAGTTTTAAGCAAAGCCAGGCAGTACATGTTAAGTAAATTTTTTTCATTAGTATTCTTCCTGGAATGGGTGTGTTGTCTGAGAACTTTCAATTATCAATATCAACTGCCATTCACAGTCTTCAGTCATTCCATATGACATATAAGAATTTTGGCGTCACTTAGTTCTCCTATACAAACGTTCATGCATCCCGTTTTACTAACTACTGCAGTGAAATAGCAAACCATAGCACACGCACACCCCACTTCAGAGGTTACATGTGCGTGGGCACAAATAATAGCATGGGCTAAAAGGGACAGTTTTGTGAAGCTAGAATTCCTTGCACATTGCAATGAAGAAAATATTTGAAGAGTGGGCATTGTATTCAGCCTGTTCATTAGTTTATAAGTAGTGACATGATGGAGGTAGGAGATGATGCTACCTGCGTGTTATCTGATTCAGTTGTACTGAATGTTTGTTATTAAAGATGTATTAAATCAGGGTTGGTGTTGAAAAGCTTGTTATTAAAAATGAATTGGGCTGCCCATTTGTTAGTAGAGATGAAGTCAGGCAAAACTTCTGTTTTCTATTAAAAGAGATGAAGTGGTGAAACCTGTCTACATCAGAAAATAAGTGGGTTTTGTGTAATCTGTCTAATATCAGAGAAGGAGAGTATGCAATGTCTGGCTACTATTACAAACATTATAAATCTTTTACCAGTAATTATAGGTCTGTAAAGATGATTCCAACAATATTTATGTAAATATACTTCTTTCTTTAATATTACAGTACTAAAGGTTTAATTTGTCTCTAACATACTTGCCTACTCTCCCGGAATTTCCGGGAGGCTCACGAATTTCAGGGAGTCCTCCCAGACTCCCGGAAGAGTAGACAACCTCCCTGGCATGATGGAGACGGGACTTAATGACTCAGTTTCATTAAGCCCCCCCCCTCCCCCCCGCTGTGAAATGCAGAGAAGTTTGGCATTCTCTATTTCCTAACAGGGGGCGGAGCTATGGTGACGCTTTAGCGTCCCCCCTATTCCCTGTCACGTGACTTCTCTTCTGGGATCTCAAGTAAGAGAAGATTGAAAGTAGAAAAGTATGCTCTATCAGGGCCAGTGGGAAGTTACTAGGCCCCCGATATGCTCTGCACGTCAGATGCCCTCTCGCGTCAGGCATTCTCCCTCCCTTGAGTCTTGCTCCTCCATTTGCCCCCACACTTACCATGTGTGGAGCAGGTGGGGTGGCAGCAGGCAAAGGAGGGATTGTCAGTCTCAGTGCAGTCTGTGATGCTGCCAGCGTCTGCTCCTATATGCCAGTGACAAGTTGGGAGTGTGGCGCAAGTCTGAGACGTTATCAGTCATGCTTTTACTATGCTCGATTAACCCCTTCCCGACGGCAATTGCAAGAGGTGTCACTGGCGTTTTCCTAATGCCATTGAGTAACCAACCTCAACTAGACCATTCTGATATAATACACCCTGCTGGGATTTGCAGTTCAGCCATGCAGCTTGTGTTGTTCATATGAATCATCTACCAATCAGAATAGCATTTATTGCTGAAAATTACTGGTGCAGAAATAGCTATGGCTTGGAAAATGATACTGTAATAAGGGATCTGATTTTAAAAAAAATAAAACCACTGCTATGCACTGCTGTTTCTGAACAGTCTCTGGTATTGATCATTAAAAAAATATACTGTGGAATCTTTTCATGCTAAAGTGCTGGGCTCATTAGATGTTGCTGATTTCTTGTAAAGTGTACTTCCTTGCTGTGATAGAATTTGGGCATTGTGGTAAATTATGTAGCTAAATTAGGTGCACGGAAAAAATTTATATGACCAAATATGCTATGCTGCCAGAACCCCCCTCCCCATTAACATAACACAGAAAGGTTATGTAGCTGTATGTGCCATTTGCACCCATAGCAAACCCCTATTTTGCCCAGTTCCTCCCATCAGAACATGCAAAATGTTGCATCCCCCTTAGACATCATTTTCAGGAGCAAAATCTATCAGCGTTGTATACAATTATGCACATTTGAGTAAACATAGAAATATAGAATTTTATTTGGTACACACAAATTTAGGATGGCCAATTATTTTTCTGCTATTAAGCATGTTTGTCTGGCGGAATCCCTGACATCCCTTGGAGGACACTTTGGGTTCCAAAGAACCAAGTCTGAAAAACACTGCTATAGGTGGTACAAGTAGTAGGTATACATAGCATATGAATATTTTACTGAAAGGCAAAGTTGGAATCTCCTTGTCAAAATCCTGCACTTACCCCTTGTCAAAATGATTGTGCCAATGGTACAATAAATCTCTGAAACACTGGACCATCATTCTAGAAGGACATTATCTTTTTATATAAGTAATGTTTCAGCATGATGTCCATTTAACTATTGTTATTTCATTGAGCTAATTTATTTAATTTCTTATGGTTAAGATTACTTCTTTCCAAATGTCTGGATCCAAAATAAATGGGCCGATATATTTATCAGATAGTAGCAAGGTTATTTTATTTATTTTATTCTGTGCATTTTATTCATAGCTTATTCATTCTGAGCTCACTACCTGGGAAAATTGATGCTCCAATCACAATGTTTTACAGTGATGTTGGGGTCATGTGTGGCACACTGCAAATACTGCTTTTGTGCATTCAGCACATTGCTGCTGTTTGTACATAAAGATAGAGGAATTACAAGGAAAGCTTGTCGGTTTTGGCGGCATGCACAGAACTCAGCAGGGCAACGAGCAGATCAGTGTGGAACGTAGGCAGAGCCAGGAAGGTGCATTTTGAATGTCTCACGCATCACAATACTGGGGAAAATGCTTTTTAAATGAACAAAGGCAGGCTGACTGGATAAACTTGGAGGTAAGCCCTTAGTTTGTGTGTGGGAACAACGCTTTTTCAGAATGTATTTTTATACCTGCTCTGAAGATGTATAAACTGAGATTGCATTATTAATTGTGTACTTTTATTTTTATTATTTATTTATATAGTGCCAACATATTCTGCAGCATAGAAAAGGGTATATATAGGTACAACAAATGTTTAGTGGCGTTTTTGCCGCATATATGGCGGCCTTGCACCATCAATGATTGTCATTGACAGCTGGGAGGTTCAGTGTTAGAGCCACGATCCACCGACTATTTCTTGGCCCCTGTAATTATTGCATTTGCCTTTAGAAGCCATTGCCGCTTTAAATTTACCCTGCAAAATCGCCGATTTCCGGCAACTTTCAGAAATCGGAACTTAATACATTTACCCCATGGGGTCAAGTTCTAGTCCATTGTGATGTCCATTTACCAATTAGAGTGCCAAGATCCCTGTAGAGTGACATTATGGGGTCAAAGGAGTGATGAGCAAGGTCTTCATTGTATAGCCACAAGATGTCTGGGGCCTGTACGGTAGAACCACCGGAAGTTTGAGGGTCTTCATTATAAAGCCACTAGATATTTGTGAGTCTGCATTATATAGTAGTCTCAAGCATGGGGTCACCATTGTATTGTGGTCACTAGTATTATTTAGAACAGTGTTCTAAATAATGGTCACTGGTATGCTATTGCTATTGAACACTAGTCACTACAATGCTTTCTGTATTATATAGAAGACACTAAAATACTCTCTGTACAGTACTTAGAATGCTGTCTGTATTGTACTTATGTCACAAGAGTGCTCTCTCTATTCTATGCTCTCTGTATTTAGAATGGGCTTTGCATTCAATATTGTGTAGGTGGGGCAGCAATGTATTTGATTATAGCTTTTAAAATAACACATCTTTATATATATAATTGGCTGTGGAAAAAACACTCTTACATTAGACAACCCGTGCCCACAGGGTTGAATGTTTCAGAGTGATTTGCCTAACTTGCCATAAAAGTCTCCGTAGGCTGACATCTCTGCTATCTCCTGCTACTCTACAGATGTGGAGGAATCCGGACCCAAAAGGCATATAATTGACTATGTAGATTGACAAAAGAAACCAGACTGAATATTAGTTATAAAGAAAAATGTATCACAGAGAGTTTATTAACGTTAATTTTAATATTACTATTTGATGAAAGCAATAAGGACATTTGGTGTAGAAACTCATAATAACCAATCCAATGTGTGCTTTCATTTTATAACTGTAAAGTTACAGAACCTGATTGGTTGCTATAAATAACAGTACATGTGGACCTGTTGTCTGGGGTGTTCTGGGCTTTGTGGGACAGGATACAAGAACACGTAGCCAGACCTGACCACTATGGTGATGGTGTTAGGACAGGTTGGAGAGGGGCGGTGTCATGTAGTGAGGAGAGGATAAAGACAATTAGGAAGTAACAAATAAAAAGTTAGATAATGGAAGGAGCAGGACCCCCAGTAATATAGAGCAGTTATTGTTGGCTTGTACCAAACTGGACAAGGGGAAAATGTACGTCTTCCTCAGGGAAGTCTGTCCTTGCACAGACACAGGAAACTCGCCATATTTTGCCATTATGGGTCCCTCTGCAGGTGCCCTTATTACCCCCCAGCAGAAGGACAGTGCATCTACAGTGAGAAGAGACTACGTGGTCACAAAGATACAGAGAAGCGTCAGAATCTACCATAAGCACAGAGCGATGGTTCTTCCTTCATTCCCCTAAGCAAAATCAGTGACCAGAATGCAGAACAGACAAAAGAACTTATGAGCAAGTTTCTTATTGCAGTTATACTATTTACTGAGGTAGAGTACTGATATTAAGTCATTTCAGCACTTTATTTTAATATGAATTATAGAAAAGCTGCACTTTTTGACTATATATGTGATGTACAAAGAAGCAACAAAACAACATATAGAGCCTGATTCATTAAGGAAAGTAAAGCAAAAAAAGGAGTAACCTTACACCTTGGCAAAACCATGTTGTATTCGAGGGGGGAGGGGCAAATTTAAAATGTGATGGCAGATTTATAGCTGGGGTAGGGCATGTCATAGATCAACTTTACATTTCAGTGTAAAAATAAAACCATCCAGTATTTTTGTGCTACATGAAAAAACTACTGTGCACCCTTTGCATTGTAACATGGTTTGTACAGGATTAAACTTACTCATTTTTTTTGCCTAACTTTCCTTAATGAATTAGGCGCATAGTGTGTAGGATGCAGGGGCGGACCTAGACTCTATTTTTTGGGGAAAGGGCGATTTAGCACAGACGCCCCCTCCATTCTGGTTGGCTGGCTTGGGTTGGCCATGCCCCAGGCTGTGACTGGCCACGCCCTCCCTGTTTTGATCACTGTCTAGGATACAATTTAAAGGTAGGCTTGTGCTGTTGGGGGGGGGAGGCGCTTGCCCCTATCGCACCTCCTCTGTCTCTGTCACTGGTAGGATCACATATCATCCCATGTATTCACATCAAAAGATTGTGATATCATCATCATCATCATTTATTTATATAGCGCCAACATATTCCGTAGCGCTTAATATGGAGAAGGTCCCAATTTAAATACTGGACCAATAAACCATTTCCCTTCAAAATATGCACAAAACACACATATGTGGTCACATAGCACCTGAGTATCTCTGCCAGGTGGGGAAGGGACACAATACAACAGACTGTGTAGGGCTACCATCCCATATAGAGCTCCATAGTTGCATATTTTGCTGCCCTCTTGGAGATCCCGGAGGGGAGGTGAATTGCAAGTGCAGAGGGATGTGGTGCTAAGCAAATTGCTTCATTTTGCCCCCAGCCCAGGGCGAAAGCATGTGGCATTTTGTCACGTGTACAGGACCACTTCCACAATCAAATGGGCAAGATGGAGGAGAATAGCCTGCACTCCCGGGAGTCTGGGTAACCTACCCAGAATTTGGGAGTCTCCCAGACATGGGAGAATGGGTGTGTATTAGATTACACTGTGTTCCTGCAGTATATGCATATTTTATATTTAACTCTGCTGAGCATGTGACATTTACCAATGGAAGCTGCAAATTTAATATGCTGAAAAGAAAGGTTATCAATGCAAAATAAATAGAAAGAATGTATTTTACTGACCATTTTAGAGAACCAAAATGAAAATAAATGTTATTTGCAAATTGTGTGCATATTTTGTGTACATTGATGATGTCATTGCAGCCTACTATATTGTATTGCAAAATAAATCATTTTACAGGTATATTGGGAGAGAGATCTGTTCTAAAGGAGATTAATAGCTCATGAAATGAAACAAGAACTTCAGATCCAGAAAATTCAAATCTAAAATAACTAGAAATAGAAGCTTGTGGGATTCTAAAGATATAAATCCAAAAATACAAATATGCAATCATATTTCTATATTTCATTATACACCTTAATTATTTATATAGACATTTCTTAAAAAAATGTTTTAACATTTTGGACCAAATCTAAACTATTTTTGATTTATTATCTGCTCTCATATTTATCTTTTTCATGCTATAATTATTGCTAGCATTATTATCTGTACTTAGGGAGCATTTATTATGGTACAACTCATATAATTATACTGTACAGCTATGAATGCCTGTCCATCAAATAACTAGAAGGAAAGAGCTCAAATTTAATTGTAGTTGAATAACTAAACATAGCCCCGGAGGGAAGGGAGGGTGCGCAGTTAAGGTTAAAACAAATAAAACGGGAGATTTTGACATAACAGAAATAGAATACCGGCAACAGCAGACTTCTGTCAGTAAGCTGTAACCTCTGAAGGGGGAATTTTATTCTCAGATAAAGGGTTCATACATACGTTTGCTATTCCAAGATATATTTTGTTGCTTTCACCACCTGGTAAATGTAAAATAACCAGAACTTCAAGTGGGGTTCATTGAATCTTATGAGGAATGCACCAGCAGTACATTAAAGCATTTAGAGTAAACACTGAATGTAGGATAAGAAGAAATTCCGTATTCGCAGTCCATAATCAGATACAACGCAACACCGAAACAGACCCAAAAAGTAACATCACCATTAGATTACTTTCCCAAGTGATTTGGTAAAATATAAATTTTGGAGGAGGGGTGTGTGTGTGTGGGGGGGGGGATGGTGGAGTTGTTATCCTTTAATTTATTGAGAATTGTGCTAAGAATAAACAGACAAACTTTCAATGCATTTTTGTGAGTTTGGCCACTATTTAAAATTATGTGGTGATAACAAAGAACATATGTTCTCCTCACGATTTACTAATACAATATCCCTGGAGCAGCTCAGTGATAATCAGTTACCAGACAATACTAGCTGACAGCGGTAATAATAATAGACTTACAGCTTTGCCGGTCCAGTGTTGGTGAATCTTGATATGCGCGAGATGGCTTGCCGGTTCATGTATAAGCAGTGGAACTGGAAGCATACTTTGCATGGAGAAGCTTTTGCCAGAGAACCCCAGCAAATCTATCTCCTGGCAACCGTTGGCTATAGCATGGCGGAAACCTTTAATAAATAGGGAGAATCTCTCTTTTCAATGAAACACTCATTTTCGCCATATATAGGTGTTACATTTCAATGCTGAAAGCTGGAAATGAAAACTATGGATTCCGGAATATGGTGAAAGTATATGATATTTATTGAATAGATATGATCTAGATAATGCAGAAAACGCTACAAACCAAGTATTGCAGACACTGAACAAGGATTTCGGAGAGAGGCTGAAAGCAGCTAAACAAGGAGAATGGCTGGTGCAGGTGAACAGGCTGAGTGGAGAGAAATCAGAGATGTTGGCAAGCAGCTTGTAGTAGTCCCAGGGAACATTAGAAACAAGTGATCACAATAATGTCAGGCACAGCAATATAAACAACAATGACCAGCCAAGGTAATTGGGAGAGGCAGGTATAAATAAGGAGACAACAGGTGCAGGTTAACCCCTGGTACTGAGAAGAGACAAGGTGAGGCACAATAGCAGCACCTCTGGTGGATTAGAGGTACTACAGGATACATTCAAAGGAACAAGTCCAGAGTAGTCCAAGACAGGAGCTGCCAAAAGAAGCACCATGCCGAGGCAGCTGCAGTAGAAGCGCAGGCAGATCCTGACCATAGGGCTTTACACAGAGAAGTAAAACCATGAACTAATTGTCCTTGTCCTACCCTTATGAATTGCAATATGCATGCAAAAAACAGATGTATATGACATCATTCACTTTGGAAGTGTACAGTGCGCTGTATTAAAGCATTGATAAAACAAAATGAATTTATATACAGAATAAAGACTTCAAGCAAGTAACTTGATTTTGTTATGATGAATTATAGAAATGAGAGCAATGTTTATATGGTATCTGAAATTTTGGAAGTGCAAGTCTACGAAAAGTGCTACCAAGTTTATTCTCCTTGTCTACGCCTTCATGGGAATTCATGATGAGCCGATATCGATTTTCACATATCACCCTTGTCAAAGAGATTTATTGATGTGTCATATTTTCTACAAGTCTCAGCAAGGTAGCTTAAAAGGAATTATTAGGAATCAACACTCCCGAAATACTGGGCAGTAAATAACCAACAGCGGCACCTGACATTGATCCTTACAGTATGGTCAATGAAATCTTTATCCTACTAATTGTCAACATTGACAAACAGTTCATGATCTAAATGAACAGCTGGAAGTAATTTCAAAATGGAAATGTTCCAAGTCGGTTTAGAAAGCGAGCTTTGTAAAGCTGTAACGTTTTATTGTTAGGAACTGTGCCTCACAGCATGACTGGCGCATTGCCTAGACAGGGACTTTATACCACGGCAAGCAGCTTAATTTGCTTTTCTTGACAACGCTGTAATGACGAGTCAAGGTAAATAAAGGTAAATGAATTTACTGAGGTCATGTCAACTCAACAACAGCTCACAATGCGAAGCTTCATAATCCCTTTTTTACTTCACTTGCTATTTAAATCAATTTTATGGCATATGCAAAAAGACATAGCGTATATGTGAATCATTGATACGGTTGAATGCTGGTTACATCTATTAGTTATCTAGAATTAATCACATTACAGGTTCCTGGTGACAATGAATCAGCCATGTTTGTAATTATGTTTCCTACATTATAGGTTAAACAACAGAGAAATACCTCTAGAAAACCAAGTCTCTGACTTTTGAGGTAGGGTGAACTTTCTCAGAGCCATATCAATCTGCTGGTTCAATCCAGTACAAATGAATGAACAACTAGACTAGACGCACGGTGGCTTAGTGGTTAGCACTTCTGCCTCACAGCACTGGGGTCATGAGTTGGATTCCTGACCATGGCCTTATCTGTGAGGAGTTTGTATGCTCTCATTGTGTTTGCGTGGGTTTCCTCTGGGTGCTCCGGTTTCCTCCCACACTCCAAAAACACACTGGTAGCTTAATTGGCTGGTATTAAAAATTGCCCTTAGTCTCTCTCGGTGTGTGTGTTAGGGGATTTAGACTGTAAGCTCCAATGGGGCAGGGACTGATGTGAGTGAGTTCTCTGTACAGCGCTGCGGAATTAGTGGCGCTATATAAATAAATAGATGATGATGACTACACGCTATACATTTGTTCCAGAGATGCTTTTATTGCTTATTTATCAATTAGCTGTCTATTGAATCGACTTAATTTATTATTGTTTGTTTGTATAGTGGCACAGTATTATGCAACACTTTCCTGAGAATATCAAATTATTCACATCAGTTGTTTCCCCATTGGAGCTTGCAGTCTAAATTCCTTACCAAACATAAATACACCCATTTTTTTGTCAGAAGCCAATTAACCTACTAGTATATTTTTGCTGCTAATCCTTCCATGATTCCTTTGTTTTGTGCAAAAATGATATAGAAGGGACAGATTTAACAGGAATACTAGAAATATAAAAATATATAGTAGATGTCTGTTCACATTACTTTATAACATACACGACAGTGGTCCATCCAATCTGTCCTTGTTCAAAGACACTAAGGGGTATATTTACTAAACTGCGGGTTTGAAAAAGGTGGAGATGTTGACTATAGCAACCAATCAGATTCTAGCTGTCATTTTGCAGAATGCACTAAATAAATGAAAGCTAGAATCTGATTGGTTGCCATAGGCAACATCTCCACTTTTTCAAACCCGCAGTTTAGTAAATCTAGCCCTAATAGTTGTTTAAATGCACACCAACCAAAAACTGCTGCTTTATAAAGTCACTTCATTTTAAACATTTCCATAACCAGGGGCCTGATTCATTAAGGATCTTAACTTGAGAAACTTCTTATTTCAGTCTCCTGGACAAAACCATGTTACAATGCAAGGGGTGCAAATTAGTATTTTGATTTGAAGTTAAATACTAACTGTTTTTTCATGTAGCACACACATATCAACTTTAAATATCAGTGTACAAATAAGCTATCAAGTATTTGTGTGCTACATGAAAAAACAGTCAGTATTTAACTTATGTTAAACTTGCACCCCTTGCATTGTAACTTGGTTTTGTCCAGGAGACTGAAATAAGAAGTTTCTCAAGTTAAGATCCTTAATGAATCAGGCCCCAGGTCTACTTCCTTAACATATTGCTTTTCTGTGTTCACAATACCAACCTGCGTTTTTTTAAAAAAGTCTTGGAAATGCAATTCAAAATGCTTGAAAATAAAAGATTGTCTAACCGGGTAACATATTTGATTCTACAGGAGGATAAACATTAGAAAAGTATACAAACTAACTAAGAGAAAAGCATAGACTTTCTTGGTTTCAAAATACTTTTAAATCCAAATTAGCTTAGGTACAAAAATGTTCTCGCATAAAACATATCTTAAGATAGATAGAGCCTGTCTGTGTCCTGCTTTTGTCTGCATTAAGAATAAAGCTGATTTTGTGTAGAAACTTTGAGCAGAGAATAAAAAATACCAAACCAGATGCCACGGAGAGAACATTTTGATTATTTCAAATTGAAACTGTAGAGAATATTTTGTATATCAGAAATTGGAATACTTTAAATTGCATTTTTAGGCAGTAAAATGTATAGGAAGTGAAAGATAATGACATGTAAAGAATAAACAGTTATAGTTATATTATACAGCTATATTCTATGGATATAGATTTGTGCATACATTGCCAGGTAACTTTATTAGATACATCTATGTAATAGCCAGTTGCTCCCCCCTTACCTCTAGATTAGCCAGAATTTGCCATTGTATGGACTCAACAAGTTGCTGTACATATGATACAGGTATGCTGAAAAAGATCAACTACATTAAGATTGAAACGCGTCGGATATGAGTGCACTACATCTTATGTGGAAACCTCTTTATCGTAAGTAACATCGATTGGATGCAACACCCAGCTACCTGTATACCCAGGAGACTTTAACATTATGCTGTACACTGTGATTGTCCCATCCTTTGTCTAGTAGAAGGCTTTGACATAAATACTGCTGGATTCTTATTTTCATTCTATATGAGTGTGTTGTATTTATATTATTAAAAAAAATACAAAAAAATAAGAAATATCACACTAGAATTGCTTTTCAATGCATTTTTATATACACTCATTCTATGAGAAAGTCGACAAAGAAATGGATGATATATTTTGGAGAATTCATCTACTCCTAAAAATCTCGCTTAAGGCTCATTTAAACGAACACCTCTAGTAAGTGTTTTACCACAAGGGATAGCACCATTTTGGGAAGAAGTTTTTCGTCATGTAGAATATTCATCATACAAGATAGGAATTTTGGACTTTTTTGTTTTGATTATTTTTTATTATTATTTTCTTGTTTTATCACTGGATTTGAATTAAGCACTTTGGGCCTGATTCATTAAGGATCTCAAATGAAGAGGATACTCATTTCAGTCTCTTGGAGAAAACCATGTTACAATGGAAAGGGGTGCAAATAAGTGTTCTGTTTTACACATAAGTTAAATACTGCCTGTTTTTTCATGTAACACACAAATATTTGATAGCTTATTTGTACACTGAAATTTAAAGTTGATATTTGTGTGTTACATGAAAAAACAGTCAGTAGTTAACTTATGTGTAAAACAGAACACTTATTTGCACCCCTTCCATTGTAACATGGTTTTGTCCAAGAGACTGAAATGAGAATCCTCTTCATTTAAGAACCTTAATGAATCAGGCCCTTTATTATTATTATTATTATTATTATTATTATTATTATTATTAGCTACTTTACAGTGTTACACTAGGTTTTATATTTTATTTGTTCCACATGCTTATTCTTATGTGAGATAAGAAGAAGGAAGTAGGAAGGAAGCAAGGAATTAAGGGGATTTCACTAATAATTTAAGTATTTATATTTTTTATTATCTACTTTATAGGGAACTCCAATAGTGCCGTGATATCTTACATATATAATATATTACTGATTGTCAATAATGTTCAGACATACTTTGGCATTCAGATGCTGCTGTATCCGTGCAAATAAACCAAATGTGTACCATTAAAATACACTCAACACCATAACATCACCATTTTCCACAGTTGTTTCCATTTCCTGCTCCTCCTATCAGCATAAAACAGTAGGAACCAAATTCATCATACAGTTGATGGTTTTCTTAGGGTATTGCAACTGCAACTTTATGTTTTGCATTGACATGAGTGAAATTCAGTTGGGCCATTTTCCAAAGCCCATCCCTGACCAGATGTGATGAGTACATTCTTATACAACTCTTTCTGCATAACTGTTGTATGTAGTTGAAATGGGTGAATCGATTCAACCAATTCATAAATTAGGCTGAATATCACAAGCTCGCTGTTGGTGATTTGTGAGTCAATCCTGAGTCTCCAAAAGTGTATTAAATAAATAACGTCCACTGAAAAATCAGGTGAATCACAGTCCATGAAACATAAATAGGCTAATTAGCAAACAATAACACATGTCACATTTTTATACCCTTATAAAAGGAGCATATAGCTCCAATGACTCATCTTCCTAGATTTTACTAGAAGGAATCATCTGAGAATGCGCTCAGTGATTGCGAACATGAGTCACTATTGGTACACCCAGACTGCTGCCAGTGCGATCTGCTCTGTTGTGTGGTTGGGGTAGGACTGGAGAGATTGATAGGGGGAATTCCTTGCGGAATAGTGAAGGCCAAATTCTGCTGGAGAAATATTTAAAAATGCCATAACCAAAGGTGAAAATTTCACAGAACAGGTTTGAAAATTTCCAAACCCAGGGAAAGAAAAATACTGTTAACAATCCAAATAAATGTAGTTTGATGGGAATGTTGTAGAAGAGGATGAAGAGCCAATTCTGCAACTAGTATGTCCAGCTGTATAATGGTAGAATGTACAATGGTAGAAGAAGCTTCACCAGTTTCCAGATTGATTTAATGTTGCCATTGAAAACTTTTACGACACTGATTCACTGTCTGGATGTGTAGAGCAGTGGAATTGGGACAGAAAATTGCAGGCGGTTATTCTCCAAGAATGTGGAAATGGTGACATCAGCAATAGATAACCCCTAAGTTCAACCCCCCTAACTGCCAAGGCGCACCTCGATTTACGCTGGTGCTCTTTTCCCCTAAGTGCTTGGGATTGCAGGATAAGATGACGGCTCTTACAGAGATGGAAGTCCACAGCGGCCAATCAGAGGAGTTGGACAGAGAGAGGGAGGGAGGGTGTTCCTTGCTTAGTGCAGACTGTCTAATTTTATGGAACCATGCAGAAATAAGATTTGTTTTGCCGAGAGAGATTATTAAAATGAAAGTGAAGAGTGTCTCTTGCTTTGTGTAAGGTTACTAATTTTCACTCCACAAAAACATTTAAATTATGTAACAACTGAGAGCTGTTTCATAAGTTTTATCTCCATACTTATAATATAATACTTATTTTATCACAGATCCCTGGATAGAATATTGACACAGAAACTCTACAGGGTGTGGATGGTGACAGTGCCTTATATGATAAAATATACATATGCAACATAACATAGGTCCAATAGCAATATATATATATATATATATATATATATATATATATATATAATTTATTTTTTTCTTAGAAAGGTATCATGTACTTTGGAAATTGCAGCTAAGAATGACTTATGGTTCCACGGCATACTAGCCACCAATATAGTGGCCAATATGCAAAGCAGAGCTCCAATCAAACCAACGTTCCTTGATTTATTCACCTAGTAAATTTATCAAGCTGAGAGTTTCCGGTGGATTTGAAAAGTGGAAGTGTTGCCTATAGCAATCACTATTTAGTACATTCTACAAACTGATAGCTAGAATCTGATTGGATGCTACATCTTCATTTTTCAAACCCGCCGGAAACTTACAGCTTTATGCATTTACCCCCTAGCCACTGCTGGGCAAAGACCCCATTAACCCCCTCCCCCCTAATATGCCACTTTTGTTAGGGGTTAGTATCATAGAAAAGTTATTTACATCTAGCAGACAGCTCCTGGTACTCTGATTAGGTAATAGTATCAGAAAAGCAATGGCTTGTGGACACTGCAATTACAGATGTCGCAAACTTTAAAACAACACTTCACCCATCATTTTAATGTAATAAGTTATTTCTCAATTTAGTTTGCTACATCTGTAGCTACCAGACTGCATTCTGCATGTAACTTCCTAATATAGATGAGATTATCAAACAGAGCAAAAAACTGTCTCCCGCTTGCATTTCGGATCAGCAACAAGCTACCTCAACGGGGCCTGGCGGTTTAGACTTTAGAAAAGTTGGGTGCCCTTCCCGCAGATCTCATGAGCCCCATACAAAAATGCCCCTGCACATCCCTATTTTGTTTATTAAATAGAGGTGCAAGTCACTGATAATTGTAATGAAAAAGGGAAATACATTTTATTTTTTCTGTTTTTTTAAATGCCTGTGTAGCTATAAAGTGCACTAATAATTGTATTAAACAGAGGTTCAGATATATCAAAGAAGTAAAAGTATATTCCTGATCTGACTATGATATAAGCATTGAATTTTCCACTAGGACAGAACTCAACAACATAGCAAAATGTGGGCCTGGTGACTCTGGTCCGCCCTTCGGAGGCCCCGCTCTGTTTTTCTAAGCCTGTGTCTGCTCTGTTTGGGGGTTCAGTACCCATACTCTGGTACTCGCGCACACTCGGAGAGCAGAGCTGGTGACTCGGTATTGGCAGGCTCCTCCTCATCTCTGGGTCTCATAGTGACCTCAGTAGCTTCACTAACATCTGTCACTTAATGAGCTACATGCCCTCCAGCTAAACAATAAAAGATGTCACAAAAAGAGGGCAAAACATAGTAAACAAATTGTGCAAAAAAACATGATAGCAAGGAACAAAAAGAATACACAGTAGAATGCTAATGTCCCGAGCCCTATGGCCGCCCATTGAGGTCCAAGTACAACATGCAACAACCTAATATAATCTTAAGTAAGAAAGCACAAAAAAATGCAAATAACACATAAGGAAATGGCACTAAGGATAAAAGCCTGCTGGATTTTTGGATTTTAGTTTAGGGTAACCGTGCGGAGGAGGGGAGGTTGACAGTTTGACAAGGAGGACAAGTCATTACAGGACTACAGATATGATCATACAGGTAAGTATAATTTAACTGTTTTATCATCTCGGAAAAACAAGGAGGAGTTACAAGGTACCCGGGGGTTGCAGTTGTTAAAGTGATACCAGGGGTCCCAGAAATGTAGTAACTGTATCATGGAGAAAACTAGTTATGTATTCCATTGATGCTGTGCCAGATACTATGAAGGACTGCATTACTGGAAGACTGGGAAGCTTTCTTCCAATCACTAGGGATTTGGAGTTTAGCAGCATTGCCATGACCTCACTGCCTGCATGAACATGTTAATACTCACACCGCACAGGTTACACAAGAAGGTCTGGTATACCACATAAACAAGTCATTCAGTGTATATAATATTCTTTAAGATGATGAAAACTGTGTACATTTTTTATGTCTACTTTAGTGCTTTTATTAAAGTCATCAATGTATGATGCACTATCTTATTCTATGTGACGAATTCAATTCCCCACGATGAGCCGACTGACATCATGGCAATGTCTGCTTGCACTCACTTATGGCTACTGCGGTACTCGTACATCACATAGCAGAAGTGCAATACAGGCACCAGGGATCTGTGCTTGCAATATTGTAAGAGCTTTATTCTTATGTTTCAATTCATACAGAAGGCAGCGTGAAAAAATCCTCTTAGAGTGCAGAGTGCAAGAAGAGCTTTCAGGATTTTCCTTTCATGCAAAAAATGTCTTCATGTTTGCATTTGCACCTCTTGCAGTGTAATATGATTTGCTGGGCTGCAAATTCTACACCTGGCCAAAATTTGCATCTAACTCTAAATCAGCTCCATGGAGCACTGATTACAGGTGGCTTGGAATAATATGTGTGACACAATTAATTTTGATGAGTAGGAAAAGGTCTTTCTTTATTTATTAGCGGATACTCCATACAGTCAGGGGAGGTTACACTTTTATATATAACCCTATACTTCCGTTAAACACTCCTGTGAGTCCTCTGGGTCAAGCACCTGGTTTGCAAGAACAGTTATTTCAAATCAATTCAAATTGGTCTATTAAGCACATAACAATTACACCGTTCTCTGATAGCCTGAGGTAATAAGCTATCATTCGACCTCGGGACTGACACATAGGTGATAGAAAGAGAGCAGAGGTGGTAAGAGAGAGAGGTAGAGGTGCTTACCCAGCCCAGTCCTATCTGCTCCACTCTCCTTAGCTATCAGTTTGCATTGCTCATATTATACCAGCTTGTGTCCAACACATTATAATAACATATGCCCCCACACATTATGCCAGCCTGTTCCTCCATCATAGTAAATTATCACTTTATACTAGTGTATGCCCACCACATTACACTGTCCTGTGCCCCCCACAACATTGCACCAGCCTATGCCCACCTTGTTATACTTCATATCCCTTCAGATTATTGTGTCATTGTGTGAACCCATCACATTATGCCAGCCTGTGCTTCATTCAGTGTGTTAGACAGGAGGTTTGCACCTTCCATCGAGCAATCACATGATTTCAAAGCCAAAACAATGGTCATGGTAGGAAAAAAAATGTTGTGGGGGAGGAGCAAAAATAAATAAAAATTTACAAAGTTGAACACTTCACACACACACACAAACACACACACACACACACACACACACACACACACACACACACACGTTGGTGCACAGCGGCACCCTGTACTTTGACCACAGTTGGCTGGCCCTGAGTGATAGTGTAATATCTTGCAGCAATCTGCAATAGGGAAAAAGAGGAGTGCCAGGACACACAAGACTAAGGGCTAGATTTACTAAACTGCGGGTTTGAAAAAGTGGAGATGTTGCAACCAATTGTTGTAGCAACCAATCAGATTATAGCTGTCCTTTTGTAGAATGCACTAAATAAATGACAACTAGAATCTGATTGGTTGCTATAGGCAACATCTCCACTTTTCCAAACCCGCAGTTTAGTAAAATATTACCCCTAATCTTCATATATCAGAGTGATGCATTGGCAGTTTTATAAGCAAAAGAAATGCGTTGTACAGATTAGGGGTTCCACGCTCACAGTCACATGACCAGTGATGTCACTAAAGGTTGGAAGAAACCTGTTTTCTGATCTCAACAGCCATTCAGTCTTACATAGTATGTTATGTGACTGAGAGAAGAGGAGACAATAATGCATTTCAGTTTATTTTTCAATAAGCTGAAGAGGGGAGCCAGGATAAAACTCAACACTGCATTTTAGGTAGAGATTAGAAACTTTTTAAAATCTCTCCGCAAGATGTTCACCTTGGCTGCAAACTATCGCACCTTTCACCATCAGAATTTGTCCTTAAGTATCCTCAGTCCTAAACCAAACACACCATTGAATAGTATTGACCATCATCATCACAGTTATATCCATAGATTGTAAATTCTGAAAAATGCTAATTTATAAATACAATGCTGAATGGCACTGAGCAAACCTCTGCAAAACAGCCCGTGAAATGCGGTTCATTCGCAATTTCAACTTCACTTTGCTCCTCTCTACTGATATGCTTCATATAAGGTACAGTAATGCTGCTGATAGATTGTATTTGTTCATTTATGATCACAAGCTTCTATCCATCCACGTTCGCCCTTTCTTTGGTATCTAGTGAACTACATGAAAGAAAACGGGGAAAAGGAACTGTTTATGTGGACACTAAAGCGTGTTAATATTACAGAATAACTATCGAGGGAGTTTCTAGCTAGATGTATAGGAATAGATCACTAGTTAACTGAGGCGATAAAAGAGATTGAAAGGTAGTCAGGCTGTCAAGCTGGAGCGGGGTGTAAGTTGCGATAGAATAAAACATGTACAGGTCACTCCCCACTGCTTTGTCAGAGCCAGCCAGTTTCCTTCAATAATCGAAACAAGCTCAGGCCTGGGAATTGAAAGGCAGCATATTTCTGATACAAGGGAAACTATAGCAAACACACTACTTACTGCAATAGGTAACACACACATATATATATATATATATATATATATATATATATATATATATATATATCTATATATCTATATCTATATATATATCTATATCTATATATATATATATATATATATATATATATATATATATATATATATATATATATCTATATATATATATATATATATATATATATATATATATATATATTCCTATGTGATGGATATATATATATATATATATATATATATATATATATATATATACAAGTTAACCCGTGCATGATACTCATGCATTCTAGTCAAATCAAGCTACTTAAGGTGTTAAAAAGGTTCTTGTCATGCATTTAGGCCATAGCCCAGGCCTCAACCACTCCCCACTGTCACCCCCGGCAACCACCAACCACTCCCAACTGTCACTTCTCCTTCAAGAAATATATATATATTTTTTTTAAATCTTTATAAACACTTTTAACAATTAACAAATTAAATTAACAAAATAAAAACATCTTAGTATACCAAATTTCAGCCCTTTCTGAATTTTTTTTTTCCACACACACTAAGAATTTAGTAGGTCAGTGTATAATTCCGCCCAGCAGGTGGCGCTGCAGCTTGGTTTTATTTTTTCCACACACAGACAGACTAACACACGCCACTAGACATTTATATTATAGATCTTTATGGTTCACAATAAAGTATATTCATTGATGACAAGAAGTTATTTCAGAGCTTCTCACTAAGGCAACATTCTGTGGCTAAATGTGAAATGAGAGAATTATTCTGTGGAACAGTTATGAAAATTTTGCTAATCTCTAACTGCAACTAAATCTCTTCTATATGATAGGTGCGTTTACTTACAAGTTTAGAATTTGGGGGCTTGTTACTTTTTTATAACAATGAAGAGAGACTTTTTGATCATAGTAAGCTACAAATGAATTGCACTATTGTGATTTAATATTAGCTGATATAGATGGTTATTTACACATTGGAAACAATTGCAGGAGGTGTAGCACAAAAGAGGAGTATTCCTGCTTTGTGATCTCCAATTAGTGGTATGTCAAGAAAGTTTGTACTTGACTATGTTCTATGCTGGGCTCTGTAATATCATAATCTCATATACTGGCATAAAGTCCTTACAACCATGACAAACATATGTTATAATTGTCATGTTTTAAGGTTCTTTTACATATATTATTTTGAAAAATGTGTCTTAAAAATATATTTTAAAATGGCAATTTTAAAGAGCAATTTAATTTTTCCTTAATTGATTTCTGTAACTGTTCTGTTTTGTACTGTAAATATAGTAGTTGACATTTTATTCTTAAAATCACCTGAATAAAGTAGAAACCCAATCATATTGCCTTATTTCTGATCACAATCAAGTCTCATTAAATGTACAGAGTGCATTGCTTACAACATTATAATAAATGATCTACAGTATGTAAATGACCATCACATAGGAAAAGTTAAATCTTATAAGAATTTTTTTTTCTGTATTACACTTAATAGTTTAACAGCTAAATTGATAAATACAAGTCTCTGCCTAGCTTGTAAAGTTGTTTATATATTCTCTCTAGCATAGTGTGGCTGGAGCAGGTTGCCCTGCTTATTATGAATAAGGATTAATCCCTTTTGGCATCCCCTCTTCAACAGTAATGTATTAATTGTCATGGTTTGTGGAACTACATATATGTATTATGAAGTGTGGTGTTTTACGTGTTCTTAAATGTTGCCAGGTTAGGTCTATTGGTACCGCTAGATTCCCCAACATGTCCCCTAAACAAGATACTATTACCTGGGGAAGCACCCTGAGATGTTTCCCCCACCAGCTAAAGACTTTGTGGAACTATCTCCGATAGCGCTGAGCCATATTGCACCGGATGTGCAATCAGCTCTTTCATCATTCTTACCAGAAAATACACTAATCCGTTAACTCTAGAGATGAGCGGGCTCGGATATCTGAAATCCGAGCCCACCCGAATGTTGCCCATCTGAGCCGGATCCGAGACAGATCCGGGTATTCCCGCCAATTGCAAAACTGAAACCGAGGCTCTGAGTCATAATCCCGCTGTCGGACCTCGCGATACTCGTATTCTATAAATTCCCCGCTAGCCGCCGCCATCTTCACTCGGGCATTGATCAGGGTAGAGGGAGGTTGTGTTAGGTGGTCCTCTGTCCTGCTATATATCGTGCTGTGCTGTGCTGTTCAGTTCTGTGCTGTGCTGTGCTGTTCAGTTCTGTGCTGTGCTGTGCTGTGTTCTGCTCAGTCCAGTGGTGCTGTGTCCTGTGCTCTGTCCTTCTGAGTTCAGTGGTGCTGCTTGGTCCTGTGCTGTGTCCTGTTCAGTCCAGTGGTGCTGTGTCCTGTGCTCTGTCCTTCTAAGGGCATTGTTATTTCCCCATTATTCCCAAGTTATAATTTTTTTTAAAAAAAGTTATAAAAAAAATTAAAAAAAAAAATTAAAAAAAAAAAAAATATCCAAAAAATATCCAAAAACAATCCTGCAGTATAAGTCCATTGGTACTGCTATATTACAAAGTTCACTGATTCTGCAGTATAAGTCCAGTGGTACTGCTATATTACAAAGTTCACTGATTCAGCAGTATAAGTCCAGTGGTACTCTCCTGTGCCGCATATAATTTTTAAAGGCTTTGCCGAGTGTGTGTGGCTTAGGGGTACGCTCTCTTGTGCTACATATAATGGAAAACAAAAATTTGGAGGATAAAGTAGGGAAAGATCAAGACCAACTTCCTCCTAATGCTGAAGCTGCTGCCACTAGTCATGACATAGACGATGAAATGCCATCAACGTCGTCTGGCAAGCCCGATACCCAATCTCCTAGTACAGGGCATGTAAAATCCAAAAAGCCCAAGTTCTCAAAAAGTAGCAAAAAGAGAAACTTAAAATCATCTGAGGAGAAACGTAAAGTTGGCAATATGCCATTTACGACACGTAGTGGCAAGGAACGGCTTAGGCCCTGGCCCATGTTCATGACTAGTGGTCCAGCTTCACCCAAGGATCTAAGCCCTCCTCCTCCCCCCCCTACAAAAAATTTAAGAGAGTTATGCTGTCAGCAACAACAACAAAACAGCAAAGAACTCTGCCTTCTAAACAGATGACATCACAAATCCCCAAGGCGAGTCCAAGGGTGTTGGTGGTTGTGAAGCCTGACCTTCCCATCACTGTACGGGAAGAGGTGACTCCATCCAGCATTTGCAGCACACCCTCTGCATATGTTGGAAGGAGCACCCACAGTGTAGATCCAGATTTGGATAATCAAGGTGTCAATGTTGTACACCGGGAGGAGGCTATTGATGTAGCTGGCGCTGTGGAGGAACTTGATGATGAGAATGGTGATGTGGTTATTGTAAATGAGGCACCAGGGGGGGAAACAGCTGATGTCCATGGGATGAAAAAGCCCATGCCTGGTCAGAAGACCAAAAAATGCACCTCTTCGGTCTGGAGTTATTTTTATCCAAATCCAACCAATGTATGGCCATATGTAGCTTATGTAAATCTCAAATAAGCAGGGGTAATGATCTTGCCCACCTTGGGACATCCTCCCTTATACGTCACCTGAATAACCTTCATAGTTCAGTGGTTAGTTCAGGAACTGGGCCTAGGACCGTCATCAGTACAGGAACACCTAAATCCCTTGGTCCTGTTGGATACACACCACCAACACCCTCCTTGTCAACTTCCTCCACAATCTTCATCAGATTTAGTACTGCAGCCAAAGTCACCAGCCAGACTGAGTCCTCTTCGATACTGGATTCATCCGAGGAATCCTGCAGCAGTACGCCTACTACTGCCACTGCTGCTGTTGCTGCTGTTAGTCGGTCATCTTCCCAGAGGGTAAGTCGTAAGACCGCTACGGCTTTCACAAAACAATTGACCGTCCAACAGTCGTTTGCCATGACCACAAAATACGATAGTAGTCACCCTATTGCAAAGTGTATAACTGCGGCTGTAACTGCTATGTTGGTGTTAGACGTGCGCCCGGTGTCTGCCATCAGTGGAGTGGGATTTAGAGGGTTGATGGAGGTATTGTGTCCCCGTTACCATATCCCGTCAAGATTCCACTTCACTAGGCAGGCGATATCAAAGATGTACAGAGAAGTACGAGCAAGTGTCCTCAGTGCTCTTAAAAATGTTGTTGTACCCACTGTCCACTTAACCACGGACATGTGGACAAGTGGTTCTGGGCAAACAAAGGACTATATGACTGTGACAGCCCACTGGGTAGATGCATCCCCTTCCGCAGCAACAGCAGCAGCTGCATCAGTAGCAGCATCTACACAACGTCTGCTCGTGCCAAGGCATTGTGTATTACAGGCTTTAATAAGAGGCACAACGCTGACAACCTATTAGAGAAAATGAGGGAAATTATTTCGCAGTGGCTTACCCCACTTAGACTGTCCTGGGGATTTATGGTGTCAGACAACGCCAGTAACATTGTGCGGGCACTGCATATGGGCAATTTCCAGCACGTCCCATGTTTTGCCCACACCGTTAATTTGGTGGTGCAGCATTACCTCAAGAGTGACAGGGGTGTGCAGGAGATGCTTGCGGTGGCCCGCAAAATTGCTGGACACTTTCGGCATTCTGCCAGTGCCTACCGCAGGCTCGAGGCACATCAAAAAAGCCTGAACCTGCCCTGCCATCACCTTAAACAAGAGGTTGTGACGCGCTGGAACTCCACCCTCTATATGCTGCAGAGGATGGAGGAGCAGCAAAAGGCCATTCAGGCCTACACGCCACCTACGACATAGGCATAGGAGTGGGGATGCGCCTGAGTCAAGCGCAGTGGAGACTGATTTCCGTGTTGTGCAAGGTTCTCCAGCCGTTTGAACTTGCCACACGAGAAGTCAGTTCCGACACTGCCAGCTTGAGTCAGGTGATTCCCCTGATCAGGCTGTTGCAGAAGCAGCTGGAGAAAGTGAGGGAGGAGCTGGTAAACCATTGCGATTCCAAGCCTGTAGCTCTTGTGGATAAAGCCCTTCGTACGCTTTGCCAGGATCCGAGGGTGGTCACTATTTTAAAGTCAGAGGAATACATTCTGGCCACCGTTCTCGATCCTCGGTTTAAAGCATATGTTTTGTCTCTGTTTCCGGCGGACACAAGTCTGCAGCGGTGCAAAGACCTGCTGGTCAGGAGATTGTCCTCTGAAGAGGACTGTGACATGCCAACAGCTTCACCCTCATTTTCTTCCACATCTGTGGCTGCGAGGAAAAAGCTCAGTTTTCCTAAAAGACCCGCTGGCGGGGATGCTGATAACATCTGGTCCGGACTGAAGGACCTGCCAACCATTGCAGACATGTTTACTGTTGCTGCATTGGATGCTGTCACAATAGAAAAAATGGTGGAGGATTATTTTGCTGACACCATCCAAATAGACATGTCAGACAGTCCATATTGTTAATGGCAGGAAAAAAAGGCAGTTTGGAAGCCCCTGTACAAACTGGCTCTATTTTACCTGAGTTGTCCCCCCTCCAGTGTGTACTCGGAAAGAGTTTTTAGTGCAGCGGGGAACCTGGTCAGTGAGCGGCGAAGGAGGTTGCTTCCTCAGAACGTTGAAAAAATGATGTTCATAAAAATGAATTATCAATTCCTCAATCAAGTACAGCACTGCCCTCCAGATAGTACAGAGAGACCTGTGGTTGTGGAGTCCAGCGGGGATGAATTGATAATGTGTGAGGAGGAGGAAGTACACACTGTAGGGGGAGAGGAATCAGAGGTTGAGGATGAGGACGACATCTTGCCTCAGTAGAGCCTGTTTAGTTTGTACAGGGAGAGATGAATAGCTTTTTTGGTGTGGGGGCCCAAACAAACCAATCATTTCAGCCACAGTTGTTTGGTAGGCCCTGTCACTGAAATGATTGGTTTGTAAAAGTGTGCATGTCCTATTTCAACAACATAAGGGTGGGTGGGAGGGCCCAAGGACAATTCCATCTTGCAACTCTTTTTTTGCCATTATGTGACCATTCAACAGTCGTTTGCCATGAGCACAAAGTAACACAAAATTAAAACAAATTCAACAAATTAAACCAAAAGTAAAATGCCCTGTCATAATCAAAAACAAGAGGTATTGATGTGCTAGAACTACTGTAGTGTTTATAAGTTATAAACACTACACTTGAAAGCTTGAGCCTTTAAATGAAAAAGTCACTCTTCATTGCACGAATATTTGCAACAGCGACAATTTTTTGGTTAACAAAGTCAACAAATAACACTTCGGCGCTGTCTGTCTTTCACATACTTGATGGGATCTCAGTGATGAATGCTCTGTACCATGGTCGTCTAAAACAAGAGTTATTGACGTGCTATAACTACTGTAGTTTTTATAAATTATAAACACTACACTTGAAAGTTGGAGGAGGTATTGTGGCCCCGGTACCAAATTGGGTACCGGGGCCACTCCACTATACAGTCCAGATAGAGGCGTATCAGATATTAAACAACGTTGACTGTTGCTGCCAAATCATAAATTAATGAAAATTACCTGTCATCGTCAAAAACAAGAGGTATTGACACGCTCGAACTACACCCTGTATATGCTGCAGAGGATGTAGAAGCAGGCAGCTGTGCAGTGGAATTCAGACCATTTGAAGGCGGAGGTATTGTGGCCTCGGTACCAAATTGTGTACCGGGACCACTGCACTATGCAGTCCAGAAAGCTACCTCGGTGAAACGTTTTGGACTAAAAACAATATTGTGAGGTGTGAGGTGTTCAGAATAGACTGGGAATTAGTGGAAATGATTGTTATTGAATGTTATTGAGGTTAATAATAGCGTAGGAGTGAAAATAAACAAAAAAACTTGTTTTTAACACTTTTTATGTTTTTTTCGAAATAAATCCGAATCCAAAACATTAAATCCGAACCAAAACCTTTCGTCCGGTGTTTTGCGAAACAAATCCGAACCCAATACCTCAAGCAAATCCGAATCCAAAACACAAAACACGAGACACCAAAAGTGGCTGGTGCACATCCCTAGTTAACTCAGGGTAGGAACAGATACTTAAGTACATTTTCTTTCATTACCTAACAAATGGGTATCCTTTGTTACCCACCAAGCCCAGCTAGACTTCATGGAGCTGCTCACCAGAGGGTGCCTGCTGCAACCTGAGGACTTCATGGAGGCTAAAAAGCTGCTGTACGATAAGCAGGTACCCAATCTGTTAGGGAAACCTTATCAAAAACCTCCTCTGCTGAAGTCATCCCACCGTGAGGACCGGAACTAGCTTCAGTCCTTGTATTATTGACATCCTGTGTATTTTCATATTTCTATATATAAAATAATGGTCACTTGTGATGCCATATGTATTAGAGGTACAGGGTACAGCACATAGGGCTGCCTTCGAGCTGACCAGCTAGTGGTGAATGGGTGAAAGACCTAAATATAAGCCTGGTATCCACGCACATAGTGTATCTAAACCAAATAAACAACTTCAGCAGGTACTTCTAGTTATAAAATTAAATTTAATTATAATCTAGGGAAAAAGGTGTAGAAAGGTGGTAATCTCCTCTAATTACCAGTGAATCCATGATTTCATCAGTTATATCAAGTGAACGTTTTTCAATATACTGCCACGTAAATATATTTGAGCATTTACAGTAAACACAAAGAGCAGGGGGGGTTTAAAGATCTGAGCCTTCCCATTCTTATGTCTGTGTACTGAATCTCTATTGATCTTAACTCTGATTTACACAGCTATCAGTAGTTTATATTCTGCATTTCGATGGTCTATAAAATACTTCTGAACAAACATTTTGATTTTTAAATCTAAATCTGTCCAGTTAGCATGGAAAAGTAGCCACTGCTGTCATCACATGTGTCACTAAGATGGCATTTATTGTGCTCAAAGTGGCCACAGTTATGGTTTCACATAGAGATCGACAGTATGTTGTGTGGTTTCAGATGATCAATAGTAATAAATGGCCTTGAACTAACTCATGGCATTGATTAAAACCAATCGGGTTCATATGGCTATATAAAGGAGTCCACTTTTATTAATTTCTCTGTTGCCTTATGGTTAAACAAACTACAACATACAGCAAAATATGTGGACCCACAATTCTTCTTTATATGCGTATATATATATATATGCCTACCTGTCCACCAAGAGCATTTCAAAGTGTATGTTCTTTGGAAAGACCCTTGTACATCGCCTAGTTTTACGGATTTGCAGATGATCCAGGTAATGTGCAGGTTGAAAACAGTAAACCCATCACATCAAAGTACAACTGATTCCAACGTTAGAATAACACTCTTTTTCATTTGCATTTTTTTCCTTTTTTCGGTTAAGTCTCATTTATGACTTAATCAATCATGACAGTGAGAGGACATTGGAACCATTTTAATTACATGTATTACTTTTTTGTGTTACTACATTGGTCTAAATGCACCTATGTGTTTTTCTGCAAAAGTACAACTGAAAGGTGCAAAGTGAATCCCATAATAAGTATGGGCAGCAGACCCAGCCTCTGGGACCGTAGTGGTGGAGCAAGGAGCGTTACACATTGTTTGACATACTCTTTTTCTCCTGCCAACCCGGTCATTTTTCAGCTATGCAGGGTGTTGTTGAGCAACAAGACATTACGCAAACATGAGGGCACAGGGATGAAAGAGATACTATAGTAGATCTATAATAGAACAGTAAATCTTACTCCCGTATTTAAGAGAGCTTGTACACGAGAGATACACTACACTTCAGAAGAATAATACAGAGGAGGTCCTGAGGCAGGACGATAAATATGTCCAGTTTAAAGAACAGCTAAGAGACCTGAGAAAACAAATGGGTGTGGCTCCTGCAGACTAAGCTTTGGAAGATGAAGATGAGGAGATTGCTGTCACTCAGAGCATTCCTATAACACAGTTGGAGATGGTGAACCCAGTGAAAAACAAAGTATGCGATCACACGTATGAGAGAGAAGCAATTGAAAGACTGATTGAAAACAAACTTCAGAAGGGTAAATCCACCAGGTGTCCAAAAATTGGCTGTGATCACTCTGACATGAGTATATCGGATCTTGTTCCAGACAATGCATTAAAAAGAGCCATTGAAATTCACAGCAAAAAGCAAGGTCATCACTGAGCTTCGAATCAGCCCCAATTCCCCCAAAAATTTAAATATAGCTGGGTACCTTTGACGAAAAGTGGAGATTACAAACATTTTGTGCAATAGTGATGAAACAGCAGCAAAGTGGAAGGTTTGAGTAATACATATACACGTCTATTTAGACATCCCTGCTTTGTGCAAGCAACGTTGTTTTTTGTTAATAAAACTGTTGCCTTTATACCGTTGAAAATAAATAATAATAATCCTCCACCATTCTTTAGATGTTGATAGGTAATAGTAGGATCAAGTGGAGTTACAGCAGAGGTGTCACTAATTTTGGTAAATTTTTTTACAGTAGACCAGACGTCAAAATGTTTTGCTGAGTCATCTGCAAAATCAATGGGTGTCTTTGAGTTTTGCAAAACACACAACAATATAAAGCACATGTAAGATAACATTGGCACACAGCAGTAGCTGAAAGGAAAAGTGGTGCAAGATGGAATTGTCCTTGGTCCCTGCCACCCACCCATATGTTGGATCTTAAAAAGGACATACACACTTTAACAAACCAAGCACTTCAGCGACAAGGAGTGACACATTTTTGGCTGAAGTGCTTGGTTTGTTTAGGCCCCCACAAAATAAGCTAACAGTGCTGTTAATGAACTCTACTGTGGCAAGATGTTGTTATCATCATCCTCAGCCTAATCCTTACCCTCATCAGTGTGTACATAATCCTCACACATTATTAATTCATCACCACTGGAATCCACCATTACAGAAGTCTCTGTATTTTGATGTAATTGGTGGGAAAGGCCTTCCATGTGGAAATTGTAGTTAATTTTTATGAACATCATCTTTTCCACATTTTGAGGAAGTAGCCTCCTACGCCGATCGCTGACAAGGTTCCCTGCTGTGCTGAAAACAATTTCCAAGTACACACTGAAGTGTGGGCAGCTTAGATAGCACAAAGCGAGTTGGTACATGGGTCTCCAAATTCCCTTTTTTTCCTCCCAGTATGTAAAGGGATTGTCTGATGTGTCTATTTCTATGCTGTCGTTAAAATAATCCTCCACCATCCATTGGATGGTGATAGTAGGATCAGGTGGAGTTACGGCAGAGGTGTGATGTTTTTTGGTCAATTCTATTAGACCAGACCAGATGTCAAAATGTTGTGCATCATTCCTGGGTCTCTTGGGAAAGCCAAGTTTTTTCCTAGCAGCAGTTAAGTAAGAAACTGAAGGAGGAAGCGCCATCCTGTCATGTAACACTTGAGCTGTCATCTTGCTCACCAGGAGCTTCTTGCATCTCTTGAGATTTGGGTCAGTTGGATACAAAGAGAAGATATAGCTCTTAAACCTAAAATCAAGTCGCAAAATGTAGTGATCCGATTTCAAGATTTTGAAAACTCTTGGATCCTGGCGAAGTGAATAAAGTACTTGACCTACAAGTCCGACATACTTAGCGTAATTGCTTTGTTTCATCTTCTCCTTCAGTTTCTCAAGCTGCTTTTCCGAAAGTCTAATTAAGGGAATCACTTGGCTCAAGCTAGCAGTGTCTGAAATCACTTCACAGGTAACTACTTTGAATGGTTTCAGCACCTTGTACAACATGGAAAGTATTCTCCACTGCACTTGAGTAAAATACATCCCCCCTACTTTCCCAATGTCATGGCTTGTGGAGTAAGCGTGGATGGCTTTTCACTATTCCTCCTTCCACAGAAGCATATACAGGGTGGAATTCACCCTTGTTTCCACGTCTTGCTTCAGTTGGTGGCAGGATAAATTAAATTGTTCTTGTAGCTGCTGCAATCTCCTACATGCTGTGGCCGATTGCCGGAAATGTCCAGATATTTTACGGGCCACAGACAGCATTTCTGTACGTCCCTGTCATTTTTAAAAAAGCTTTGCACCACCAAGCTTATTGTGAGAGCAAAACAGGTAATGTGATGGAATTTACCCAGCTGTAATGCTCTCACAATATTGGTGGCGTTATCAGAAATGACATATCCTGAGGAGAGTCCAAGCTGAATAAGTCATTTTGCAATGACATCCCTAAGTTTTTGTAAGAGATTGTCAGCTGTATGCCTCTTAGTGAAGCCGGTGATACACAGAGTAGCCTGCCTCTGAAAAATGTGACAGACTGGGTACATGTTACTGCTGCTGTCCCTGCTGGTGAAGGTGAATCACCAACCCAGTGGGCTGTCACAGTCATATAATCTTTAGTTTGCCCAGTTTCGCTTATCCACATATCTGTGATTAAGTGTACAGTGGGTAAAATGGCATTTTGTATCTCAATAATTACATTTTTATGAACCTTCTGGTAAAGGTGAGGAATAGCTTTTCTAGTAAAATGGTGTTGTGATGGAATTTGGTAAGGGGGGCACAAGACCTGAATTAACTGTCTAAAACCAGCTGCATTAATATTGGAAATTGGACGCAGATCTAATACTAGCATTGTCGCCATGGCTTCTGTGATCTGCTTTGCATCTGGGTGACAACTTTCATACATGTTTCCTCTTGCAAAGGATTGTTTAACAGTCCATTGTTGTAAACTACTAGTAGACTTCTTCTTGGTCTGCTTCTGGGTTGAAGATCCACCCACAGCAGCAGTGGGACTAACGATCAAGAAATATTCTGAGGAATCCAGGATAGTGGACAAGTCATCTAACCTTAGCATCTTGGATGCAGGACTAACTTTGATCGCTAATGAGGATATTGTTGAGGAAGGTGTTCTGGGTGTAGACTGCAGGTGCCGGGATCTAGCTGAGAGAAGGGAGCAAGCTGATGCTGGACTGCTTGTTGTTATTTTTTAGCATGTTTCAGATTTTCCCAACAGCTTGCCATGAACTTGCTTCAAATGGCGTAACATGAATGAGGTTCCTAGATGGTTAAGGTCCCTACCTCTACTAACTTTGACTTTAAAAATGCTACAAATGGCTAGACAACTGTTGTCAGGATTTGGGTAAAAATAATTTCACACATGAGAGGTGGATTTTTTGGTCTTATGTCCAGGCATGACAATGGCTTCTTCTTATCACGTGCAAGAACTGCTTCCACACTGGAGCAGGACTTACACAAACAACATCATCCTCACCAACATCCTCATTAGCGCTATCATCAGATACACAAATATCCCCCTCATCCTGTTGCAATTCCAAGGTGGCATTCTCAATTTGTGTATCACCAGCTGCACTTGGGCTGCTCAACCACACATCTGCAGAAATGCTGAAAGGAGGCTTCTTTATGAGTACAGTATCAGAAAGGTCAGGCTTACACATAGCACTCGTGGATGGACTCTCCTCAGGGATTTGTGTCATTTCTGAATCTGAACATACATTTTCTTCTAATGCCTTACTGATTTCTTCCAGCTTGGCTTTAACACGTAAAAGTATTTGGGCACCACTTTTAGAGTCAGAATGACATGGTCTTGCTTGGTCATGACTGACCTTACAAGAAGATCAGTGACAGTTGCAGAACTAGCACTCATAGAGAAAGGCAAAGGCCTGATTCTTTCCTTGCCACTGCATGTGTAGAATGGCATGTTGGCAATTTTATTTTTTTCTGTAGTTAACTTTGCCTGGATTACAGGTCTTTTTTTCTTTACCAAGGTAAAAAGTGTATTTACATTTTTGCTTCCCCGATTTAAAAACACTATGCACTTTAACATAGGCTTTAGCAGATGGCATAGAGGGTTTACTATCATCATGACTGGTGCCAGCAGCTGCTTGGGGCTCCTGGTCTTCTGTGTACTGCTGTGAATCCATTTTGATAACACAGTACAATGTGACTGCAAATTTTGAAGAACACTGACAGCCCTATTATTTCTATTTTAGCCATGACAATTAGCAATGGAGCAATGGCACATAGACTATAGACTGGTAACAACACTGGGACCTCTCCTGTTTCTGTGTAAGTTATAACCCAGTAGAATGTCACTGGAGACTTTTAAGAAAACTGCCACCCCCTCCTCTTTCTGTTTTATATATGACGCTGCTCAACTGCACTAGAGGCTGCCAAGACCCTTGTTACCCCTTCCGTGTCTCTCTGTGAAATGGTGCCGGATTTCCGTTGAGGGCGGTACTTATAGAATCCAAAACTCCCCAGATCCGATGACACAATGATGACATTTTGCTTCGTTCTCACTTCCAAAGGTGCGCAAAAATAGCGAGCCGTCTCGGCTCGGTTCTCAGATCTGCGAAGTTCGGGTGGGCTTGGTTCTCGGGGAACCGAGCCCGAGTATCTCTAGAATAAACATCTGTTTGTTTCTTTTATTGAATATCAGTGGTACAATTTATTTTGTGTTTAATAAATTGACTTTTTAAGCTAAGCTTAACACATAAGTGTCACACTCAATGCTTTTAAAGTATGTACTTGTTAAAAATGTATTTTCTTTTAAATCTAATGTAATATATTTAAATCTAAAAAGCACGTAAACAATGTATGAAACATGTGTAAAGACTAAATTTAGAGAATTAGTATTTAAATATGATAGAAAATAATTTAAAGATCTGCCAATGGTATGTATTTCCCAGAATTCTAGGAATATGTTTGCTAAACATTGACTGTATTTGCCATCATTACCTTACTAGTCAAAAAAAGATGTGGTATATTAAAAAAAATATTTTACAATAAATGTAATACAATCTCATAAAACTATGTTTTGTTGTTCTGACAAATCTTTTAAAGGATAACAAATACTTTATCGCTACTATAAAATGTATATTATTAACGATGGATTATGAGAACTGTACATCATACTTCACTGGATAAAAAGTTGGATTCCAGGTAACTATCTCACAGATTAGAGTAACAACTTTGGAATCATTAAGGAAATATTGCTGATCTGACACTATGGAGCTCAAGAACAAAATCTTTTGATAACTAAGATCCTAAAGAACCAATTCCTGAGACTTTCTCTCTGGAGCATTCATAAGCCTCTGGATTTCAGATAAATAATGAAAAAAGGGAATTATGGATCTTCAATGTATATAAAAAAAAAATTCATATAATTCTCTATTGGCACTTGTTCAATCATTATTTCAATTGGCATATTATATGTATTGGTACGTTTTTTGTTAATTGTTCACAATATTCAACATCATTAGACATTCTTTATGATACGTTTTATGATTTAACATAGCAATGGCACCACCCTTGTCTGTTTTAATAATTAAATGAAAGGCATTGTCTAAGTTGTTTAGTGCCTGTCTTTTAGAAAGTCTAAAGTTGTCAGTTTGTATATTATAAACTAATCATTTAGTACAAGATGATACAAAACATCAATATAGGGATCTTTATCATTAAATAAAAAATGTCTTTTAAAACATGTATGTATTGGATACTAAATACCATCCAATTGTTTTAACAAATAATTACGGGCCTGATTCATTAAGAATCTTAAATGAAGAGGTATCTTATTTCAGTCTCCTGGACAAACCATGTTACAATGCAAGGGGTGCAAACTAGTTTTCTGTTTTGCACATAAGTTAAATACTGACTTTTTTTTTCTTGTAGCACACATATACTTGATAGCTTATTTGTACACTGAAATTTAAAGTTGATATTTGTGTGCTACATGAAAAAACCATTGCAATACTCCCCCTCATCTTCTTTCTTTTTTTCTCAAACTGCAATCCATCCACTTCCGGTTTACGGTCCACATGCGGTCCACCATTGGAGTTTGCATGCCACATTGGAACCTACAGCCTGTCTTCACAAGCGGACCACTCTGACATCTAGGGATAGCGTTAGGGTAAGTTTTTATCTGCCCCCAGTGGTCTTTCGCCTCCCTGCATTTTTTCCTGAAAGACCTGTAAACATTACTTTTGCATACTAGTCCAGTGGTTTTTTTTTATGGGTTTTTTTCTTTATAACATCTACACTATTTGTCCTGCGCTTCCTCTCCTATTGTCTATTATACTACGTTTTTAAGGAAGCAGCAACCTATTTCACTACCAAAGAAAGCGCTTACTACTGTGTTTATATCTACTCAGTATCAGTCAGCTGGAGAGCTATCAAATGAGGCAGCGGTGATGGAGCACAAGAATACTGGATAGAGCAGTGCACAGGGTAGTCAGCAAGTCGGGTCAAAACCAGAGCGACAAACACAGCCAAATCAGGAGCAGAAGAATGGTCAGGAAGCCAAGTGAAAACCAGGAATCACTGTAAGCGAAAATCAGGAACCAAAGGAGAAGCCAGGAACAAGCCGGGGTCAGAGATCCAAATAAGCAAGATACACAGGAACAAACACTGAAGCAAGACTGAAGACCAAATACTCTGGCACCCATGTGAAGTCAGAGTGATCCTTAAATAGAAGGAAGTGTTCCCAGATAGTTGCTGCCGAACCCAACCAATCTCTGAACAGGAAGAGAGTATCTTTTCGCTATTCAATGGAACGCAATTCCCTACGCATGCGTGTATATCGTAACAGGAAGAACGTCTTGTTGCTATGTGACGGAATACCAAGCTCTGCGTATGTATGCGAATAGAAACGGAGACTGTGCCGTCGCTATGCAACGGGACGCTGGCATCGCTAGGGGGCAGGCGCCCATCTGGATGCAGAAGCAGGATAGCGCCTGACAGTACCACAATGAGACATAGGTGGGGTGATGGGCTGTACATGCTGTACCATAATGAGACAGAGGTGGGGTGATGGGCTGTACACGCTGTACCACAATGAGACAGAGGTGGGGTGATGGGCTGTACATGCTGTAACACAATGAGACAGAGGTGGGGTGATGGGCTGTACATGCTGTACCACAATGAGACAACGGTGGGGTGATGGGCTGTACATGCTGTACCACAATGAGACAGAGGTGGGGTGATGGGCTGTACATGCTGTACCACAATGAGACAGAGGTGGGGTGATGGGCTGTACATGCTGTACCACAATGAGACAACGGTGGGGTGATGGGCTGTACATGCTGTACCACAATGAGACAGAGGTGGGGTGATGGGCTGTACATGCTGTACCACAATGAGACAACGGTGGGGTGATGGGCTGTACATGCTGTACCATAATGAGACAGAGGTGGGGTGATGGGCTGTACATGCTGTACCACAATGAGACAGAGGTGGGGTGATGGGCTGTACATGCTGTACCACAATGAGACAGAGGTGGGGTGATGGGCTGTACATGCTGTACCACAATGAGACAGAGGTGGGGTGATGGGCGGTACATGCTGTACCACAATGAGACAGAGGTGGGGTGATGGGCTGTACATGCTGTACCACAATGAGACAACGGTGGGGTGATGGGCTGTACATGCTGTACCACAATGAGACAGAGGGGGGGTGATGGGCTGTACATGCTGTACCACAATGAGACAACGGTGGGGTGATGGGCTGTACATGCTGTACCACAATGAGACAGAGGTGGGGTGATGGGCTGTACATGCTGTACCACAATGAGACAACGGTGGGGTGATGGGCTGTACATGCTGTACCACAATGAGACAGAGGGGGGGTGATGGGCTGTACATGCTGTACCACAGTGAGATAGAGGTGGGGTGATGGGCTGTACATGCTGTACCACAATGAGACAGAGGTGGGGTGATGGGCTGTACATGCTGTACCACAATGAGACAGAGGTGGGGTGATGGGCTGTACATGCTGTACCACAATGAGACAGAGGTGGGGTGATGGGCTGTACATGCTGTACCACAATGAGACAGAGGTGGGGTGATGGGCTGTACATGCTGTACCACAATGCGACAGAGGTGGGGTGATGGGCTGTACATGCTGTACCACAATGAGACAACGGTGGGGTGATGGGCTGTACATGCTGTACCACAATGAGACAGAGGTGGGGTGATGGGCTGTACATACTGTACCATAATGAGACAGAGGTGGAGTGATGGGCTGTACATGTTGTACCACAATGAGACAGAGGTGGGGTGATGGGCTGTACATGCTGTACCACAGTGAGATAGAGGTGGGGTGATGGGCTGTACATGCTGTACCACAATGAGACAGAGGTGGGGTGATGGGCTGTACATGCTGTACCATAATGAGACAGAGGTGGAGTGATGGGCTGTACATGTTGTACCACAATGAGACAGAGGTGGGGTGATGGGCTGTACCACAGTGAGATAGAGGTGGGGTGATGGGCTGTACATGCTGTACCACAATGAGACAGAGGTGGGGTGATGGGCTGTACATGCTGTACCACAATGCGACAGAGGTGGGGTGATGGGCTGTACATGCTGTACCACAATGAGACAACGGTGGGGTGATGGGCTGTACATGCTGTACCACAATGAGACAGAGGTGGGGTGATGGGCTGTACATACTGTACCATAATGAGACAGAGGTGGAGTGATGGGCTGTACATGTTGTACCACAATGAGACAGAGGTGGGGTGATGGGCTGTACATACTGTACCACAGTGAGATAGAGGTGGGGTGATGGGCTGTACATGCTGTACCACAATGAGACAGAGGTGGGGTGATGGGCTGTACATGCTGTACCATAATGAGACAGAGGTGGAGTGATGGGCTGTACCACAATGAGACAGAGGTGGGGTGATGGGCTGTACATGCTGTACCACAGTGAGATAGAGGTGGGGTGATGGGCTGTACATGCTGTACCACAATGAGACAGAGGTGGGGTGATGGGCTGTACATGCTGTACCACAGTGAGATAGAGGTGGGGTGATGGGCTGTACATGCTGTACCACAATGAGACAGAGGTAGGGTGATGGGCTGTACATGCTGTACCACAATGAGACAACGGTGGGGTGATGGGCTGTACATGCTGTACCACAATGAGACAGAGGTGGGGTGATGGGCTGTACATGCTGTACGACAATGAGACAGAGGTGGGGTGATGGGCTGTACATGCTGTACCACAATGAGACAGAGGTGGGGTGATGGGCTGTACATGCTGTACCACAATGAGACAGAGGTGGGGTGATGGGCTGTACATGCTGTACCACAATGAGACAGAGGTGGGGTGATGGGCTGTACATGCTGTACCACAATGAGACAGAGGTGGGGTGATGGGCTGTACATGCTGTACCACAATGAGACAGAGGTGGGGTGACTTTATAAATGGAAGTGTAACTCACTCATGTCTGGCAAGTATGGTTTTTATGGCAGATCCCATCTGAAATAAAGCTTCAGGTGGAGTACAGTTTTTGGCAGCAAATGGTGCTCCAGGGCTAAATATTAACTGTGTATAGCTTTGAATATTGAAGTTAAATTCTTTATCACACCCTTCTTCATCTGTAAAGTGTCACTCCCCCTGGGACAGATAGGAGTGATACTTATACAATGTGTGTGCTGTAAGTAACATTTTATTATTTCATACCCAAGGTAAAAATATTTAATATAAACAATATAGGTTATCCGCATATTCTAATTTATAGGCATGTCTACATATTGAAAAAACAAAGAAAAATCCAGTTTTGGGACGCTAACAAAGTAAAACCACCAAAGTTGTGTGATGACATTCTCAATCTGACAGCAAGATGGGGGGCAAGTAGCAAATTTGCACTTTATTGCTGTATGTGTCTGGCACCATAATGAGAATAATGACCAATAATTATTGGATCATTGTCGGACATGCTTGTAAATGTGGTGAGAAGATTACAATTATGTGCGTGATTGAACACTCAGGGGCATTTTCAAATAGGTTCAGAGATCGCAGTAACGCCCGGAGTGCACATTACCGAAGGTAATATGGTACCACAATAATGCAGCCTTTCCTTCGCAACCCTATGGAGTGTGAAGGAAAATCAGCATTATTGTGGTGTCACGGATTACCTAGCGGCCCCGTTCTGGCGTATTACCGCGATCCTGGGAACTAATTGAATATGCCCCTCAGACTGCACTAACAGGTTCCCATGTGGTCCAGAAGTCACCTGACTGCTTGGCCGCAGCGTTGAGTGATCAGACATCTACCACAATGGGTGACCAAATTGCAAATTGATTACATTAAGAAGTGTTTACATAAAAAATTATGAAATGAATTATCAAATCGCCAGCAATCCACCTTGTGATGAGTCCTCCTTCTTTTCCTTGAACTTTGCAGACAACTTGCTAAGGAGGACCCTGGACCCTGTTAGGAACAAGGGATTCATTAAGGATCTCAAATGAAGAGGATACTCATTTCAGTCTCCTGGACAAAACCATGTTACAATGGAAGGGGTGCAAATAAGTGTTCTGTTTTACACATAAGTTAAATACTGACTGTTTTTTCATGTAACACACAAATACTTGATAGCTTATTTGTACACTGAAATTTAAAGTTGATATTTGTGTGTTACATGAAAAAACAGTCAGTATTTAACTTATGTGTAAAACAGAACACTTATTTGCACCCCTTCCATTGTAACATGGTTTTGTCCAGGAGACTGAAATGAGAATCCTCTTCATTTAAGAACCTTAATGAATCAGGCCCAAAGTTCCGCATTAATTTGACTTTATTTTAAATTGTAGCAGGTTAGGCTGAGGTTGGTAGAAGCTGTGTTTTTTTGCTTATAGTCATTTTGAAGGGGGGAATCACTCTATTACCTATGGGGAATTAATAGAACCCAATAGCTGTAAATGTTGTATATTTCTGAGTAAGTGATTGTGTAAGGTTTATTTAATATGATTAAGATATATAGGCATCATTTCATAGATAAATGACACTCTGCAGTAAAGGATGAACACTGGAATAGTCACTGCATACATTCCGGACTCTTTTATTAAACGGAGCATAAAACAGTTTAGTGGCAGAAATGTGGGTAATGAATGTACAGCATGTGCATATCATTAATGTATGTAGTGGCGCTGTGTAAAGAGCATTTTGAAACAACACATTATATAAACTGCAACGTAAGTAAATATTATGGCAATGTGGGTAGCAAGTGTTTCAGAATGCAGGAAGCTGTCTGCACTCAGAATCAAATGCTGCCTCCAGTTTATCATATTTAAAAGAGGCTGTCAAGTATTTATACCATTTAACATTAATGATCCTGGTATGTAATATTCTCTATTAAACTGACATTTCTCAATGAAATACTGTGATTGACATGTGATTGAATGATTGACACATTATAGTGATTCAAGAAGCTCCGATTTTTGTGATCCTAATAGTAACCAATGGGCAGAGAAAGCCTGTGGTATTTTTGTGTATTGAGCAAAGTTAATAATAAAGTAGTATCGTACCATAAGAATGAACAGGAGACTTTACTATGAGACAGCCAGTTGCTGTATGTAATAGAATAATACAGTGTAAGGTGACTGCCAGTGAAGCACAGGGTTCGGGGGACAATTCTCTATTACATTTCTCACCTATTTGTGTGTCAGGAACTATTTTCAACTCAAGCAGGATTAGACCCCAGCTGCTGTTAACCTCTTGCCCCAAATAGCACAACACCAAGATGACACAGGTTTAAAATGATAAATGTTCAGTCTCTAATGTGAAATAGCAGGTCTTCTCCATACTGCTTCACTCCTTCCATAATATAGAACAGGACTGCAACTAGACCAAATATATAGCAGAACCAAAACGGATAGATAGAAACTCCCCAAGAAAGTGTTTATATATATATATATATATATATATATATATATATATATATATATATATATATATATATAAAACAGGGATACTCTGCACTCTCCAAACACATAATTAATGCTATATCAAGTACTGTTCTATATTAAAAACAGGGAATGTTAGTTCCACATGTTGCAATATATGTTTAAGCTGACCAACTCACGCTCATTATATATATATAAAGCAAACACATCAGTTCTTGTTAATTCTGAATCAAATTAAATGCTTTCACAGACCCTGCTTAGCAATCATAAGTCCCAATGCATTTAAATCTTGTCTGTGCATGATTCTGGGCCAGAGGATTAGGCTCCATACATGTAATCCAGCGGTCCTTTGCCTCTTGTGGCTGATTTCTGTGAATTCTGACCCGGGTGGGGGGGGGGGGGAAGGGTTGGACCTGACTTCTCTTGGCTCCTGCCTGTCACTCTTGTCTTCCCTTACGACTCTTGTCAGCCCTCTTTCCTGTTCTCCCTGTCTTTGTCCATGTCTCTTTCCATTCCCGTTATCAGTAACAATGTCCTCTTAATACCACATATCACAAACTGTCAGAGCAGTATTCTTCAGTGTCAGCATCTCCAGAAATAATAATGAGAACCATATCAGATTCTCATGGTAATGTTGTGCAGTTATACAATCAAACAGGACCATTTTGAGAGTCTCCAATATTTGTAGTCCAGGTTCTTTGTAAAGCTCTTGGGAGGCAGCTCCTTGGCTGCACTTTAGTCATTTCTAATGACCTGGGTAACAGTAGGAACTGGTATGTGTTGGATACCAGTCTGGGCCCTGTGGTGTTCTGGACCTCACAATAATTGCAACTCCTGTAACTCCTATTGTTATATAACTGAGGATGAGCAACTTGTGGGAATGATATAACAAGAGTTAGCAAGGACTTCATGCTTTGTTAAATGCAAACCTAGAAAAATGCCTCTTAGTTCAACACCATTTATTCTAACCTAATCCCTTTATCTCTCAGCTTTCCTTGTCCCAATCATCATTATTCAACTACACTGAAGTTCTTACCTACATTTCATTCTCCCACCCACTCAACTTCTTTCAAACTCCTGCATTACTACAAAAAACAGTTTATCTCATAAATATCCAACATCATTCTAAATTTGTATTGCATGTTTATGTTTCACCGCTGCACTCACAGAATGAAGAAAATAATTGAATACAAAATATGTTCGCTGGAATCTAAACCACAATTTTCATTTTATAAGGAGGAGAAATGTAGATACCGGCATTCGCCAGCACTGAACTTATGATATTTTAAAATAACAGGAAAAATAAAATACAAGAGACTTCGTTCACCTTTGTGAAATGCTAGAGGGTTCAATTGTCATCTAATTTTTTCCAGGAAAATGTAAATATAGAAAGCTTTATTATGTTAATATGAATATTCACAGGGAATAAGAGAGAGCTGATTTGTTATTCAAGGTAAACTAGCTATTACATGATACTGAATATCTATTGGCTCCCTGGAGTCCAACTAAATTAAAAAGTAGCTGTTTTACTGGGAAAGTTCTACCACTGCGCATTCTACTTGTAAGTAATTTAATACAAAAAGTTTTTTGCTGCACATAGATTGTAGGATATGGATAGAAACAAAAAACTTTTATACAAGATTTGCCAGTTTCAGTGTTTCAGTTTATCTGCTATCAGCAAGACACTAATAGAGGTTAAAAGTAACAACTTTATACTTTTGATTTAAGATAATGCATACCAAAGTGTAGTTGATCAAGGTATTAAACAGAAAGAAAGAAGGAAAGATTATTTTATTTCCCATTTGCACTGTGGCGGGTTAAGAAAGAAAATAAAATATTTTATTTTAAATTTCAAAAAATTATGAACCAAATGTTTGGGGAGCCTTTTACTCAATTGACAACTATTTTAAAATTGTGTATGTGTGTTATTCTACCTCTTTTGACATAATGGGGTCCTATACCCCCCTACCCATCATACTGGGACAATTGGTAAGACAAATTTGCTATTCAGGGGTCCCAATCTTGTGAATGACTCATACTCCCAATGTGGAGATAGCCGCTCTGAACAAGGACAACCCCTCCATGGAGACTCCAGCACTGCACTGAGCAGCCTGGGGCTGGTTTTCATTATGGCAAAGGCACCGCACTTTCTCCCTGTTATAGAGGAAACCAGCCCATGCAGTCTAGCACTGGGCTGGAAGAAAATATGGGGGGAGGGTACAGGTCCGTTTCTGAATTATTTATTACATTTTTGCACAGTGCACTGTGGAGGTGAAACTTATTAAAAACATTTTTGTTTATTTACTGTAGTTTAAACAGTATCTTTACTACCAATTATTCTATTGTATGGAACAAGCCCTGACCTCAGTCTGTATTACCGATTATTCTATTGTACGGAACAAGCCCTGACCTCAGCCTGCATTACCAATTATTCCATTGTACGCAACCAGCCCTGACCTCAGCCTGTATTACTGATTATTCCATTGTACACAAGCAGCCCTGACCTCAGCCTATATTACCGATTATTCTATTGTACACAAGCAACCCTGACCTCAGCCTGTATTACTGATTATTCCATTGTACGGAACCAGCCCTGATCTCAGCCTGCATTACAGATTATTCTATTGTACGGAACCAGCCCTGACCTCAGCCTGTATTACCGATTATTCTATTGTATGGAACCAGCCCTGACCTTAGCCTGCATTACAGGTTATCCTATTGTACGCACCCAGACCTGACCTCAGCCTGTATTACCGATTATTCTATTGTACGCAACCAGCCCTGACCTCAGCCTCTATTACCGATTATTCTATTGTACGGAACCAGCCCTGACCTTAGCCTATATTACCGATTATTCTATTGTACGGAACAAGTCCTGACCTCAGCCTGTATTACCGATTATTCCATTGTACGGAATCAGCCCTGACCTCAACTTGTTCTTGGACTGGGGGTAAATCAAGTACTTTTGGAACATATCGTATTCTTTGAATATGGAGTTGCTATAGGTGACAACCTTGTGAATAAGGTTCTAGGGGTTTATTATCCATATTGCCCTAACACCTATTGGCGAAGCCTACCAATGTACTAAATACATTGAAATGTAAAATAGTGATACATGTAATAAGGTTATTCCAGATGCCCTCTCACTCTCCAAAGGAAAAATTTGAATTAATAAGTGGTAGTTGACAAGGTTTTGACATTTTATTTTTTATATCATGTGCATTTCCATCTAGCCCTAAAAAAGTAGGTGCAGGCTGAAAATACCAGGGGAAGTTTCCAGAAACAAAATATGGGTGAACACCTGTTTATGCATGTTCCAGGTACAAGTAACAAGGAGAGGAGTCCGTAAATAATGCTAGTTAGACTTTCTATTATGATCTCTTCTGGAGACCTCACCCTTAAAAGGGCAATGATAAACTACAAAATCCTTAGACTGGCTACAGAAGAGTTTAATCACTGATCTAATATGAAAAAATGAGAATAGAAACAAGAAGATAAATTATTTTTCAGAATAATTGATATTCCAGAACAATCATCATCATCATTTATTTATATAGCGCCAACATATTCCGTAGCGCTTTACAATTGGGATACTTGGGATACAATGGGATACTTTCTAAAATGAGAGACAGAAAGAACAGCAGTAACAAATAAAGAGTAGTAGATTGTTGATATATTCCTTCTAGTGCAAGATAGTTAGAAAGACATTAGCAAAGGAATGTGAAGATGCTGGGAATAAACACATCTATCCTGATAATAAAACATGCAAACAAGTGAAATGGACAGATGAGATGGGCCAATTGCCCTTTATCTAGGTCTATATTCTTTTTCAGAAGAAACACCTTCAGTATGTGTTCCATATGTAAGAAACCATGCATTTCATTCAATACATTTTTATAGTCAGTTGACATTTTCAGCAAGCTGTACTCCAATACGATAGTCCAAAATGATTCCGCTGTAACTTTATCCATTTTATTATTATTATTTCTATTTCAAATGTTACTAAATGTTAAGTGAGCGCGTATTGTCACAATAGAAACGGCATCTAATTACACTAGAAAGTGATTGTAGAAAGCCCCCAGGACCCACGTGGAGTCCCAGACAATTTGTGTGTTTTCAGAAAGTGGAGTTCAGAAAGTAATCAATGTACCTTCATTTTAATTGCATAGCTAGTCTTATTTAGTTTCTAATGTAATCACAAGCAATTCATGGGGGAGTCACACATGCAACCATAACAAAAATATAATGCTCCCTGAAACATTTAAATCCAATCCCTCATGGAGAGATACTAGAAGAAGAGTTTTAAATAGTGAACCACTTTAGCATTAATACAAATTCAATTTGTGGGAATGTTCTACAATTTTCTACATTGCATTAAAAAGATGTGAGTGAGTTCTCTGTACAGCGCTGCGGAATTAGTGGCGCTATATAAACAGCTGATGATGATGATATGAGCGATGCCTCCGAAGATGGAGACTTTTTTAGCTGGACTGGGGCCAGCTTCAGATATCATCATTTTATCTGCCTGATACAGTGCAAAGGTTAAAACAATCTAAATTGTAACTTTGCAAGTTACATATTTAAATATTACCTGTAATCATTGGGAAATAGGTTATTTATTTATTTTTATAGTAATATAAATATGCCCCCCCCCCTCTCAATTTCCCCTACAGTACACATGATCAGAAAAGCTGTTTGGTTAATAATTAGGGATTAGGGTCCAAATCCCTCTGATCTGCCTCTCTACCTCCCCCTGTTGTACATTAGTACACTGACCCCCATGGTCTACTGCACTTATTTATAAGGGGCACTATCTTTAATCATCTATTTCATTAAATAATTGATTCTCTAATAATGTCATGTCCTCTTTAAATAAGCACAAATCACAAAAAAGGTTTAAAAGTCATGCAAAGAGACTAGATATTTAAGATTGCTCAGGGAACAATAAACTAATTGTGTCAGGGTTACGTAGAGCATAGTTTAAAGTTAATGGCGTACAAATGGGTGCTCAGGGAAGCAGTGTGAATCAAAGTATAGAGGGACTGTAACCTCAAAAAAGTTATTTCATTAAAAGGGAATGTGTATGTTGGGTCTATTTAAGGCTGCTACCGATGGTGTCCCCAGCCAAGGCAGAGATTTTTTAAAATAAGAATTAGGGAAAAAGAAATATTTTTTAATATACTTTTTATATAATGTTTAACATTTTAATTTTAATTTTTAGTTTTTGACAAGTGAAACTGCAAGCCAAGTCATGCATGTGGTAAATCTATTCTTATTGATCCGGCGATATTCTATTAGTACAATTGTGGAGATAACAGATTTTCTATTGCTGTGATAAGCCATAGAAAAGCTTTATGATCATCACATAACAATAAATAGGGGTCTACATCAGAATTTGATCTTATGTCTTAATTCAGGTTACAAGATAATTGAGGGAGTTGTGTCTACTATCTTTTTGCCTGCTACCTGGTATGTTGCTGGTCCTTCAGGGCTTAGCATCCTAATGATATCACACATATATCTTGTCACTAGGCAACACCCTGTTGTATTGTGGTAGAATTATCACATCCCAATAATATTAACAGGCCAGATCCGTGATCAGATAACTGGATTATGAGTAAGAGAAGACAAACAATGGCGTTTCCACTGCAATCAGGTTTGCTTACTCTGTCATAAAAACTATGCAAAGTCTTATAACTAGAATTCTTTCATACGTTTATTATTTGATATTTTCATTAGTCAAAAACAAAATAAAAAATACAGTTTATTTTGTAGTCTTTGCATTATAATATGTGCAAAACAATGTTTGGATCATGGGGGTTCAAGAATTTTTTTTTATAATCACTGAAGACCAATGCTCCTACTAATGCTCCCACATAGTCCAACTAGCAGCTACACAATAGGCTTTGGAATACTTCAATAAAGTGGTGGGTTATAGAGACACAGGAAGGTTGTCAAGATGACTAACCACACAAGCATACGAGTTACACCCAGGTAGAATGTACAAAACATCTGTAATTCCATTTTACATGGGAGAAAAATTCAAATAAGGCATAAAATCGCAAAATACGATGCACTGACACATATTTTTGGCCCATTGTCAATTACCCAATAAAGACACAAGTTTCTTATGATAACAACACCCAGAACTGTCAATATCCAAGGGTAAAATGTATAACGTGCAAACTCCTCTCTCTACCTCCAGATAGTAATAGCCAAATATCTTTGATCTACAGGGCAAGACATAAATATGGAATATACTGAACTGTCATTCAGTTCATGCAAAATCTTTTATATTAGAGACTTTGGAGCTACTGTAGTGTCATTATTAATCACTGCCAATTGTAAGAGATACTTCAAGTTATCAGTAGTAATAACCTGTTCAATTTAGTTCCATTTTAATGTTGACCTGCAGTAGTAATAAGAGCATAATTGAGGTCCCTCTTACAGTGTTGTCCTCCTTTGTTTAACCAATCACCCCTGGTACAACTCTTATATGTAAATTCAGCACAAACACTATCACACAACAGTGCGTACGAGTCACAAAATATAACATTGCTATTAGTAAAATATTATTATTTTGTTTTATAATCAGTGCATGCAGAATTTTAGGCTTAGATCTCCAGTCTAGTGGGAAAATTTAATGTTGAAGGCTAACATTACAATCCCTCTGGTTTCTTTTGTTGTTTTTTTTTGCATATTTTAATTAATAATAGTAAAATAGGAAGAAATTAAAAAAACAAACGCTTAAGAAAAAAAAAGTGGACCTACCCTCCATTTTCTAATTTTTAGTCTAATTTTTATTTTGCCCATTGTGTATGATAAAGGATAGGTTCATTATGAGGATGGGGAAGAAGGATAAATAATGACCATGTTGATAATATAATACATTAGCGTAAAAGTATTCTCATTTACAGCCTTACCTAACATTGCAACCAGACAAGCAATAGTCTCAGTGGAGATAGCCCCCTGATCGAAATCTAACCCAGTACCCCAGCACTGTCAGGGAGCAATGGTAACTGTCGTGCCAATGTACTGCAATTGTAGTTAATAAATGATGGTGGCACGGTATCATGGCAGCACAGTGGCTTAGTGGTTAGCACTTCTGCCTTACAGCACGGGGGTCATGAGTTCAATTCATGACCATGGCCTTATCTGTGAGGAGTTTGTATGTTCTCCCTGTGTTTGCGTGGGTTTCCTCCGGGTGCTCCGGTTTCCTCCCGTACTCCAAAAACATACTAGTAGGCTAATTGGCTGCTAACAAATTGACCCTATTCTGTGTGTCTGTGTGTGTGTATGTTAGGGAATTTAGACTGTAAGCTCCAATGTGGCAGGGACTGATGTGAGGGAGTTCTCTGTACAGCGCTGCGGAATCAGTGGCGCTATATAAATAAATGATGATGATGTATCCAGCCATGAGAGCCACAAGAAATGTCTGTCAATGTAATTGACTGGAGAGCACCCAACATTCAATTTTCCAGGCGGTCATCAGAGACAAGAAGATAGTTCACCTTAACTTCCAATTATTGTATGGCACATTCATAGCCTATGCTAATTTAAGGATAAACGACCAGTGGCTCTTTTGCTACTTCTGGATGAGCATGCTGGGAATTGTAGTTCATTCGTGCATTAGCATTTGATGACATGAAAGGCTAAGGGAGATGCTTTTATTTCAGAACTACATGACTGCACTGAATTTGTGCCTTGAATTTGAATCTCCACTCTGGAGAGCTGATAACATGCTACCCAGGCTTTGTTAATTACGCGCTTGCTTTTCTAGCTACTGTTACTAGCGTATATAAATGTTATAATCCCTAAGCTTTTCATCCAGACATTCTACACTTCTAGATGACATATTCTGCTCAGGTTTGACCACCGGTTGTTCAGTGTAAAAATAAAAAATAAACAATTGATTTTCACATCTGCTTATTATTTTCTTCCAGACAATGACAACCGGTCAATTCCTGCATTTAAATTACTGTATGTGTGTTTACATTTCAGGTTCCTTGAATTTTTAAAGGGAAAAATGTAAATTTGTATGCCGTGTACATTTAAACATGTCTGTTAAGCTGGCCACATATGTTTAAAATTAGTCATTTTACCCATTCACCAAATAATACTGTGGGCAATTCAGCAATACATAGACTGACCATTTTAGCTTCCAAACCTAAGTAGGCCCCTAAATGATTAAAAATAATGAAAAAATACAGCTTATAACGCTAGGTGATAACCCAACACAGCAAATTGTGAACATACAAAATAAATAAATGTAGAAGAATGCTTCTTATATTACGCATATTTTTAAGAGTGATGTAGTATATAGTGCCATAGTGTAGTATATATAACATCAGTGTTCCATAATTATTGTAATCAATAGCCGCGTTCCAAAAATTAAATAAGAAAAGGCTCATCTGTCTTCAAAGTTGAGGCCACTTCTTCAACCTTGCAATGGTAAATCCATATAGGGAAATTCAATGGTAAATCCATATAGGGAAATTCAATGGTAAATCCATATAGGGAAATTAAAAAAATAGTATCTGAAGCTTCTCTGCAATCCAGAGTGAAGTTGTCCAAGAAATTGGAAGAAAGTTCTGACCAGGAGAAGAGTCCCACGGGCACTGAGAAGGAGTCAAAGTCCACAGGTAAGTCTCGGGTTGTGAGCAAGTCAGAGAGACGAAAAGCATCAGGTACCTACCTCCCAGTTTACCTACTGAGCTGAACGACTGGATCACGATGAGAATCTGGCCTCACACATGCGACTGACACTTCTGGATCAGTTGATCACCTCCCACACTTACTAGTGAGGTCATCAGTCCAGTGATCCTTTCTGCCTGATCAAATCCACTTAGCTTTTTAGATTTTAAAATGATCATCATTAAGACTACACACAATGCAGCAGTCAGTCCATTGGTGAATCTGAACATTTGTGATCAGCTTACCTGTTTCAATGGAAATTAATATACTATAATATCTCTTCATCATCATGGTTTCTTTATTTTGTATAGCACCACCAATTACACCGGGCTGTAGAAAGAATATTTGTCATTCACATCAGTCCCTGCCCCATTGGAGCTTACAGTCTAGATTCCCTAACACACACACACAAACACACACACACACAGACAGAGAGAGAGAGAGACTAGGGTCAATTTGTTAGCAGACAATTAACCTACCAGTATGTTTTTGGAGTGTGGGAGGAAACCGGAGCACCCGGAGGAAACCCACGCAAACACAAGGAGAACATGCAAACTACACACAGATAAGGCCATGGTCGGGAATTGAACTCATGACCTCAGCGCTGTGAGGCAGAAGTGCCAACCACTTAGCCACTGTGCTGCCCGTATTTCAAAACTGAGAAAGCTATTGTAGTGAGACTACAAGTCTAATTGTATTGATTCTGCCCTTTCACTCTCAGGCTTGCCGACATTCATACACTGCTGTACACTTTTCACCATCACTGGTACAATGATACAAAGAAGGCTGCAGCTCTAGAACCCTCCTGATCCTCATACAGGAAAGAGGAAACTCTCCAGCCAGAGATGTGCCTGCTCTCACAGACATAGCATTCCATTACACTTAGGGCTGTCATTCTTATGAGATAGACAATCTGGCCAAGCAAAGAGCTGTTCTTGAAAAACAAGATTATAAGGAAACCCCAAGTTGTCTACATGTTTTAAAACCAAGAAAACCATGAAGACGATACAGAACTTCACTTGAAAACTGTAAATATGATTTTTACAAGATTGAATTAAAACGTAAATAATTACTTCTTGGTGACTTCATTCCATGTAGTTTTTCATAACATTTCAAAATGTTTTATACTAGATAGTAACAGATTTCTCTTACCTATTCAGTGCCATTCTTACTTATATTCCCAAAATACGTTGCATTACCTATACATTAGGTATAAGAAGGCTAGAAAAAAAATGCAGCGCATTACATCAGTAAAGCTTACAGTCTATATTGTGTACCACACAAACACACAGACACACACAATGAGCCTGATTCATTAAGGAAAATTAAGCATAAATTGAGTAAGTTTTCTTACTCAAGTGTTCTGGACAAAACCATATTACAATGCCAGGGGTACAAATTAGTTTACTATTATGCACATAAGGAAAATACTGTCTGTTTTTTCATGTAGCACACAAATACTTGATAGCTTATTTGTACACTGAAATTTAAAGATGATCTAGGACATGCCCTACACCAAATATAAATCTATCCCCACATTTTAAATTTACCTCCCCCTCCAATGCAACATGGTTTTGCATTACTTACTTTTGCTTAACTTTCCTTAATTAATTAAGCCCAGTGACATTAATGTGATTGAGTTGAAAGCACATGCAATGCTGTTCTAAAACAATGTAAGTTGTAGAGCTCCTCCTTCTGAAGCATACCACCCAACTCTCCCAATGTAGGTCCAATTTTGGTATAGGCTGGAAAGTATGTCATGTTAATTGCTGCTCCGCATAAGCAGAGCAGTGTTGAACTGATAATGCATGCACCTGCCACTGGTGCACATGGCAATGAATAGCTGCTTGGAGCGGGATAAGAGGAAGCCTCAGGGCCATCTTAACAACATTATGGGCCCCCGGGCAAAGCAGTGCACCAAGGCCCCTAAATATAGATATAGATATAGATATATAGATGTATACAGATACAGATATAGATATATAGAGATAAAGATAGATAGATGTACTTGCTCAGTGACCCTTGAAGGTTTTTTCTCAGGTTTTTTCTTTTGCAGGATTATTTATTCTCATTAAGAGCCGTCCCTATGGGGCCCCCTTGCCCGTGGGGCCCCCGGGCAGCTGCCCATCGTGCGCAATGGAAAAGATGGCCCTGGGAAGCCTAGCACTTCAAAAGTGTTAGGAACGCCCCCATCACAACCTGCCGTGCCCCCTATCTGGGGGCATGGCAGGTTGCTGAAATGTTGGGAGGTTGGTGAGTGAAATGAAAATGTATCCAATAAAATATGTATCAAAGGCTCTTTCTTGGCAAAACTCATTTTAATTATTGGTATAAAATACATTTCTTTCTTTGGTCTATACAAACTTATGTGGAGGTTGGTACCATAGATGATACTAGTGATGGGGTAAATGGGCAGGAAAAGTGGCAAAAAAAGAGTTAAAACTAGGCCTAATTAAATTGTGTGTACATATAGCTGAAAAAAACATGTAGTATTAAGAAATGTACAGATACGGGCAGCAATAATGCTGGATTGTTCTGTCTTACAGTACAGACCATTACTCCAGAGCTATATTTCCTGGATTGGTTCCCAATGCCTGACTGCAATTTTCAGAAAAATATGAAACTCCATACATTTGGTTCCAACAACATTATCCCGGGTCTTATGGATGAATCTCAGAACAACACAGGAATATAAATTGTTCCGCAAAATCCTGGATTAGCTAAATTGTAAATGTTGTGAAATATTTTATTCACATTGCAGATACTTATTCACGCCTTATTTTTTTTTTCTAATTGATAAGATAATTGCAAAATATTTTTATTAATTTATCTATTATTCATCCTGTCTTCTGATGAAAATACAGGCATATATATCAAAATTGTTAAAACGGTTTCTAATCTAATTTTGAGCTGGAGATTTCAGCCGACATGTTTCAACCGAGTTTGAAAACAAAATAGTCTGAGCTCTCACATTCCTTTCCATTCCCCCGATCGCTGCAATAGAACATTGCTCATGACTGCTGCTAATAATTTATTATTAATATTGCAACTTTCTGCAAAAGAGTTTTTTTTTACCGTAACACAACAGAAAAACAAGTAAAAATGTTTGAAAACCATCCTATAACTAAAGAATAAAAATATGAGAAAAAATATGGAGATCACTTTTAACCCCTTCGCTTCAGATGACTGCAAAACAGTTACATACAGTTAACATTTCAATATCAACTTTGAAGCTATATATTTTTGAAGGGCCACGACTTACAACAGCTCAGTAACCACTGTACAAGAAGGGTGCTATTCTCCCTCGTCAGACGCAGAATGTCCAAGGGATATTTGTCTTCCTAATCAAAAAGCTTAATGGAGATATTCAAGTAAAGCAAAGCCTTTCTTACACATCCATAAAACTGTAAAATAAATTTCATAAACGACAAATGCAAATCTTTTCAACATAAACTTTTATGGTAATCAGGATGTAACTAATAGCAGTGCAGGGGTTACAGTGGTGTGAAGTGGTTAGCAGACGGAACAACAATGTGTCTCCACTTTAACTGCTATATATTCCTACTACAATCCATTGTGCTCTAACAGGACTTAGATAAATGTCCTGTCATGAGGCTGGGAGCCTCGCAGTGTCTCCTAACCAGCTAGTATTGGAGCAAGGATGTCACTGACAGCCACTGGTCCTAGCGCTATGCCTGTAAACAGATAAACAGCAGCACAGCATGCAATCTGAGCAGGGACACACACACAATCCTGTCACCTTTTCAGCAGCAACACAAAAAATCTAAAAAGATATAAAGTAATGAAATGTTAATAAAAGTGGTTCTTGTCTCCTCCAGACCACTTTGCCATCTCACTAAGACTGCACCACTTGCACAACAGACATATTTTGCATGGGTGTTAGAATAGCGACCCCACATATTCAAAATATATTCCTGCCCCGTCCCCCCTTTTTTTTTATAGCCCTTATCCCATAACCATCCCTTATTCCCATTGTAAGGAATTCCACATAAAGTTGGTTTGCACTTGATGTGGTACGCCATGTGGGAAAATGAAATTACTTCGGAGAACTAAACACATAAATTACAATTTATCGTATGAAGGTCATTTTGGGAAGGATCCCATAGATTGTAAGCTTGCGATCAGGGTTCTCTTACCTCTCTGTCTATGTATTACCCAATGTTGTCTTATTAATGTTTGTTTCCAATTGTAAAGCGCTACAGAATTTTCCTGGCGCTATATAAATAAATGTTGATGATGATGATGATCATGGGAAAGGGCAGGGCGTGATAGCCAAATATGTTTTGGGAAACAACAATGCTGGTCCACCCTCAAGAGGTTCTAAAACTGAAAGCCCAAACAGGACTTCACTACGCTGGTTCCCACGCATGCTCAGAACAGCAGAGCGGATGGCCTTGAGAGCAGGTGATCCGGCACTGTCAGGTCCCCTTCATCTCCAGGCCCCATAGACACTGCATCTCCTGCAACAGCTGGAGTTTCACCACTGGAAGCTGGATCGTTTTACTGTAATTGACTATTTTCCTCTTATGTAATGCTTTTAAAATAATATATTTGTTCCAATACTGTAACAGAAGAAATCCCTATCTGTTTCTTTCTGTTACTTACTTTTTACGTACAACACACCATGAGTATGTTGCAGCTATTTGAATAGCGTAATCATTATAGAGCACATCAGAGTTCTCTTATTCTTTGTGCTTAGAACTTTGTAAAGACATAAAGTGTTGTTATTACAGCAGATTGCTTGCTATGACGGCTCTCAGACTTCATAAAGAAGTCTCTAAGAAATGGAAATTGATTACATGTATCTACATTAGCTGGGAATTAATGCACTGTCCTGTGGTCTCAGGACCCACAGAGAGGTCATCTAGCGCCCACTCTCATTGTAATTAACGCTAATCTAAAATTGTATATCCGCCTTCCCTTAAATATTTCATCATCCATACCACATCTTTAAGAAGACAGTCCCCTCCATAATGGATGTTTACCATCAGTAAATAGTGATTATGAAAACAATCCATTACAACATCTATAATTTACCTAGACAGTTTTATATTCACTTGCTCTCCATTGACTCAAGTCGTAAAGTACATTACATTTCCATAATCCATTAACTACCTCATGACCGGAGGGTTTCCCCCTTTATCACCAAGCCATTTTTTTTAGGTTTGGGGTGTGTTTTGTTTATTTGGGTAACCTTCTTTGTTGAGCACAGTCTATTTTACCTGACAGGAAAAATTAGGGAAAAATAATTTTTTTCAAGATTCTATTTTGTGTAAGTTTTTAAACAGTAAGTGGTACAATGACATTCATTTACCTAATCAGCTATCCCTTCTGGGTGTAACAATACCAAATATGTGTAGTTTATTTTAAATGTAAAGAAATTATATGGCTGCAAGTAAAAACTGTGTATTTTTTTGTGGTGTATATCGTATGTCAAAACTGCAGGCAGATAGATAGGGTAAACCTTTTAAGTTTCTATCTGTTACCTGCCCTTTCTGGATTTAAACATAAATTAATTCTGATATACTCTCAGATATCAGAATACTAATCTATATTTAAAAAATATCTCCTATGGGTTAAGATTTATATGGAGACTGATAACAAAAATTTATAGCACGTTTGTAATGTAACTATGCAAGCCATATCTCAAACCATTTATATCTACCATAAGGTATGTAATTTACTGTTCAAATATATAAGGAAAATGCTACACTTCTTGTTATATTGCTTATAAAAACGTGCAGTGTAGGCTATTGCCCCACAAGTATGTATACATCCTGTTATCCATGCACTGCTTGAATCTCTGGTTTGTCCATAGAATGGAGTATTACATGAATTCACTTACACACAGCCCTTTAATATGTCTGTCCAGTGGCAGGCGTTGGAGGTGGTCCGACCACTGTGGGACTCTGATGGTCCTGCTTCCCCTGAGGCCACCTCTACTCTCAAAAGCGAGGAGAGATTTTCCCAACATAATAAACATATCTTCTAAATAATAATTTGTTTCAGAGATACAATTCCATAAGGAAAAGCTGCTTTGTGTCGACCAGAGACCCAAGCTGCGGAGTGTTTATCTGGCATTAACGCACCAGCACTGTTAGAACATACAATCCACAATAGGCATACAAGTGTTTGTCACAGTACCTTTTTGCCGTTTCCACCTTTCAATAGCAGCTTCTGATTGTATATTACATTTGGCATCAAATTATGATGATATACTGTAGGTCTGTCTTTCACATATGGGTTTCTTCTAAGAGAATCTTGGTATGCTCAAACAGCTAACAAGATACAGGTGAGATAATCCTTATGCTCCTCAGAATTCTCAGACGCATTTCGTCTCACAGAGAGACTTTTAAAAAGAGTATATTTGAGGGTTTTCTACCTTTTGTATATCAGAGTAACCAATAGGGATTAAGCTTCAACAAATCAATTTATTAATCTGGTTGGTAATATAGAGAAAGGAATTATATGTGCTAGTAAGTCCTTTAACTAATGGACAAGCGTTTGTTACATTGTAGAGATGTTTCTGAAAACTACACATGACTCCAGGGGGTAAATGTATGAAGCTGAGAGTTTTCCGGCGGGTTTAAAAACCAATCAAATTCTAGCTATCATTTATTTAGTGCATTCTACAAAATGACGGCTAGAATCTGATTGGTTGCTATAGGCAACATCTCCACTTTTCAAACCCGCGGGAAAACTCTCAGCTTGATACATTTACCCCCAGATCTACTGCATGGGATTGGTCGCGCCAACGGATTACATGATTCCAGTGCTAGGGGTTTTTGGACAACAGGAACTCTCCATAAGTGCGAGGCCTGAGAGTGTTGTGTTTCTTTGTTTCTGCTCTATGTTAGATTGTCTAAATACTTTCTGTTCCTCTTTAAGCCCACATTCTTATCATACCTATTCCCTGCCACTAGTCCCCACTCCAAGCAAGTGTCTTGGGAGAAAATTATCACACCGCAATAAGATTGACGGGTTAGCTCTGGGTGATGATTTTCTTATAGGGAAGAAAAAAACAAACAGAACGTTCAGAAAGGAGTTGTTTGACAGCTGAAAGGAAAGTTCACAGTGGGAGCTACATCAATAACCTGGGGTTGAAAGCGGAGGAGAGTGGCATTATGTATTGATCTGTTACACCTCTTGTGGACCCCAGCAGATCCAGCGAATGGACCATAGGAGTCAAGTAGAACTCACTGTACTCCATTCAAAACGAAAACAGGTACAAGTTCTTTATTTCAGAACTTTGATAGTATTATATTTTGTTTTGATTTCTACAATACAATGAATATTTAAAAAAGTCACAGATTACTATTTCAAGGTGAAATGTCTTTGTGTACCCTTTATAAAGCATGTCCTCATCAGTAAAACTGTACCCCTGGTGAAGTGGGAGCCACACTTTGCCCTGAAATGCTGTGTCTCTCTTGTCCTTAATAAACATCATGGGCCTGATTCAAGAACGCAAAACGAACGTATTGTGCAATTTTTTTCAAAAACACACATAAATCAGGAATATGTATGTTGATGAATATGGGTCTATGTCCGCACTGCTCTATCACACAATACGCTGCAAGATGAGTACAATACATATGTTGTTTATAAAGTCCCAGCAGAACCCACAGAAGAAATCTAACTATTCAATTAATGGCACCTGTTAATAATATAATCATTCATAACAAAACATTAAAAAAAAACATTACCATTTATTTTCCATAAAATATATTTATTAGAATGTGATAAACGCAGTTTTACAGGTGATCCTCATTGCAAACACATGGTCTAGCAGATGCAGAAGAAGATGCAACCATCATCACTGGTAATCAGTACTTATACCAGATCTGTAGCTGGTGCAACTGATACGACAGAAAATCACGTACCTTAGAGATGGCAAAAGCTTCAATCGGACGCTAGCTTGCGCTCTAGCTTTGCGCGCCCTTACTGTATATTGACTATGTGTATGTGCCCATTCCCCTCCCTGTTGTGCCCCTGAAATCATAGACTGCAGTAAGCGTCCTTTGCGCTCAAAGATGAATTAGACATTGCTGCGTTCTCTGGCGTATGGTGTGTTTCAGAGCATGCACACAGCGATTTTACACAAAATACAGCACGTATCTGCATTTATGTTCCTTACTGGCCCCCATCCCACTAACGACTGTGAGAGGGGCTATTTTCTATTGTTAATTTTCCTGAAATTACAAAAACCTGCTACACACGAGAGCTGACATTACAATGTTGTGTGGATACCTAGCTGTTGTGCTGATTGTTATGTTTGTGTCTGTGTCTGAAGAAGATTTGAGGACCAAGAATATTTATATAAGAAGATCAGCAGTATAAAGCATTGATGGAGTACAAGAAACGACTGTACACTATGTGGATAGGGACAAATGTTTTTCTCAGTAAGGATGTAATAAACTTATACCCAACCAGGCAGCTGTTACAGGTACTTTGTATTTGATAAATTAATATTTACATCTGCCTCCTGGACCGGTCCCATAGTGGGCTACCGTGGGCTGGGCCACTGGGCCACCAGCATTTTTTTCCTTTAAAATATTCCTAATAGGCTGCTGAGCCAAGTCTTGGCCCTGGGCTCAAATTTAGCAGCCCTCCTCTGCACGCCAACCAACATCCTGAAAGCGTGTCAAAATAAACCACAACCCCCAATTCACACAAACTCTGACCAAAAATGGACACATGTGTAAAACTCCTATCACTTTTCTGTTAAGCCTTACCCATTTTGAGGCCGCCGATTTGGGATGTCCCGTCAAAATCGGGACAGTGGTGAGGTATGCAATAACGCAAAACATTTTTCATTTTATAGTCTCTATTAAACTAAGCAAAACAGCGGACGCTAATAATTTCTTCTTTGGTATTGCTATAGGTTGTACATTAATTAAATGCCATTCCAAGATAAAAGAACACACCAATGCTCTTCCTGAGATGGCAGGTGTTATCAGACCCTCATGACAGTCCTGATGGGCACTCTGACACCTGACCACGAACTGAGTAGTGGGCTTCCCAGTACCTGTTATTAATTTTCTCCTCCTCACCCCTTATCTGTCTGTCTCAACAGAGCACCTGTATAATAGACCCAAATCATTTTGTATCATTAAAATAAAACACTTAAAAAGGTTTTTCACATTTCTACCTTGGACTTTATAGTAGCATATTTGAAGTAATAACATTTATTTCACTGATTTCCCAATACATGTTATGTTCTCTGCGGCTTGTTTGCTATGTCTCGCCAAGTCAGAGAGCCAGCATTCAGATAATGATGTGGCCAGCCAAGCATACCGACAGAGTGGCTGGAACTTGGCAGGTAGAACATAGCGACAGAATAAGTTATATTATTCCCAAAACGCCAATGTAAACGAAGAACATTACAAGAGATTTTCTAATACCTACATTTGTTGAAGAGGGGAAATATTCAGGTAAAAATAGGGGTTTTCATCATGAAATTATTAGTTCCTTGCCTAATGAGGCAGAAGTGTAGGAATGTCAGGCAGGTATGGGGATACAAGAGGAAACAAAACACTCTTATCTCATTTATGCAGACTGATCCTGTACAAGCACCATTGACTTGTGAATTATCAGGGCAATCAATAGTTATTGATTACGGGGGAGAAAAATCAATTGTTCATGATAGTAAGGGCCAAAATTATTGCATTATAATATTTTTAGGGAAATATGAATTAATAATTATATTAAGGGGGCATGGAATAATATGTGCTAATTCCATTAGCAATACTATAATATGCCCCTTTACTCTAATGAAAAATGTAATTTAACTCCATAAGTTATAAATCAATTTTGTCCTCTTACTCAATAAATAATGTTTGTCACTATAATTCATAACTAAATGGTGCCTCCTCTTATATTCTAAAAGGCAAGATAACTTACACAGCGTACAGTTTGAGCTATCTAACCTATCGGAAATAATCCTGTCTTTTGTCTGGAGGTTTAACAATCCAGCCTTAAACTGCCCTACAGTAAATGTGGAGGTTAGGAGACTGAACGCCTGTGATGTGCGGTGGTTTAATACTGTTGCCAAACACGATTTTCTGTAAATCTAGTCCTAAGTTATTTAAGGTTTAAAACATAGAGCAGCACATTAACGCAATAGAGGAGGATAAATGGCAGATGAAGTTTAATGCAGAAAAATATAAGGTAATGCATTTAGACTGTGGTAACCATTGTGCTACTAACACATTAAACAGGACATAATTAGGGAGGTTGAAAATGACGTAGGCCATAGTTGCCAACTCTCCCTGAACGTCACGGAGACTTCCTGAAATAGGGGTGATCTCCCTCCCTCCCTGAAAAGTCTGGCATTCTCCCTGATGCTGAGCCAGTACAAGACGTGGTTGGCTTCGAAATTGTGTCCTATGTCCATGTATTGATGCCTATGGAGATGGCCACTTTCATGGAGACCAAGATTTAATCAAAGACTGACAGGTAAGACAACATGACTTCAGTAATGGAGACAGAAATGTAAAAGACACTTCAGTCACTAGAGATTCATTAGCTGCTTTTCTTTAAGCATAGTTGCCTACTCTCCCGGAATGTCTGGGAGACTCCCGCATTTCTGGGAGACCTCCCGGGAGAATAGGGCAACCTCCCAGTTCTCGTCCCCGCAATAGATAAGTGGCAGGTGGGGGGGGGGGCTTAATAACGCAAATATTGCATCATCTTAGCCCCGCCCCCTGCTGTAATTGTGTCAGGCAGTTGCTGCGAGGGCTAACACAACCAGGGCCGGATTAAGAGAATGGAGGCCCCTGGGCTAAGGGGACCTCCATTCCCCCATGAGGCCCCCAATGTGAGCCGCCTGCCGCCCCCCGTGAGGCCCCCTCCAATCACTTACCTGTCAGTGCAGTCTTCCTTCCGCGGCGCGCTGTAAGCTCCTTACTGAGGAGATCTCACGAGAGTTCGTGAACTCTCGTGAGATCTCCTCAGTAAGCAGATTACTGAGCGGCGCCGGGGACGGATGACTGCACTGACAGTGCTCAGCAGCATTGATCGGTCCGGGGGCGCCCACGCCCCCGGACCGATCAATAATGCTGCTGAGGACTTTGAAGGGCCCCCTGGATTCCCGAGGCCCCTGGGCTATAGCCCAGTTAGACCTTGGGTTAATCTGGCCCTAAACACAACCCTGACATTTTTATCCCTACAGTATTATTAACCTCAATAACATTAATTTCCAATCATTTCCAGTCAATTATTGTCAAGTGACAAGAACACTCCTACCCCTCCTGTTTCTGTGTGAGCAATGGCATTGAGCAATGTCACTGCAGACTGGAGAGTGACAAGAACACTGCTATCCCTGTTTCTGTATGAGCAATGGCACTGAGCAATGTCACTGGAGAATGGAGAGTTACAAGAACACTGCTACCCCTGTTTCTGTATGAGCAATGGCACTGTGCAATGTCACTGGAGAATGGAGAGTTACAAGAATACTGCTACCCCTGTTTCTGTGTAAGCAATGGTGCTGGATCTCCTGGGGAGGGAGGTACTTATGGAATACAAAACCCACGAGATCCAACAACGCAACAATGACGTTTTGCCTTGATTCAGATCCGACGACGTGCGATAGTAACGAGCCGGCTCGTGAGCCTACTCGGATCCTCTAAGTTCGGGTGGGCTCGGTTTTCAGAAAACCGAGCCGGAGCATCTCTAATAAAAAAGTTGAACTTGTTGGATTTGTGTATTTTTTCAAACTCAATAACAAGTAACTAGTGAATGGTCAAACCTGTTCTACTCTCTCTGCTTTTTAACTGGTACTAAAATGTAAGAAATTGTGACAAATTTTAGAATCGACCTGCTGAACTGGTTCAGGAATCGAACCGCAACTGGTGTAAAAGTGAGGCAGTGGAGGAAGTGACTACATCGCACGGTTCAATGAGAAATGTGACCACACTCCTTGCTTAATCCACACTGAAAACAGAGGAGATTATATAAACAAAGTCACTCCATATTTGAAAAAATGTGTTCTCTGTTATCAGATATGTCCTTCCAAAACAGTGTCAAACATTAGGATTACCAACAGGAAGTCTGCTGTGCAAAGAAACCAACATTCCCCCATTATAACAATTTAAAAAAAAAATCTGATAAGCTCCTGAAATTTTACAATTTATTTGTGAATATTACTAGCCGTCATTGTATATAAGACAACTTATAAGCATGTATTTGTGAGCATGCAATGAACCAGTTTTTATCATGCGGCTTTACACAATTTCAAAGATAAACAATATCTGCACACTTATTTTATGAATAGTTTCCCATATCTGCCTAGTCACACCAGCCGGGATGTCACATTACAGCACCAACTTCCTCTGTCAAAAGGTTAATATAAATTCTGAAGGCAGCTTCTCGTACCAATATTTAAAGGCTAACAAAGCATTTGCACAGTTAAATTATTATCCGACAAAGGAGAGCTGATGGATTCTAGCTACAATAAGTGATAATAAACCGATGCCTCATGTATTATAAAGCCCACTTTCAATCAGATAAGATGTCATACAAAGTGTATCCTCTTTATTCATTGGCATTCAGCTGAGTCCAGCATAGGATCAGTTATCTGTGTCGCCTGGAAGGAACTTTGGGTAAGTCACAGGAAAAAGGTGGGAGCATTGTTGGTGTTTCCTGTTGGCCACAAAAACCACAGTATTGTTCGGTTTTATTTTTTTTAAGGCTGTCGCATCAAATCACAATTATTCCTGTTACATCCTCTTTCCATTCAGAGACTAAAACAATATTTATTGACTTGTGCAAACTGCGTCAACAGGTTGAAGTATTCTGGGAGTAAAGGCTCGATGAGAGAAATACTGCCAGCTTGCTATAGATAGGTTTAACTCGAATGCGAATGGGGTCCTTTTATTTTATTTAAACTAACCAGGAAATTATTTAGAGGGAAAAGGATTTACGGACCCACTGGGATAGTCGTGTTGGAAATATTTTCATGGTTTTGTTATTGAAACTGAGGTGTTCACTTTTATTCACCTCAAATGTTCTTCAGATGGTACATGATGAAAAAGAATGAACGTTAAATATGCTTCTGTCATTGGCCCGAACGCCATGTGTATATTTCTTGAGATCACTATGGGGAGATAACCATTCCAATCTGAGAAGCATCTGAGGTGCATTTGCCAGGTGCTCAGAACTCAGCGCAGATATAGCAGCATCGCATCCGAATGCACCAGAACATGATTTCTTTTTGAATAACTTTACTGAGGTCATAACAATTTACAAATATCAAGCAATACAGAATATCAGCATTTCATGAGTGAACCTGTTTTTGCTAGAAAAAAAAATGCCTCAGCCAATGTTACTATTACTAAATTGAAGGCTAGTGACTGTAGGCTCCCAAATTAAGAAAATCTATCCATATAATAATATACACATAATATGTAGCTCCTTTTTTCAGCATTCTTTTTGATGTGCATAGTTGTGATCATACAATATGCCCACTCAATGGAGGTGGCCATTTTTGTGTGGCTATACCTGGATTCATGAGACTGCTACCTATGAACGCATTAAGAAGCAGCAACAACGGTGAGGCATTATAATGAAATATAGAAATTGCAGAATGCTTGTACATTAACTTGTCCAAAGCAGTATTTAGACATAGAAGGAACAGTATTTTAAAGAAGAGTTATACAAAATACAATAAGTATTTTCTTTCTATATAGCACCTTAGACTGCAATTCAGTTATTTCAACCAAAATGGCCACCCACTGCAAAATATGTAATCTTTGTTATGCTAAATACAAATCTGACTTATAACTTTAGTACACACATGATGACTGAGTTCCAATAAGTCCTGACTAATAACTTTAGTACATACATGACTACTGAGGACAACACATATTGACTTATATCTTAAGTACATATATGACTACTGAGGACAACACGTATTGAGTTATAACTTCAGTACATAAATGTCTACTGAGGACAACACGTATTGAGATATAACTTCAGTACACACATGACTACTGAGGACAACACGTATTGAGTTATAACTTAAGTACATAAATGTCTACTGAGGACAACACGTATTGAGTTATAACTTCAGTACACACATGACTACTGAGGACAACACGTATTGAGTTATAACTTCAGTACATAAATGTCTACTGAGGACAACACATATTGAGTTATAACTTCAGTACACACATGACTACTGAGGACAACACGTATTGAGTTATAACTTCAGTACACACATGACTACTGAGGACAACACGTATTGAGTTATAACTTCAGTACACACATGACTACTGAGGACAACACGTATTGAGTTATAACTTCAGTACACACATGACTACTGAGGACAAGGCGTCCTGACTAATAACTTCAGTACACACATGACTACTGAGTACAAGGTGACCTCACTAATAACTTCAGTACACAAATGACTACCGAGGTCCAACACATCAATGAAGATTGGTGAGAGGAATACTGAGATGTTGTTTTTTCTTAGAGGACCACTAAACTTAAAATGTGTGTTGCTTGATTCAAACGAGGTACGATTTACATTCAAAAATATATTTGTAAATGTTTTAGGAGCTTATCAAAAAAATAGATATTTTAGATAAGGCTTGGAGCCTGGTGGATTGACAATGCAGGAAACCTTTAGAAGCTTAGAATGGCAGATGATAGCAAACTAAAACTGATTGGCATTGTACTGTATATCACCTTGTTAATTCTTGTCATGGTTTAGCGACTTTTTCATACAAATGTGGGGTAAGTGGCTGTCTAAGTAAACTGTCTTTGTGAACTTATGACAAGAGAGTCCCTAAAGACAAAAGCACTTAAACGCAGACATGCGTGCCTCTGTAACTTTACACTTACCTGCAAAGAGTTAACATTCCCTGTTCCAGGCCAACCAATAGTAGTAGGTGGGAGTGTCCTGGATTTTCTATATAGGTCCCCTCTTGCTGTCTAGACAGCCTCATTCTTCTTCTGCCCACCCACTCCTGGTGACAGATTGGCCTGCTCATGCAAATTCTATGTTTTAAACATATCTTTTCCTGAGCAGGCGCAGTTGGTGGGAAGGGCGCTGAGCTCAGCGGCTGATAAATACGGCGCTATCGCTGATTGGCCACAGGTCACTGTCGCCTTCGAGGTAACGGTGACTCTTGGTCCTTTAGTGTGAGTGACCCCTTGACCTGCTTTGTGAGGCCATGTCGTAGTGAGTCTAGAGGGGGTGCAGTCATTCTAACACCAGATTTAGTGCTGGCCAAGCAGTTAGGTGTTAGTTCCCAGTGTCAAGTGGATTCAGGGACAGTTCGCCATACACGCTTGGTTCGGATAATGAGTTGGATAGATGTCCCGATGTCACTTTCTTCGCCACCAAGTTATCAATTATTAATAAACTGGGACCTATTCAGCCACTTTATACACTCTCTGGTTCTTTACTTTAGATAAGTTAAGATATGACAATTAAAGGTTATTGCAAAGGGGAAGAAAAGGCATCCAGGATATGCAGTTTACCTTACCAGACTGATACACAAATGTCATGTTTTAGAGCAAAGTAAAACAAACAGGATGATAATGCTGATCTGTGTATTAAGTTTGGCTTGAAATCCACTGTAATACATCTCTGATATTGGAAAGCTGCTGTATCTATTTGGATAAGACATGCTTATACCTGCTTGACTGGGCCACAGCGTAACACTGTAAAATCGGATTTGACTTATTTTTTATTATATAATCCACTAACCGTGTATTTTATTTATCAGCAATGTTCAGAAGTAGATTGTACTGCCATAGAGAAAACTACAAGTTTTGCTTGCGGATAGTGCAGTATAACAAGGAGAATCTATTATTCTACACTCAGCCTATCTAATTCATTAGTGTGAGGAATTACTAAAATACAGGAGGCAAATCCTGTTCTTGTACTACTGGGTCTCCAAAAGCTGTATTATGTCACCTCTACTCTTAATACAGATTGAAAAATCTAGGTTACAGATTAGTGCATGTGTTAGAAGGGCTGCAACAAGGTTTCTGAAGATTACCAGAATCAAATGCTTTTCTTGATGTCCCCTCTGGTTAGTAAATAATAGAGTCTATGGTATATAATTAGATCTATGAACTTCATTTCATATAGAGGTATGTTCAATACCCAATCTTATATCTCATATGGTCTCATATCAGTTTGACAGGAAGTGCATGATCCTCCAACAACTCAGCATTATGTTGTTGGGGACCCTGCTTCTTCTGCTATATAACTCTCAGGCTCTGGCTTCCTGTTTACCTCCGTTTCCCTCCTATTGACATGACATTGCCCATGCCACATGTAGCCCTCTCCTAATTTGCATAATCAATACAGTATATAGATCACTGCCTTAAACTACCAGCACATTCATATCCTGAAATAATATGTGCTGTAGCCAGGGGTGGAGCTTGAATTTTTATTTTTTTTTATTTTTTTTTGGGGGGGGGGGGATTCAGTCTCCACCCCTTTTTGACAGGTGAGGCTGGCTGCGGCCGCACACTGTGTACAGATCCATTCAGCAGAGACAGTCATAGAGAGTATCCTGCCCGGCCGCTCTGATTGTGTTTAAAGCACAACTTGAGCATCCGGGCAGTTGTCTCTGTCTGTCTGTCCCTGCCGTCACGGACAGGCACATAGTGTGCGGCCGCAGAGAGTGCATTACTCCTGATCCCTAATTTTACTTCCCTCCCCTAAATTTAACTGTTCCCCATAGAGTAGACCCTCCCTGAACCGGATGGTGCTGCTCTTGAATCCATCCATACTTCTTCAAAAGTGATTGTCTCTGTAGCAAAGTATGTCAATGTGAAGAGCTATCCGGCCTTTTCTTTGGTGTCCATTAGACAAGGTTATTGCTTTGGCAATTCACTCACTCTTTGTAGAGATAGAAGCAAGTAAGGTCCTGACCTTTTTGAAATTGTAACATTCTGAATACTGATTGTATTTTGATTACTGTAGGTACTGGCCAGATGAGGGATGGCTTTGCTGCAGCTGGACAGCGTGACATATTACATATACTATATGTGGAACTGTAGGAATCTCTACTTACGTGTAGGAATGATATTAAAGTGCTGTGGGATAATTGTATGTGCTACACAGGTTCAAACACCTACTTGATAATCATAAAGTACCCGAGTAATTTCTTTAGCTTCTAGTGAATTGATAGACTATAGTCTCAGGTGCACTTTAAAGGCTAAACTGCCCTTATGAAAACAATTTTACTCCATTTGCTCCTTCTTTCAGCAGAAACAAATAGGCAGCACAGATATCCCTGCTCTATTTTTTATATCACATTTGCTTTTTTTGTTTTTCAAAAATACAAAACTACATAAAGACCTTAACAACTGACAATACAATATCTCAATTAGGGAATGTGTGCAATGCTTAGACATCAGACATAGCAGATGAAACAATCAATGAGACGTCTGCTTCACATATATAAAAAAGACATGCATCCAACTAAACAAACATCGTACATCCTGCTGTATTATCCTAAAGTAGTAGTAATGAGTATATGGCTTGGACAATCCCTGCTCTCTCTCAATCTAATGTGCTGTTTGTGCACATTATGGCACTGAATAAATGTGTTGACTTGCAGTGTGTGATGTAGTATAACTAGTGTAAAGCTCTACGGAATATGTTGGCGCTATATAATAAAATGATGATGATGATGATGATAGTGTTCAGCATGCACTGCAAGGGACACCTATTTCTCCTGCATGGCTCATCTTGATGAGTATAATAAGGGTATGGCCATTTCTGAAACCCGATTCATTGCATTGCCAAACAAGACTTATACCAATTGTTGACATTGTTCCATTGCTGTGTATGGGTTTTAATTTGGTCTTGGTATATCAACCAACATGCCTGCACCAATTCTACTGTGAAATATAAATTATGTTTCTCTGTTAAGAATAACCTCTGTGTATATTAATACAAATAAATGGTAAATAAATCCTCATTATATACAGAATATTTGTGTCTAAGCAACACTGACATAACTCATTTCTAGCAACTAAAGTAAGACACTACCATTTATTTGCTTGAGTTTTCATTCAATAATGACGTATGAATGTCTAATCAGTATTGCACTGCTGACTCAATATGCACATCTAGACCTTTTCCTATCGGGCAGCTACCAAACACATTCTATACCACCTGTATCATAGGCAGGGCCGGATTAAGGCGGGGGCACAGGGGGCACGTGCCCCGGGCCCCCCTCTCCAAGAGGGCCCCCTGCCGTCTGCCGTCCGCTGATCGGATCGGATCACCTGGTGATCCGATACTTCTCCTGCTGGTGCAGCAGCTGTGGGAGCCCCGCTGACGCATGCGCCCACGGAAAAAATCATTGTCAGCGGGGCAGATGTACATACTAAAATGGCCGAAATGGAGCTGCTGCGCATGCCCAGCTGCAGCAGCTCCTGACAGGCGAGGACAACTATGAAAGACCTGAAGAGTGGGCTGATTGTGGCTTCCTAGGTGAGTCACACTTAACTTTACCTGGCCAATCTTAGTTGTAATAATAGTTCACTTAAATATATCATATACAATTATTTTTTTTAACTTTAGAAAGTTTTTATTAGTTTTGAATTTTTGTTTTGTTTTTAAAGGGGTACAAAAATAAAAAGAGGGGGGGGAGGAAGGGAAGGACAATAAAAACAAATGGGGTGGGGGGGTACATAGTGGGTGAGGAACACATATATCAGACGGTACATGCTTTAGCCAAATATAACACATCAAAACCCTTGCAATATATTGTTACTGGCACAGTATCAGACCGGATAGCCCTACAATATTCCCTCTCTTATGACGGAAATCGTCCAATATATTCAATTTATTTTAATTTAAATAGGTAATGAAGAGAATAGGAATAGGTATGTAATAGAATAATCCCCTACTTTATTAATCATTATTAAAGTATTACTGAAGCCAGCCACTTATATTAAAGGTTGAATTAGATTTCAGTATATATATATATATATATATATATATATATATATATATATCTATATCTAATATATAAATGCTTAGTGGCGTCTGTGTGTGTGTGGGAAAAAAAAAACCAAGTTGCAGCGCCACCTGCTGGGCAGAGTTATACACTGACCTACTAAATTCTTAGTGTGTGTGGGAAAAAAAATTCAAAAAGGACTGAAATTTGGTAGGGCTCAAACTCATTTTCGTGAGGTAATTTTACCTCATGAACACACATGTGTAGAGGCGTGCGTTAGTGTGTGTGTGTGTGTGTGGAAAAAACTATTTTCTCAGAAAGGGCTCATCCAATTGACCTGAAATTTGGTATACTGACATTATTTGACAAAAAAATTAGAATAGTCAAGTCAGTTAACCTCCATCATCCCCCCTTCCCCCCGTGGGAGGGGTAGTAAAGGCTAAATTTACGAGTTGAGGGGTCAAACTCATTAAAAAGGCCGCTTGCGTCGGGAACTAATGCTCTTCCCCTGAGGAGGCCTGGGCTAGGTCCAAATGCATGACAAGAACCTTTTTAAGACCTTAAGTAGCTTGATTTGACTAGAATGCATGAGTATCATGCACGGGTTAACTTGTATATATATATATATATGTATAAATATATATATGTATATATATATATAATATAATTAAAGCTTTAATATGAGAGACAGGCTTTGATAATTACTTTAGTAATGATTAATAAAATAGAGGATCCTATAGCATATCTGCTGCATCATGTATGTGTATGTGTATACACATATATATATATATATATATATATATATATATATATATATATATATATATATATATATATTATATATTATGTGCAGTATCGTTGCTAGTTTTCATGTGCGGTATCAACGGTAGTTTCAATGTGCGGTATCAATGGTAGGTTTCATGTGTGGTATCAATGGTGTTTTTCATGTGCGGTATCAATGGTGTTTTTCATGTGCGGTATCAATGGTATTTTTCATGTGCGGTATCAATGGTATTTTTCATGTGCGGTATCATTGCTAGTTTTACTGTATGTTATCAATGGTATTTTTAATGTGCAATATCATTGCTAGTTTTAATGTGTGGTGTCAATACCCATTTTAATGTGGTGTTTTGATGATTGTTTTAATGTACAGTATTTTAATTTGTGGAAGCAATGATTTTTTTTATGCAGACAACCTAGGCGAGCGCTCTGGGAGAGCTGTAAGTGTCATACTGTGGGCTGTAGGTGATGTAATGCAGGATGTGTCACTATGCCCTTAATTTTAGATCTTAGGGGCCCCCCTGTCATAAGTGCCCCGGGCCCCCAGAAGCCTTAATCCAGCTCTGATCATAGGAATAAGGAAACATCAGTCAATACAGCAGCAACACGTCTCTATGTCATGGAATCTGGCAAGGTGGGAGACAGTGGGAAATAGGAGAAGTGTACTTATTATAAATACTGGGCACTGGAAGCTTCATCTAATCCAGAAACCTCTAGTTGGATTAACTCCTAACTGTATAGGATGCCCAAAGACTCTATGTCAAGATTTACATTTTTTGGTAATTTTGTTATGTTACTGGTCCCCACACCGTCCAGCAGCCCTCCATTTTTTATGCATAAAAAAAAAAATACAAATCTATTCTGCATCTGAGTCCTTTGAGTGAACTCCTGATAACAGCATAACATGCCCATTCAGCATCCATGTTAAACTATGATACTCCAGGCTAAGTGGCAATTACTTCTGGAACTGTAAAAGTGATGGTACTATGGTATGATGATGAAAGCCTAGGGCTGCTTGTGGCCTATGGAATATTTTCCTTCTGCCTTTCTGGCCTTTCCATAAACATGGGCTTACAGTAAGAACAGGGACTCAAGCACACAAACACACAGGGGAAGAGTCATTTGTTGGCGAGTCTGTAAAAATAATAAACCAAAAGCATCATGAATTGTCTGACGTTGTCCCAGCTTTATTCTTTCCAGGAAGTGCAAGGTTACAAATAGAATGTGGAGTGACAATCCGTGGAATGGTGATGCTGAAGCCAAATTTAAAGACTGTATAATCGGAACTCTGCAGCTCTGAAAAATGGTCTGCGAGCAAGTGCTAAGTGTCCACCATGTTCTGTTGTACCTTGTAAATAATACAAATTTCCTCTATTTTCTCCATATTTGTCTCCTCTCTGTCCACTGGGGGGAGATTAATTGTTACCATTCAGCAAGATGTACCACTTAACCATTCTCCATACGCCGGTCTTCAGTCACCCCTGACTAACTAAACATTACAAAAATAGAGCATTGGGGCTTTAGATACACTATATGGACAAAAGTATTTGGCCACACCTGTTTATTATTGAATTGAGGTGTTTCCATCAGACCCATTGTCAGAGGTGTATAAAATCAAGTAGTCTCCATTTGCAAACATTTGTGATACAAAATTGGTCGTTCTGAAGAGCTCAGTGACTTCAAGCGTGGTTCTGTGATAGGATGCCACCTTTGCAATAAGAAGGTTGGTGAAATTTTATCCCTGATGGATATTCCATGGTCAACTGTAAGTGATATTGTTAGAAAGTGGAAGCATTTAGGAGCAAGAGCAACTCTGCCACGAAGCGGAAGACCACGTAAAATCACAGAGTGGGGTCAACGACTGCTAAGGCTCATGGTGTGTAAAAGCCAAACTCTTCTGATTCCATAGCTGAAGACTTACAAACTTCCACTGACATTAATGTAAGCACAAAACATGTGCGACGGGAGATTAATGGAATGGGTTTCCATGGTCAAGTAGCTGCATGCAAGCCTCACATCACCAAGACCAATGCCAAGCGTCGGATGGAGTGGTGTAAAGCACACCGATACTGGACTGTGGAGCAGTGGAAACATGTTCTGTGGAGTGACAAATCACGCTTCTCTGTTTTGGCAGTCAGATGGGTGAGTCTGGATTTGGTGGATGCCGGAAAAACGTTACCTGTCTGACTGCATTATGCCAAGTGTGATGTTTGGTGGAGGAGGGATAATGGTTTGGGGCTGTTTTTCAGGGTTTGGGCTAGGACCTTTCTCTCCAGTGAAGGGCAATCTTAATGCTTCAGCATACCAAGTCATTTTGGACAATGCTATACTTCCAACTTTGTGGCAACCGTTTGGGGAAGGCCCTTCTCTATTCTAACATGACTGTGCCCCAGTGAACGATCCAAGGACTACAAAGACATGGTTTGATGGGTTCGGTGTTGAAGAACTTGACTGGCCCACACAGAGCCCTGACCTCAACCCCATAGAACACTTTTGGGATGAACTGGAACGGAGATTACGACCCAGGCCTTCTCATCCAACATCAGTGCCTGACCTCATAAATGCACTACAGAATGAATGGGCACAAATATCCACAGAAACACTCCAACATCTTGTGGAAAGCCTTCCAAGAAGAGTGGAAGCTGTTATCACTGCATAAGGGGGACCAACTCCATAGTAAAGTATATGTATTTGAATACAATGTCATTACAGTCCCTGTTGGTGTAATGGTCAAGCGTCCGAATACATTTGTCCATATAGTGTACATCTGTGCACAGAGCCCTGAGTATCACTAGATTTCATTTTGACAAAAATAAAGAACATACCTTTTTTAATGTGTGTTCTGCCATATGTATAAAACACCTTTTGCCCTATTGGTCTTTTATTTCTACTGAAAAAGCAGGCCACACCCACTGTCACATGATTTATGCTGAAAGTTCTTGACCGAAAAAAGTGTAACCATTATTTATAACAAAAAACAGGCCCTAGTAATTATTTTTAAACCTTTGACTATTGTGTAAATTACATATATTGAAGGTTAGCTCAAAATGTTTTACATTTTAGAAAACAGTTTCTGGAGAATAATGAACAATTACTAAACAATGGGGAGCTTTTTAGGCTGACCAAAAACATTTTTTTCTTTCCATTTCATATACGGTAAAAGCTTATTTGTGCCTCACCGCAGCTTGTTAAAGGTCATAAACTTCTTGTCAGCATTTTACAAGTCTCAAAAGAGTTATAAATATATTGGGAACTCAACTCAAAAACAAAAAAAAAAATATGAAAAAATGAAAAACATATTTTACATTATAGAAAATTCTGAATTGAAACCATCAGTTTTCACAACGGCTGCATTGTCGTTGCAGGATAATTCCACCCAAAACTAAAAAGAATAGCTTTGGATGGAAATAAACAAGATAAAATAAAATAAAATCTAAGCTACCTGCTCTGGGGTTACCCCGATTTAGAAGGTTTTCTGACACCTTTAAAGGTCCAGCTCTGGAGATTGCGTTGCCAGTGGAATTGTCATTGCCCCTTCCCTTAGAGCTTCCAAATTATGGGAATTTCTTCATTAGCTTAAAAGAATACTATACCCTCCAAATCAAACTTTTTAGATATCAAGAATGCAGATAAAATGACTTGACAGTCCTGTGCGAGTTAAGTATTACCTCCAGCACTCCACTAGAGGCAACTGAAGCTCCTCCCACATTGTAAAGACCGTGCCAAAAGTCTGCAGTCATGTAAGCTACTGTGACATCAATGGCCCTGCCCCCTGTAATACTCAAATAACTCACGCTGTGCAGTTCTGCAAAGAAAGTCTGCCAAACTGTCAGTCTCTCTCTACATTTTCACCTCCCTGCTAACATGACAACCTACTGCAGAGGAGTGGAAGAGCACCAGGGACATATTCAGTAAAGTATAAACACTTTATGTATATTATTCGGCTCAATAATTCACAATCTTTAATATATATTGATAGAACATAGATACATTACTGATCTTTAAACAACAAGACTGGTCAAGAAGGTTCCTGGGTAACTGTGCTCTCCTGCATTTGCCTATACCTCCCATGTACACACACCTAACAAACAACGCAGGAAGGACATGTCCTCATTTCTCATTCACATCAGTCCAACACTATATGATGACGGACTCAATGATCTCTAGTATACAAATCAACGCAAAAGAAGAACACAACACGGGAAAAATACATCTTCTTGTGTGCAGTATCTTTAAAGATCTTAAAGAATATAAATATAAGCAAAATGCTGAAAGTTGATGCACTCAAAAGTTACAACAACCAATATTCAACTCTAATATATATACATACATGTCAGAGTATAGAGAGTTCATTGCGCAGTTATGTATGAGGTATGGATTTTTTAACCATGTTCTTTAATCTTTAAGTGACACGGTTCAATGCTGCACATTGGGGGATTGATGGCATCATTGCAGTGTGTATCTACCCCTGAACTTGTAATGAGGCGAACCTCTAGTAGGATAATGGACTTGTGTTAAGCAAACATCAGGGAAAATAGTATCATACTGCAAGCCTGCCATGTTTTTTTCACATTGTTATTCAATGCTGGATACACGGCAATATTTTAAAAGATAAATAAAATAGAGCAAAAAATAAATAAATACATACTGACTGGTGGCAATTTTTTCTCACATGTATTTTTTTCCCAGCAGCAGAGAGCCCATGCCTGGTGAATGTTCTGACAATCAGTTTAAGAGAAGATAAACAGGCACTGCTGATTGATAGTGTTAAGAGACAGTGTGCAGTAATGTGGGCGCATCATCTCACATTTACCCAGTGCTGGTATACGGTCATTTAACATACTCACTGGTTAAGTTTTTTGCATCACAACACAATAATTATAATAATCTAACCAATCCGTGATACTATAAAACCAAGATATGCCCAAATTTGTTTCAAATTTGTTATTAAATAGGTTCATCAAATCAGCTCTAAAGTTATTTGCAATAAATTCTTGAACATTTGAAGAACTAAAAGAATTTAAATAAAATGATAAAATACTATAAAATGTAACCATTTAAGCTTCAGCAGGCAAAATGTTATAGCTTATTTTAATGTCATTTGTTTTAACTGTGAGCTAAAACCCGAAAGTCAAATTTGGCTGCGTCAATCAAAACTAAATTGAAGTGGCCCAAAAATCATGATCGTAGCGCGAACAAGTTCAAGGCCCTCAGGCTGGCCAAAGTCAATCGAATTTCGCACAGGTTTGAATAATTTTCGCACCTCTAGTCGGAACTAGAGATGATTGGGCGCGGTTTTCTGCAAACCGAGCCCACCCGAACTTAGGGGATTCGATTAGGCTGGCGAGGTACTTTCGCCCGTCCTCGGATCTGAATTGAGGCAAAACGTCATTATTGCGTTGTCGGATCTCGCAGGTTTTGGATTCCATAAGAACCTCCCTACCCAAGAGATCCAGCGTCATTGCTCAAACAGAAACAGGGGTAGCAGTGTTCTTGTCACTTGACAAATTGACTGGAAAAAAATAGGGAGTTTAGAAAAAAAATAGGGATCCATAACCAAAACCCACGAGGGCGGTTTTGGCAAAACCAAAACCAAAACACGAAGTTAATCCAGATCCAAAACCAAAACACGGGGGTCAGAACTAGTTTTAGAGAAATTTAAGCAATACTCTATTACTTGAACCAACAATAAAAGATTTGTATAATGGAATGATTGCCTAATCCTAAAGTGCAAGAGATTCTTTATCTTTGTACAATCCTACAGTATAAAGAATGTTTCAAGAGCAACTAGCTAGATACGTAGAAGGGTCAAATATGACTTGTTTATACTGAGCAGCTACTAGGCTTACTTCCTGCCCATTCCCTCCATTGAGTTCCGCTTTAGTAGCTGAAGCTCTCCCTGACCATTCCTGAGCTGTGAGGGCCGGCGCGATAATCAGGAATGCGAGCCCTGAATGGCAACATTCCCACTACAGTGGTCCTGGTCCCAGTATAAGAGTCAGGGGCCCCTATAATGCATGCCACATATCCCATAACAGGAAAAGAAAATACACACATAATACTAAAACAAACTTTAATCGAAAAAAATACTCCCCAAAATCATCACTACTTTATTAATAATGAAACAAAATAGTTCTTCTCCGTTCATCCATCATAGTCCAAATGAGAAAAAAAGATGACCCACCCGCATACACCCAGACAGCACTGGAAAGCGTTTGTGATTGGCTGGCGGGTAAAGGGGAATCCTGAGATCTCCCTGCTCTTACCATTTAGAGGCAGTCAGCTAGTACAGATCTATAAAGAAGGAAATAATATTTTATTGTATATTTACTAAACTGGTAAGCGAAGATTTGGTAAACTTGCGTGCGTGTTTTTATTTAATCTTTTTATATAATGGACAGGTAATATTGACCAATCTTAATAAACCTCCAGTGCTTCGTGTTTGGCTTGTAGCCTCCGTTTTTAACCTCCCTTCCATAGAGACACCGGCCATTCGCTGACCTACCTGTCGCTGGTTTCCCCTATAACAGGGAGACTCTAAACACATTGGGCCTGAGTTATTAAGGAGAGCAAAGCAGAAAAAAGGAGTAACTTTGCACCTTGGAAAAAACCATGTTACATTGGAGGGGGAGGTAAATTTAAAATGTGACAGATTTATATTTAGGGCAGGGTATGTCCTAGATCAACTTTAATTTTTAGTGTAAAAATAATGCTATCAATTATTTGTGTGCTACATGAAAAAGCAGCCAGTATTTTACTTACATGCAAAATAATAAACTAATTTACATTCCTTGAATTTAACTTGGTTTGTCCAAGAGAAAATGTACTCCTAGGGCTAAATGTATCAAGCTGAGAGTTTTCCGGCGGGTTCGAAAAACCAATCAGATTCTAGCTATCATTTATTTAGTACATTCTACAAAATGATAGCTAGAATCTGATTGGTTGCTATAGGCAACATCTCCACTTTTCAAACCCGCCGGAAAACTCTCACCTTGATACATTTAGCCCCTTCTCTTGCCTTACTCTCCTTAATGACTCAGGCCCATTGTCTCCTTGTTAAAGTGGAAGCAAGCACAGTCAGTCGCTGGTCACTGCTGTTTATATCCAAGGACATTCTCTAGTGAGTATTATTTATAAAACAAAACTTTTGGTGACTTGAGACCGATTCACAAATGAATTATTCGGCGGAGAATCTCTGAAATTAGGCCGATCCAGATTAATCGCTTTGCACATCTCTATTCATAACAATGGAAATGTAGCCTAGGTCTGCATGCCAAAACTTTTCTGTACATGTACTTTAATGTAAGATAGGGAGAATCAGAATTCCCCTAATTTATAGATAAGAAGTCTTCTTTGTTCTGCCACATATATTTTGTAAAATACGACAACATATAGGAAACTCTTTTATTTGTTAAATGAAAACATGCAGAGGAACCCAAACAATTACATTTGAGTCGAACAGAGTTGTGTATAAAAATATGGCAAATGTTGGAGTTTCTACAAGTTTCGGCGAGTCAAGGAGAAAAACCACAAAAATGCAGGCGAGTGGGTTCGGAAATATCATCGGCAGCTCCAGAGTACGTTTTCGGGAATACAATGGATTTTGGGTGTAATTTCTGGTTGTAAATTTGGCAGTACACCAGTGTGAATTTACACGGGACCCGTGAGACACAAACAATGATTCTCCAATGTTCAAACAAGTAATATATCAGAAGTACACATTTTGTAAAATAGAGGGAATATTCTGTTGCAAAAAAGATTTTACATGTTTTTAATGGCTCAATTTCAGGAAAATGTTTAGGAAAATTTCAACATTCTATTAATATCAGTATTTTACAGCCAGAGTCATTTTGTGAAGTTTGAGAAGAAAAAAGGATTGGCATTTAGAACAAAATTTACTTTTAAAATGTTGAATAAGTGTATATTATAAACATTTTATACCATTAAAAAATATAAAACAATCTTTTTTCTGTTCGAGCCAATAACAAAAATTAATTTATCAAGTCGCCAAAAAAACAGTTATTGGCTCGAGTGAGACTTGCACATTTCGAGCTATATAAACAAACATTAAATATATTTCTTTTAATATTCAATCAAGATTGTGCTTACTTGTCTGGTTACTGCCCCACATTTTTATTTCTTATTCCTCAATACATAAAAGATGATTTGCAAAATATTATCATTTTTTCACCTGTCAAGTGTAAGTGTAATGCAGCACAAAAATCTTTCAGGGTCTTTCTTTTAGATGTCTTTAAATGTATCACACTGACTTAAAATGCTATCACAGGTTGCTGACCTCTGCTAGTTGTCTGCTAAGAGCCTTTGTAGTACACAGCAAAGGAATTTGAGGATATGGAAGCTCAGACTAGTATCTCTCCAAAGTCATTTGATAAAGGCTGGTTGGATTCTTCAATGTTATTCTTATTTTCAAATGGGTCTCTGAATTACGTGTAAAATGAATGGACTTCCCTTTGGAACTATTGTTTTGACAGTTAAAGACTAATCTAGTTGATTAATCTATGTGATAGAAAGCTGTGTTATACCATATAATATTAATAATAGTTCTACTTTACAGCTATACTGCCAACTATGTAAAAGATTTTACTAATGTGCCCCTCCATCTAGCCAGAGTCCCAGGTGCTGCTACACGTAGCCAATTTTCTCGGAGCTCTGCCGGTTTTATAATACAGGGAAATCAATTTAGTTAACCAACTTTAAACAACAATTGCAAGGTGTGTGAGTGGAAGGAGCAATCACAATGCGTAATCTCCTGCACACTTCCTCTATCTCATATCTATGTATCTATCTAATTCATATCTGTTACAATCTGCCCCTGTCTGCAGTACATCATGTCCCCTGTGGATGCTGCTTTGCCTATGCCAGATCCTGCCTGCAAGGGGTTAAGCTCTCATCATTAGTTCTGGATCTTGATCACCTGTGTCTGGCTTTTAAAAGACTGCCTTTGTCAACAGACTGGTGCCAGTTCAATTGTCTCTGCTGTTAGTCTCTCTGAGTAAATCATGTAATCTGGCGCTGATCTGTCTTCTGGTATCTGACTCCTGTTTGTCTCATCGTATTTCGACTTTTCCAGTGACCCTGGCTTCGGCTTTGTTCGACTTTGCTCCTGTTTATCCTCTGGTACTGTTGTGGATCTGCTGACTTCTGACCCTGGCTTGCCTGACCTTCCTCCAGTCTGATTCCTCACTGGATCATCCAGTGTCTATTGCTACCACAGCTAAATCTGGTTGTTCTGGTATCCTGCACCTGCAGCTATCCTATCCTGCTTACTCTCTAGTAAATTCGGTTTCTCAGCTAAACCTGGAGATTCCAGTATCCTGTACCTGCAGCTATTCTTTGGTGTCTACTAATACCTGCTTCTCAGCTGAACCTGGTAATCATGGTATCCTGTACCTGCAGTTCTCCAATCAAGCCTGGTATCCAGCGTCTCATACTTCCTCAGCTAAACCTTGTAATTCTGGTATTCTGTTCCTGTGGACTTTGCTAGCTGCTTTACCATTGACTGCATCTAGTTTATACCTGTGTAACCTGTGTTCAAAATAAAGATGCTCTGTTTCATTCACAACTACTCTCTGTGGTATTCATACTGGGAATCCTAACAATTCTAAAGCATACTAAGGTTTCAGAGTAAGTCAGTCTCTGAAACATTGCTGCTGAATTGCTCTAGGTACGCTTTAAAACTTTAACTTTAAATATTATCTGAGAAGACCTGGGAGTACCTTTGCATATAAAGGCATTTACATATATATATAGTTTTGGTTGCGTCTGACTTTTGTGATTCATATATATATTATATATAGACACACACACATGCATACATACACACACAAAATTTAACAATACAAATTGAGCAACTTAATATCTCTAATTTAAGCTTATTTAACAAACAACTGAACAAAGGTGCATTTTAGTAACATCTTCTAAAAAAGGTCCAATGATACATTGCAATAGATCCCATACATAAATGATTTATAAAAAGTTAACATTTCAGGAATATTTAAAGGGTTTCGTCCACATAACAATTCAGACATATAACGGTTTGTGTGCTGGAAGGAGTTAAACAAAAGATGCCTAATCCACAAGGATTGAAATTGCATAAAGGGTATCCAGATGTCAAAAAACATTTCACAAGTGAATCCAGTGGTCGAAGGGGGGATGGAAATTTGAAGAGAATGGCTGACGGCCTGGGGCCCCCAGCTCCTTCCTGCTATATTGTCAGATGCATCTGTTATAGCTAAAGGATAATGTAAGTTAGAGGGTCGCACTATGCAGCCCTGATGTGTATCAGGTTGTCCATCACTGATTTAGGCCCTAGATAACACATTCAGTTAATTAATGATGATACTATCTGCCTTCTGTTTGCTGCATAGCAAAAACTGCCAAGCTACTGGAAAGAAGGGACACCAAATAACTATCAACTATACGTATCTAATTGATTGTCAAGAGTTCTCTTACGTTGCCTTCCAAAGGGGGTGCAACGTGAGAAAACTGTCTGGAAAGTAGTAAGACAAAAAAAAATAATCAATGGATCTCTATGTGTAGCTATGTATGCTGTCCACACTAACAGCACTGATTGATTGGGCTTGAAGGCTATTAAGTGAAAGTAAAACAGACACCATATACCTTGTAATAATTAAAAGGGATCTATGTGCAGCATTTATATCAAGTCCCACCATTATTTCTTTTGCAGGATTCTAGGCAACCAAATATAGAAGATTTACATTAGATTAACTATAGTGTGGGCAGTTGTCTTTACTCCCTATATTTAAAGACTGTCGGTTTTAGCTAAGCTAATACATAGAAAACAGATCTGATCATGACTCTAGAGTATGAAGCACTGTCCACGCGGGAATGTGCAGAGTGATCCAGTCACGCTCAGTTGTAGCTCCACTCCTCCCACTGATGAACAAATAATCCTGCTCTTTACATGGTGGAGTCTCCCTATGTTTCCAGCAGCACCGAGCTCCCCACTTTCCAACAAAAGACCTGATCCTCAATCCAGAAGTATATGTAATTTTATGCTTACATGCTCTGCAAGGATAGCGCTTGCTTGTAACATGTGTGCAGGTTCAAAGGCAATGGGGAGAAGAAGTGTTTGTATCCATGTCTCCCATCATATATATAACAGACAAAATGTACTCTTCGATAGGGAAATGAAAGGAGGAAAAGCTCGACCCACAGTGGTAATATTGTCTTCTTTCCAACCAATGCCAATATGTAGTCGCTGTGGGGTAGTTATGAGGGATCTTTGCTGTCAGTACACCGAATACTGTCCACTCTGAAGGGAAACAATGTTTAATACAAATTTAGAAAAAACAGCAAGTTCCAGGACCTTCTCACCACACGGCATTCCCATAGACAATGATATATAGGATTATTTCTGCTAACTTGGGAGAAAGACCATCGTCTGTAATTCTCAATATGATTTAGGGCCCTTGGGTCTGGCTGAAGCAGGGCTGAAATGGAACCTGGAGGTCTTAATAATCTCTCTGCTCATCTAGAGTTCTCTTAGTAGCACAAGCAGTATAGGAGTCTAGGACCGAAGTCCGGCGTAATAACACTCTAGAACTGTTTGTAGGAACTCAATCCTAGGACTGGAATCCACTAATAAAGATTCAGAATGTAAACACACAGAAACTCAGAACAGAACGAACTAGAACTGGAGACAGGAACTCTCAACTCAGAACCGGGAAACAGAATGGCGAACTCAGGACTGCGCGACAGCCACAGACCTGAAACTCACACACAGATACAAGGAACTGGAAATAAGCCCTAGAGACTCAGAACAAGCCGCAGCAACAGAACTGGCGATACCAGTAAAACCACAGGTACTGCAGAATAAACACTGGATAGTGCAAAGTTCTTACTGAGGTAATGTGGAATATTGCAGGAAGATGAGCAGCTTGGAAGTGTAGAGTACTTGCAGAGTGATGAACTCCAGGAAATGCAGGATACTTGTAGAAAGATATGCACTTTGGAATTGCAGGTATTTGTAGTAAGATGTGCACTTTGGAAGTACAAAGTAATCAGTGTGCAGGAACAACCGGAATCTGTAGCCAGGAGAGAATTGTTTTGTTCTGGCTATGAACAGATCTCAGCAGCAGTTTTAAATATGGTGTTCCAAACAGCTATTGGCTGCACAGTTCATGTGATCACAGCTGCTGAATCTGGTTGGTCTGGAATGATCACCTGACTGAATCCAAAATGGCTGAGCCCATGCAGCAAAATAAACAGTATGTGTTTGTTTACAAACGGAGATGTGATGGACAGGAATGTTGCAGGCAACCAGGAGGGACCCGGGTAGCCGTGATATGACAACGGCGGATGTGGTAAGTGCAGCTAAGACCCCGATGTGTGACACCATCTCTAAGTACACATTTGAACTCAAAAAGTATGTTAGATACATGTGGGTCTAAAGCCTTATACCCCCTCAGGCACTTTACTTACATTTCTAGACAGTAAAAATGCAAACAAAATGTTTTTTACTTGCTTTTTTCCCTAGTGTTTTAGAGATCACTGCAGATTTGTTTAAAAAACGGTAAATGCCAAAGTAGGAAAAGTAGCATGCGAGAAAAACATTGGAATACAATGCATATAAATGACCAATGGCGTGGTAACGTTAGATTCAATGGTTTCTAGTTTACCTGCAGTGTACAAATATTAAAAACGCTTGTAAAGAACATTTAAAATGACAGTGTGTATGAATGAGCCCCTAAAGATGGCAGACAGAGGCATCTGTGATAACCATGTAGTCAGCACATTTGTTCAATCTTTGCTTATTCTTAGTATATGATATAAGAGTTTGGTCAATTGAGTTACATCTGTTTTTAAGAAAGCTTTGTCTAAGGGGCTATCACAGTCCTTTAATTGTCTCATCAGCAATGAGCTGTAGCTACTACAGACTTGCCTGTAAGTCAATGGGGAGCATGGCGTGTTCAGGTGTTTTTCATTAAATCGAACAGGAGTATAAATAGCTTTAGCATTTAGATGTATCAGACATGTCATCATTATTCATTAGTAATACATATATATAATTACCAGTAAAAATCATTGTGACATTATTGAGATTTAGCAGGGAAGAAATGTTCTAGAAACCTTATTGACTACTAGTTAATGGTATATTAATGGTAATTATAAATAAGTGTACCTGTCTAAGCTTTCAAGGACATCATGAGGGGTCAGTAACAATATCTGACAAAAAATAATTCTCTTTTCCTCTATTGTCCTGAAATTGATAATGATACATACATGGCAGCAAATACCAAAAGTTGTGTAAGAAAGGAATATATACAAACATAATAAAACTGACACTTCAGAAATGCAATGGCAAACTGTGCCGTATCTTATTCGTTTGTGCGTACCAAGAGCTTGAATCTTAGGAGAGTGAACATTGTGAGTTACAGTTTTGTTTAGAGAAAAAAGGGGAACTGTCCCTGACAAAATCAGGACACGTAAAGTGGTATCTAAGCACCGCCATCTTGCGTTACTAGGGTCACATCCTTTACTAAATCTATTTTCCCTCATTCTGTCATTTAATTGTTTATTCGATTATCATTTCTTATTAAATAACTCGAGGCTGAGTCTCCTTTTATATATTAATTACATTGTTGTTTCCCAAGCACATATCTCCATACGCAAAGAACTGGCATAGAAATCCAGCCTCGTGTATCCAGAAGAAGAGTTGTGCCCTCCGGGAAATGACGAGCGGATCTCCATGTTTGAAGAGGTAGCCTCCCTTTACTCATTTGCCAGTAAATGTTAGACTTACAACGTCTCCATTTTGTTTCTGTAATTTTGTGTTTTGGTAGAAATAGAAAAATAAATGGTCAAAACACCAGACCAGTCTGAACCCTTTATTAGCTGTCATATTCGTACGCATAGATGACATACTGCGACACAAATGTACATTTGCTTGTGATAAATGACCCTCATTGTCTCATTTTCAGCTGTAAGGAAACAAAGGAAACCAAAACTAGCTAATTAGATTGCGGATGATTCACCACTGTCTCTGGAGGGAATAAGTTTTTTGGTACCAAAAGCAAAGCTGGCAAATTGGGCAGCACGGTGGCTAAGTGGTTAGCACTTCTGCCTCACAGCGCTGGGGTCATGATTTCAATTCCCAACCATTGCCTTATCTGTTTGGAGTTTGTATGTTCTTCCCGTGTTTGTGTGGGTTTTCTCCGGGTGCTCCGGTTTCCTCCCACACTCCAAAAACATACTAGTAGGCTAATTGGCTGCTATCAAAATTGACCCTAGTCTCTGTACAGCGATGCGGAATCAGTGGCGCTATATAAATAGATAATGATGATGTAATTGCACCAATTCCACACACGCACATGGCATCATCCCATATATGCTGCACAGTGCCGCTGACATTGTCTCCTCCTAGAAAAGCAGATAACATGGCCAAGTGCACACTCAGTACTAAAGAGACAGTTCTGTAGCTCCTCTAAAGGCAGTTGCCTTTTCAGTCAGTCCCTAGTGCCAGCCAGGATCCTACTGTCACTATTTTGCAGAATATTCATTATTGTTTAACAGTGTTTTTTTTTATTTACTACCACTGATTATTCTTCTGAGTAAAATAAAAAAAATATATAATAAATTTTGAGGCTATCCTTGGTTTCCAAATATATAATGCCTTCAAAAATATTCTGGCATGTCCACTGCAACAATGTAATGTTCTTTAGATCTTTGGAGAGATTAGAGAACTAAAATGATCACTTCAACAATGGAAAGAAATGTTCAGAAAAAAAAACAAAACACACAAACAGAAAAAAAAAATCTCAGAGGTCCTGGGTGCTTCATGTTTATAGTTTGCTACTGTTTGTAGATTAAAGAAAATTTTTGTATTTATAATATGCTGAAAATGAGTCATATAACCCATTTTTTCCAGCTCAGAAATTGGGACATGTGGTTGCCTCAAAGCTGCAGCGAGAGCATAAGAAGGGGGGAGGGGGTCACAATACAGAAGCACAGCCAGTGACTGACTGTGTGTAGGAGATGGTAGAAGACACAGTGAGAACATAATCTGTGTCCCTCAGCTGACACGACTGTGCTGATTGGCTGAATGCTGAGTGTGAAGTGTAAGTTTAGTGACACAGGTCTAGTGGAGGGTGGGTAGAAGAAGGTGTCTGTGTCGTAGTGCAGCCAGAGAAGACATCCAACACAGTGGTGCCAGACAATGCCAAATTAAAAGCAGGGTAACTGCAGTGCCCCCACAAATTTTAAAAAAAGGGCAGGGGGTGATCTAGCGGACCAACGGCTGTGCATCTAGCTTACAGACTGTTATTGAACTGCACAGTCACCCCACTAAGCTGTGAATGTAGCACCGATATAGGACACCTGGTGAAAACTATGGCAGCGTGGCCCCCACAAATCCCAACATAGCCCTGGATGTCAGGCAGTTGCTGTTTGGAGGAGGCAGGACTCTGGAACCAGGTAGAGGATCATAAGCCAAAAGGAGCAGACAAGTTTAAAAATATGATTAAGTTAAAAAAAAGTATTTATTTGTTTGTAATTAATAAGACTGTGGTGGTACACTAGGGGCCAAAATGTGGTGGATGTATGCTCTGCTTGAATGTAAATCTCATTGTGAGTGAAAGGGGAATGTGGATGTTCAGCTGTTGTCTATCACTTGCCCTCATGCCCACACAGTCAGGGACTGACTGAAAAATTTTAGCTGGGAGGGGGGTAGAGACTCAGGGGCATATTAGGAACACTTTAAAGGGACAAAAATGTAGGTAGATCACTGATCTGGCCCAAGGCAGTCCACTAATGGGACCGGCCTGGGGGTCAGATGCCCCCCCCCCCTGCACACGCTTGCTGTTACTAAGCCGGACATGAAGCTTCCAGATCTGTAATGATGCAGACTGAGGCCAGTGACACAGAAAGTATATCCAGAAAGGAGTAGAATCGAGCTTATAAGCTTATAGCTAAAAATAAATTTAATTACTAAACATTTTTTATATTAATATTTTATGTAAATCAGTATTTATTTGCACGTGCATTTAGGGTTTGTTTTTTTGTTTTTTTTATAATACGTGTATGGGATCTCATCAGGAAACCCATTTTCGATCAACTGCTGGATAGAACCGGGATGAAAAAAATGTATATTCAATCTTATTCATACAGGCTTACCACAGTATATTTAAAGGGAATGGTCACTTTTTAGAGCTCTCACCTCTTTCTAACCTCCCCCAAGTAGCAAATAGAGGGTGCTCATTCCCCCCAGGGTTTTAGGGGAAACAACCACCCTATTTATGACATGTGGGGCAGGGTAGAATGAGGAGGGTTCTAAGAAAATTTAACTTTCCCTTAAAATATAGGGGCCTGATTCATTAAGGATCTTAAATGAAGAAATATCTTATTTCAGTCTCCTGGACAAAACCATGTTACAATGCAAGGGGTGCAAATTAGTATTCAGTTTTGCAAATAAGTTAAATGCTCTCTGTTTTTTCATGTAACACACAAATACTTGATAGCTTATTTGTACACTGAAATTTAAAGTTGATATTTGTGTGCTACATGAAAAAACAGTCAGTATTTAACTTATGAGCAAAACAGAAAATTAGTTTGCACCCCTTGCATTGTAACATGGTTTTGTCCAGGAGACTGAAATAAGAATCCTCTTTATTTAAGATCCTTAATGAATCAGGCCCCAGGTTTTTTTAAAGACAATCACGACTGTAATCCTTATATATTGTTTTTAGACATTTCATATATCAATGCTATAATTCCAACTTTTATTCTAACATTTGATGAATGAAACTCCAGCTTTTTCTGAATCAGAATTTAGAACAATTAGTTCTTTGTTATAGCATTTTATGATAGAAATACATCTACAAACGAAATGTAAAATTCCACCTGTGAAAAACAGTGGCAAAGTAACAATATGGTCTTGTTAAATGTTCACCCCAGAATCAATGGTCGTTCAATTGAAGGAAGTAGATATTTCCTGTCACTATTTGTCATAGAATTTGCCACAATATAACCTCAGAATAACCTTTGATGAATTAGCAAAACTAGTCAGCAGTATTTATATGTATTATTGTACATAAATTCATGCTTGTATATATGTGTTTGTACATGCATTCTTATTTACTTTATTTTTATACTACCGAAGGTAAGTACAAGCATACTAAAATTGAGAATATGAGACAGTATTATTATTATTATCTTTCATTTATAAGGCGCCACAAAGGGTCCACAGCGCCGTACATAACATACCAAAAACAGTGAGCCATGATACAGAAAGAACAAAAATGAACAAAATATACACACCAACACAGGTAACATGGTAATGCAAATCAAATTACTACTGGGACAATGAGTGAAAGTGATGGTAGAAATCAGCGGGAAGTAGGCCGAAGCTTAAGAAAACAGGGCTAGGGAAGCAGGCCAAGAGGTACAGAGGGTGAAGGAACAGTAGAAGGAGCACACAAGGAAAGAGGGCCTTGCTCCTGAGAGCTTACATCCTAAGGGAAAGGGGGAGACACAAATAGGGTGGTACAAACTGGGGGAGAGAGCCAGGACAAGGGAGTTAGGAGGAGGACTGAAAGACTTGAATAAAGAAATGAGTCTTAAGGCCACGCTTGTAGCCTTTGAGAGTAGATGCTGCCCTGATGGAACATGGAAGATCGTTGCACAGTTGGGGAGTAGCCCGGGCAAAGTCCTGGAGACGGGAGTGACATACAGCCAATATACATCATAAATACATAAACATTGGGGTTTATCTATGAAGCACAATACCATGGTAGTAAGAGTACAATTTAATCCAGGTGTCAAATTTATTGATATTATTTTTTCAATACCATCGATTTTAAGGGAAAATCCCCAATTTCCTGAAGCCAGAGCCGCTGGCAGCTGTAATGAGCTATTGGATGGACTTCCTGCTGCTGCCCTTTGAGCTCATAGTACAATGCAGCTCCTGGTTTTAGGGGGTCCTGCTAAATGGAGGGATGCTGTGATTGGGACAGGCATGCACTTAAAGGTTTTCTTTTGCCAAGAAACCCCCCTATGCATGCTGAAATGATGTGATCCAGAATAATGCACTGCATGTGTCTTTGCCCTAGTCTCACCTGGATCCTCTCTGCTGTTCCCCAGCAGCAGAATATTAGGCAGGGACACAACAAACTACATCTCCCACAATGCAGGAGGAAACAATGTGGCTTCTGATTGGAGTAGGGTCACATGACAGCTCTGGCCCTCATTGGCTCTGAAGTAGTCAGGTGACACTGGGAAGGCTTATTATTGTTGTCATTCAGCTCCTTCACATTGCAGAACCTGGTGTGCACATATGAATACCCTCCAGGCTGCAATTATCAGCTGACACACAGATGGGAACCCCCATCATAGCCCTAATCCTGCCTGTACCTTATACTCTGGTAATCTGTATCTGTATTGCAGGTATGAAAGTGAAATTATAGTACAGTGTAAAGTGCTTCACATTTTAACCATGTTTCGTTTTAAAACACAATCTATTGTAAAATATTACAGTCACTTTTGTCATTATCAAAATGTTTACATTAGTTGTAATTGTTGCTAGGGTAAAAATCAATTTACAACCATTGCTTCAATTTATCTAAAAAAGAAAAAAAACTGTTGGAGGCTTATTGCAGCTTTTTTTTTTGTGCTTTATTCCAAAGATCAAGCATTTGGAAACCCCCCTCTAAAAATTCTGCATTTCCCCCTGGGAGGAGGGGGTAGTGGGGGAAACCTTTATAATAACGGTGCTCACGGACCTTGAATAAGGAAACAATATCCTATTGAAAGTGTTGAATACCGATTTGATGGGTAACATGCAGAATAAAGAAATAGCTGTTTTGCACAGGGGACCCAATCCTTAAACGTAGTAAATGGTATGGTATGCACAAGCAGTCACATTATATTACAATAGTAGACTGATGTAGTGTGATCTTATTTGTGCATCACAGATGATCCCCATTGATAAACATTTTTACACTTAAAAAATCAGGAACAATCCCCAAACTGTATTTTTAACTCCTTACGTCCTGAACATCTGTGGATTTGAGAACTCGGTTTCTGCAAACAATTACACAGCAAGCCCATTCCATCCCTTGACCCTTACAGTACTGACTACATTACATTATGCAAACAACCTATTGAAGAGCAAGCTTCAGTGGAATATAGATTTTAAGTTAGAAACAGAGGTGTAAGCTAGGAGGAATGATCATTATTTGTAGGAATAGAATTGTCTAAATTATTTTACTTCTGTGCTGCAAAATGGAAATTTCTGACTCATTGCTTTCCATGTAGGACAACACCATCAATTGCAGATAACTATAAAGCACAAAAACAATTAGTAACCTCTCCAATGCAGCTTTAAAAATGCTTATGTATTACTAGTCTGTTTACTATACCCAGCAAAACTAAAGAAGCTTTGGACATAAAGGGACAAGTTAATGCAATCATGCCTATCCCTGATCTCTAAGTCTCACATAGACTGCTTAAGTTTATGTATATATATATATATATATATATATATATATATACAAGTTAACCCGTGCATGATACTCATGCATTCTAGTCAAATCAAGATACTTAAGGTCTTAAAAAAGTTCTTGTCATGCATTTGGGCCTAGCCCAGGCCTCCTCAGGGGAAGATCGTTACTTCCCGACGCAAGCGCCCTTTTTAATGTGTGTTCATGAGGTAAAATTACCTCACGAAAATGAGTTTGACCCCTCAACTCGTAAATTTAGCCTTTACTACCCCTCCCACGGGAGGAAGGGGGGATGATGGAAGTTAACTGACTTGACTATTCTAATTTTTTTGTCAATTAATGTCAGTATACCAAATTTCAGGTCAATTGGATGAGCCCTTTCTGAGAAAATAGTTTTTTCCACACACACACACACACACACACACACACTAACGCACGCCTCTACACATGTGTGTTCATGAGGTAAAATTACCTCACGAAAATGAGTTTGAGCCCTAACAAATTTCAGCCCTTTTTGAATTTTTTTTCCCACACACACTAAGAATTTAGTAGGTCAGTGTATAACTCTGCCCAGCAGGTGGCGCTGCAACTTGTTTTTTTTTCCACACACACACAGACAGACAGACGCCACTAAGCATTTATATATTAGATATATATATATATATATATATATATATATATATATATATATATATATATTGGCTTGAAAAAGTATTCCAGCCTGATCTTTTTTTCAATATTAAGAATGGAATATTTACCTATTTAGAATGGTAAGTATAGATAAACAGTGATTTAGTAAATAATGGTAAATTGCCCTGAAAGTCACACCTTAACAGTCCTACCCGAAAGGTGATAAAGATGTAAAAACTTATATCTCAAATTATCAGTAGTCATCCACTTTGGTCCTCACTTTGTTAAACTACCTCTGGCAGCTATGACAGCTAGTAGTATGATCAGTAACTTTGAACACTGAGGGCCTGAGTCATTAAGGAGAGAACAGTGAAAAAAAAGGAGTAACTTTGCACCTGGGCAAAACCATGTTGCATTGGAGGGGAGGTAAATTTAAACCGCTGGGACAGATTTATAGTTGGGGTAGGGCATGTCCTAGATCAGCTTTAAATGTCAGTGTAAAAATAAAGCTATCAAGTATTTGTGTGTTACATGAATAAACAGCCAGTATTTTCCTTACATGCAAAATAATAAATTAATTTGCACCCCTTGCATTGTCACATGGTCTGCCCAGGATCAAAGTTACTCCTTTTTTTGCCTTACTCTCCTTAATGACTTAGGCCCTCAAGGAACACATGCTGAGAAGAGCGCAATTTGCGTTCTTGACGTATATTATACCCATTTTTATATCTGAGCATGCGCACAAACTACTGCAACATGATACTACCACTGGCATATGTCCTGGTGGAGATGGTGATACCCGTTTGGTGTGTAGTGTTTGATTTGCACCATAAATACCACGTTGCATTCTGGTCAAGTAGTTCCAATATAATCTCATCTTTCCTCAAAACTTTCTACCAATATCTTTGCAGCATCTAAATGGTGTTCTACAAATTCTCTAGGGCCATAGGTAGCTTTTGCCAGCAAGGGCATGTAACCCTCCTGTGGAGGCCCTTTTTGTGGAATGCATGGCAAATAATTGACCCGTGTACATGATCTTCCATAACAGTCACTGGCTTCTGGAATGTCACAGTTGGCATCTCATAGTGGCCTCTCTGATAAGTGCACTTCTTGACCTACAGCAAAGTTTAGTGGACGGCCTGATCTAGGCTGCGTGGCCGTCGTTTCATGCGTCTTCCCCTTCTGTACAGTGAAGGATGTTTAATGCGTTTGCAGTAGTCTTGTACCCTTCCCCAAATTAGTGACTATAGTTATATCTATGGCTTGTTTGGAATGTTCCTTTGTCTTAATTGTGATTCATCTTTGGAAATCCTTTACCTTGCTGTAGGGCCTCATGCAGATGTGGGTATTCAGATTTACAAACACATTGATAACAGGTGGTCCACTAATTTCTTATATAAGTGGAGTAACGAATTGTGTGACGTTTAAGGTAAGCCATTGCGACTTTGCAAAATAGAACTTGCAACTGCAAGGGGTGTTATTATTATTTTCATTTATTTCTTTCCATCATTCATTTTTAATCATTTCTGGAAAGGTTTTGGAAAATGTGTGTTGATACAGCATGGAACTTAATACCTTATGGATCAGAGACAGAAATTCCTACGGCAATCTATTTTTAATTTTGAATCTGGTAACAAAATGTAAAAAATGTGTGTAATATACAGTGTGTGTGTGTATATATATATATATATATATATATATATATATATATATATATATATTGTATGTAAGTGAAGAAATAGTCTGCATCTAATAGCAAAAATAATGAAGGAAATCTGAATGGTAAAACTAACTATGTTGGTGCATTCAGTACCAGTAAAAAATAGTTTATAAGTAGACCTGTTAGCCGAGAGTTGTTCTTAAGAGAGAACAAATTTGCCCCCCGTGTTTCAATATAATACAGTTTGTACTGTTGTGCATGATCCACAATTAAATGTTTTAGTAGAAAAAATAAAGTAGAGAACATAAAGCCGATTCAATTCTTCTAGTTCATTTATATATTTTAGATACTGAATACAGTTTTGAGTGTTAACCCAAGATAGGCCGATCAGTGGTCAATATGTATTATTAAAAAATCTACGTAGACAGATAAAAAGTGTACTTTTTGTACAGGGGAAATACCGAACAAAACAATCAACTCTAACTGGAAAAACAGAAACACCAACTACTTCACTGAAAGCTGCATTACCTCCTGCTAGAGAATCGTACAAAGGTGCCCTCCCATCCGGAGCCCTGGAGGCTGCTCTGTGAAGATTTTTTTTACCTCTGTTCCTCTTACAAAAACTGGGGTTGTGGTGGGTGTGGATGGGAGGACCAAACACAAGAGATTGCAGTTTGTGATTGACCCTCACCTTCACATATTATTGTGGGTGCTTTTATCAGCTTTTCCGATTGGTTGGTAGAGTCACCCAATCACAAGTAGAGAAAATCATCTCTGATATAATACAATGCAATAACGAAAACAATGTTGTATGCTAAATGTGGAGGAAGAGGTGACATGCAGTAAAAGTAGAACCAAAGTATGATACAGAACAGCTAATTGAGGAAGTTTGATAAGTTCATATGCAGTTTTATGGAGATTTGTGTTGCCTAGAAACCCATATAGGTAAAAAAAAATAATTGCTTGGCAAAGTGGAAATTAAAACAAATGCAGATGCTGCAATACCACCTATGGCCAGCAGGTGGCCATATAAAGAAAAACAACACCATGGGGTAAATGTATTAACATGCGGGTTCTTCAACACCCGCGAGTTCAGCGTCTTCGGCGATTAAATTTAAAGTTGCGCTGCATTGTAAAGGGAAGTTTCCCTTTACAATGCAGCGCCGCTTTAAATTTAATCGCCGAAGACGCTGAACTCGCGGGTGTTGAAGAACCCGCATGTTATTACATTTACCCCCATGTTTCTAGTGTGTATTAGTGTGACACTTATGTTGACTTTAGAGCAAGTTGAATATACACTGAAAAACTCTAGTTTGTTTTTATTTTGCATTTACATGATTGTGTCAGTCCGTCCCATTACATTATTTTAGTTCCCATACACTGTAAATAATTTCATCAGCTCTAGGAACATGTTTCAACTCCTTAGGTTCCTTTGTCTGTTTGGGTATATATATTTTGAATGTAGGTTGATGCACAGAAAAATACTTCTAGGATAGCAATGATCTTAATGTCATACCATTTCTTGGATAACTAAGCAGAATTGGACTGCAAGCTTTTCAGACAACTTAACAGGACAACTGTGAGAATTCACAACACTGATTAGTAAGGCTATAAGCAGATGAAGGAGTCTTTATTGCAGCACTTAGCTCACTTGACTCACTTATTACCACATATTAGCCAGATCTTTATCACCATGTTCTATTGTATTGAACAGGGATTAAGTGTGACTTGCACACTGGAGTCTGTTCCAAGTGTTGTTCATTTTAAATCCAGACTTTTACATGTGTGTTGTTTAAGTAAGCATTTTATTTCTATCTGACACACTGTCCCTTTAAGTGTGATAATAGTATTCTAATTAATGAAAGCTTTTGCCAGACTAAAACCAGCTTCCCTGCAGTGTAAATCCTTGGTACCCCAATGCTTAAAACAAATGATGAAAAAAGATGCATAACCATTATGAGACCACCTATATGGGAAATAATTAGAGTTAGACTGATACCCTCTATCGTCTAACTGGTCAGGTTTACATTTATATAGCAAGTGGACCTGCAACACATCAGGGTCCATTGCTCTTGTGGAATTAAATCCCCCCCTTTACTTTCCTGTGTTTCCTGATCCTAGATCCTGGTGGAAAACACCTTTGCTGACTCCAAAAAGTATCTGTCTGCCTGGTAGACCACGATCAATACAGTCACTGCCACCTTATCATTTATTGCTTTAATGCACTGTGTTGTTTGCTGTGCACCCTGCACGTGTCCCTGTGTACATTTAGAAGAGAGGCAAAAGCACATGTGTACACTTTAGTGGTAAATGATAATGTTACAAGGTACGTGGATGTCTATATGCACAGATTTGTTTCTCTACCTTACATAGAAACAAATAAACAAAAAAACTAATGAAGGATGATACTAATACATATATATATATATATATATATATATATATATATATATATATAAGCTTACAGGAAAACAACACTGAACTTGTCCATTGAAATGTTATGTGAAAGTAAGTATATAAAGTTCTTTAAATAAATATTAACTCAGTTTTAGTGTTACACACCCCTTAACCCAGAAATTACATCCCAGGGCATCAGTCAAATTAACCTCGTGCAGTGTCTTATTTCACACTTCTGTAGAATACTTCTACACCTCTGAACTGTTGACATCATACAGCCGTACAATCACACACACACCAGGGTGGCGACAGCGTACAATTGGGAGATACAGGTGCTCTGGGCGGTTGGCATGAATCCAATTCACACACTTTTCAACACTTTAAAAAGCAAGTTGTACACAGAGTTTAAACTTGGTTCCACTTGCCATCAAGTTAGTGTCTCCCCACATCCGTTCCATTTCCAGTTTATTTTCGCATAAACTATAGTTTACAAAAACAAACATCTTCTAAAATAACAAACAAGACCTGCTCATAAAATATTCTGGTCATTTAAAATCACTGATTATGAATCACCCCAACAATTTTGATGTTTGTTTAGTTGTGTTGCATACAACAATATCTACTTTTTATTGACTTCTAAACACTGTCCCATTTTCTAGAACTGTGTATGAATATCAAACATACACACGTCTTCAATGTTTAAGTTATTTAAAATAGCAACACGATATTTGAAGTTGTTCAGAACAAAAGGGAAATAAAAGAGAAACAATATGTAAAAAGACAAATAAACTCTGAAACTTAACTTTACCTTAGTCCTTCAGAAGTACCTGATAGGAAAATGTTACAAGGTAACACAGCATTCCACTAGTTCCATATAGAATACGCTGACCATTTACAGAATTATGAAACAATAAATAGGCAACAATGATTTAGGTGGATGGAAGTAAAGAGACTGAACTATACATTGAGTAGGTACAGAATAATCATAGAGGTGGTAACAGTGTATAGGGGAAGGTTGAAGGCACTTACCTCTGTACGAGACTGAAGCCTCTTGTTCAGCTCATATATACGATACTCTGGCTGTACCATGTATGGAGTGTGTCTTCTGTAAAAAGGACCAAAAGGAGAAGAATAGAAAGGATCATGCTGATTGCTGGACATATTCTTGTTTGCTTCCAGAGAATCAGCGTAGCATCAGCATCCATAAAGAGCACATGGACTGTGCGTTCTTCCCAGCATAAACTAGCAGTATGGAAACACAGATCACACTGCCTGAGAACTGCTGCTAAAGCCCTCTATGGCAAGACAGAGTGAGAGAGGGAGAGGGAGAGAGAGAGGAGAGAGGGAAAGCACCAGAGCGAGAGAGGCTGGATAGCTTCAGGCTACACTGCGTGTTTTTAAAGAAGCAGTGTGCGAATAGGGGTCACTTCCTGTCCACACAGTGGGGCTGCCTCACTTATACCATTCAAGGATTTTTTTTGTTTTAATTTTATCAAGCAGGGTCCCATAGGAAGCTGATGGTTTTGTTATGCATTTATGTATTTCTTTACATTCATTTTTATTCATTGCATGTAGGTGTGTTATTTATAATTAATACAAAATCATGACTTATAAATCATGTTTTTTACATTTTAATAGACATTGGATGCAATATTTTTTACGGTACCGATTGTTAAGAAGATATAATATCTAAATATGAAGATAGTAATTACGCAATGTCTACTGAAGATTATTCCTTTGGGTAATAATTTGCAGTGCATCCAATATAGTTACTGTGGTCAGTACAGGTGATAGATGCATGGAACAGACTCCCAGCTGATGTGGTCAGGAATGATTAAGTGCATATCCTGGATGCAGATAGAGCAGAATGTGGTGCAGTTTCTTATCTCCATCACTATGTGCGTGGTAACATGCCATCTAATTGGTGCTAATTTAGGGGTCATGTGAGGTAAGTGCTGCAACAAAGAATGTTTCATGTCTAAAAAATGAGACTAAACATTTGTGCTAGATGCCAACTTGGTTGTAAAAATATAAATGCACGTTTTGATGCATTCACAGCTGCCTTAGATAAAACACAGCTCATTATACACAGCTACAATCATCATAATACTATAGAACATAGAATAATACACAGGGTAAATATGTTCTACATTTGGGGGAATCAATGGTTGAGTTAATCAATACAGACGTGCGAATCTTACTCAAGAGGGACATGTCGGAAGAAATGTGTAGGAGGATTTGGGTCAAAAATAGGGATTGTTTCTTCAAACAAGGATAACTTAGCAAGTATGTAAATAACATTGAAGAACACAGCGGTGTGGGGTCCTTGTGGGCATGGCCAGGTCTAGGATTATCAAGAAGAGCTTCCATTGGACTACATTGAGAAAACATTTTTTATTTTTTATTAAAGTGGTAAGAAGGGTTTAGAATAGTCTTTTATTTAATTAAAAGATTATTTTAAAGAACCTCTCTTATTATTTACATTTCTTACACATTTGGTATATTGGGAAAATGTCTCACAGACTCCTGACCATTATATTGGGGTTCCCTTTAGTGCAAAGATACCACTCCTGGGTTTACAATCTTTATCATTGACCAGCACCCACTTGAGGGATCCTTACTGATAGTGTGAGTGGAGGGGAGGATTTGCCAGACACTGAGGGAGCATTCAGAACGATAGTAGGTGAACCAAGTGAACACAGTGTCACAAAGTCCAAGGCAGTGAAGGGAGTGCAGGAAGAGAAGGTTGTCATATGTATCGTTAGTACCAGAGAAGTCCAGAAAGAGGAGTATGGAGAAGTGACTCTTGGGGCTAGATTTACTAAGCTGCGGGTTTGAAAAAGTGGGGATGTTGCCTATAGCAACCAATCAGATTCTAGCTTTCATTTATTTAGTACTTTCTACAAAATGACTGCTAGAATCTGATTGGTTGCTATAGGCAACATCCCCACTTTTTCAAACCTGCAGCTTAGTAAATCTAGCCCTTGGACTTAGGTGTCAGCAGATTATTAATCACTTTATTGTCAGCAGTCTTGGTTGAGTGCAGAGAACCCAGATTGCATATGGTCGAGGAGAGCCTGAGAGGAGAGAAAGTGGATTAAGTTGTTGTACACAAGTTCAGAAAAGTAGTTTGAAAGTCAAGAGGAGGAGAGAAACAGGGAGGTAATTGGTGAGAGAGGTAGTGTTGCAAGATGGTTTCTTGAGGATAGGAGAGATCAGCACATTTTTGAAGATTGAAAGGAAAGTGCCAATGAACAGGTTAAAGAGGTGAGCGAGATGAAGGTAAGCACTGGGGGAGGCAAGGAAACAGAGTCAAATGGACAGGTTGAGGGAGAAGAGGAAGAGATTAGTGTGAAGAACTGAAGGTGCATAGGGAAGTGGAGAATGTGGGTACGTGGTGTTGGATCTGGTGGGAGGAGTTTTCCTAATGGATAATGTTGATTTGTCCTTTGAAGTAGGTGGTGAAGTCAAGCACAATGAAGTGCAGAGAGACAATTTGATGGCAGCAAAGGGATGTCAATGGTTGGTAGACAGGGTGGATATTAGGGACTTACAATGGGTTTACTTTGAGAGAGAGAGAGAGAGAGAGAGGGAAGTGAAGTAAGAAGATAGGATGTAATGGAATGAGATTTTCTCCATTGGCACTTGGCAGTAGGGGGGAACTTTTGTAAATGGCGAGTCTGGTTGGAGTGCCAAGGTTGGAGTTTGGATCACCACAGACAATGTGAGGTGGCTGCAGCTGCCTCATCCAGGGCTCTTGTGAGTGTAGAGTTGTATAAAGATATATATGTGAATCTGCACTAGGAATGGTATACTCCTCTTTATTAGAATCTCTACAATGACCATTTAAAGAAAGGGTCTCTCTGCCAACAGAATATATGGGTACAATGTAAAGACTAGAGTTGGAGAAAAACACAAATGAGCCCTCCGGTTCACTAATATACAATTTTTAACATTTTAATTTGTTAAAAACTAAACTTTTAATTATTGCTCTAAAATTATTTTTATTCAGATTTAGTATATTTCAGGTAAATGTTGGCGAAGTTATAACAAATAGAGTAGTATAAATAAAGTACGGAAACAAATAAGTTGCAAAATAAAAAATATCAAATTTTATATTATCATTATATTCCAAATCAGTTCCAAAAATTGAGAAAACTGACTTCAAATTATGAGACTATCAAAACATTAATTGATATGTACTATGTGTTCAAAGGAATCTCTCTCCATATGCCTAATGTTCCTTAATTAAATACACCTAAGGTTACATAAATGAAGGAAGAGGTGGAATCCCTATTTCATATGGTCCAAAGTATTTGTTAGGAATTATATACTACTTACAGTCAAATATCACCGTCGTACATTCTCATATCAATTAATGTTTTAATAGCCTAATAATTTGAAGACCGTTTTTTCAATTTTTGGAACTGGTTTGGAATATAATGAGAATATAGGATCAGTATGTAACACTGAAACAAAGTAATAAAAATTGTGAATTAAGGAATTACCATACTGCTTCCCACCCAAGTACAATATAGTCCCCTATGAAAGGGTTTGATCTTTTAAATTTTGCACCTTATTTTTTCCATTGCTTTATGTACTATTACTTTTTAATACTTCCCCAACATTTACCAGAAATATACTATATACGAATAAAAATAATTTTACAGCGATAATTAAAGTTTGGTTTTTAACGAATAAAAATGATAAAAATTGTAGATTAGTGGACAGGAGGGTTCATTTGTGTTTTTCTACAAATCTAGTCTTTTAAGTTTTACTCGAATGTAGAATTGTAGAAAGAGACTGCTGCATCTGGGCAAGACAGAGTAGTGATAGGAGAGAGGTGAGGTGCAAGAGAAACTGAGAATAGGATTGGGTTAAGGATGATTAGTTGTAACTATGTGGTATGAGAGGAAAGAAGAGGAGTTGCATAGGAGTAGCTGAATCAGGCAGAATGGGGCTTCCCATGGGCAGATGTACACAGAAAGAATGCTAAGCAGGAGTAACAGAAGGACTAAGTGTTAATACATAATAACCAAGAAGTGCTACGCGATTTAGCAAGCCAAGAGGAATAACAGAAAGTGTGCAACTGGGAGAGGGAGTGTGAAGTAAGGAGTCATAATGGTTTGAATGTGTGGTCACAAAGAGCATAAAAAAATAAAGGTAAGCAGTTAACATTGCCAGTAAGCAATTTTGGGAAACATTGGTAGTAAACAGCTCAATATTAAGTTTCCAGACAGTGCAGAAAGCAAGTTCAGGAGATGGAAGGTAACAGGAACTCATAGGAGGATTTTGTCCTCTAGTAAAGATGTTTCCAGGTAGAATGTTCACTTACTGTTTAACTCTTATGTAACTTTATACTATATGTAGCTCACACTAAGAATAGTCTGCAATTGATGCTTCCACTTTATCTGTCATGTAATCAATGTTCCCAATTCCCTGTTGCTCAACTCCTGTAGAACTCTTAATTTCTCTAGTATGCACTTAAAAAAAACTACACGTCAAAAAAATCTGCACCCTAAGTTTTATTTGCACCCAGCAATCATCATCATCATTTATTTATATAGCGCCACTAATTCCGCAGCGCTGTACAGAGAACTCACATCAGTCCCTGCCCCATTGGGCTTACAGTCTTAATTCCCTAACACACACACACACACACACACACAGACACAGACTAGGGTCAATTTGTTCGCAGCCAATTAACCTACCAGTATGTTTTTTGGGTGTGTGGGAGGAAACCGGAGCACCCGGAGGAAACCCACGCAAGTCGGGGAGAACATAGAAACTCCTTATAAGGCCATGGCCGGGAATTGAACTCATGACCCCAGTGCTGTAAGGCAGAAGTGCTAACCACTATGCCACCAAGCTGCCCAATGCTCAACCACAGTAATGCTTTTCTTAATATATATAGAGAGAGAGAGAGAGAGAGAGAGAGAGAGTGAGAGTGCTTCAAAGTGTATAAATATCTTCTTTTTTTTTAAAAAAAAACATAAGTTATCCCTAGAATAAAATATTGCTTATCAACAGGCATTGGAAGCTTACAAATGCTGTTCAACTTGCATTTCTATATTTAGGAAGGAAGAAGTTCAATGGAAATCCACAGCTAATTCTTTGTATACTTTAAAATGTGCGCCAAGCCACGTACCAACATGTTTTGTAGCAGGGACTTTATCTTTGCCTCTGCTTTGAGGTGACTCTTTCTTCTTTGCGGCGGAGAATACTTGCAGCAGCCACAACACGTAACTCAGTAGGAGACCTATTACAAGGCCTGCGGGTTCTCTTTGCATAGGATAATCTCATCTGCCCCAGGTCATCAATATCATTGTATTCTACACAACATCACATCGCTTTTCGCATACTAAGTTTAAATAGCAGGATCATTCCAAACACTAAGGAGAGTTGTGTTTCTTTCCACCAATAGGAATGGAATAGCCTTGTGGCCAATCGCAATTATAATGGGACAAAAAGTGTAGTGTCCCCCGCAAAAGATCACCCCACATCAGTCTATGACAAAACTGCAGTGTGTGCAAATAAAAGCAGACCAATCCTCTAGGACAGTTGTTAGGGAACAGGGGTAAATTACCCTAAATGGGGTAAAAATGAAATTCCTGGGGATAATGCTGCCGATTCACATGCTGTCAGTTGGATTGTAGACCCCTTTAAATGTGAAATTGTTGTTGTACCAGAAGAGCCTCAAGGGTCGGCAAAGGCACTTCTTGAGCTTCGATGCAATAATGAAGCACGTATTGCATTTGAAAACAAAGCAGATCTGTCATATTTTTGTATGTCAACAGCTGCAAAGGCACTCAAAATTGCACATGAGGAGGCAGTCAAAAAGTTGCTGCCTTTTGCAACAACCTACCTTTGCGAACAAGGATTTTCCACTCTAACGAACATAAAAACAAAGCGGAGAAATCGATTGGCCGCTGAAGACTGTATCCAAATTGCTCTGACATCAAAATGCCCCAATATTGATGCTCTCGTATCAAAAATGAAGCACCATCATTTCTCCAAAACCTGAAGTTTTGAAGTTGAAGCTTTCAAAGAAATTTGGAATCGATTCAATAAAATTTTGAATTCCAATAATTAATAATATATGATTTCCTTCCTTTCAAATCAAGGGAGTAACGTTGTGAATCTAAACATATTTGGGGGGTAAAAGTGAAAAAGGTTCCCTAACCCCTGCTCTAGGAAAACCCATCCATGTGCTGATATCACTGGGGTTCCCTCCAACACTGGGGCAATATGTGTAAAATGTTTACAGATAGTTTTTTATTATGTGGGACTACAAGTCCCAGCACACCCAGCCAGCCATTAGTCATTGGATAAGCTGGTGCATGTAGCGCTATAATGATATTCCAGGCACAATTTTCTGCTGAGATAAAGCATGTGAACAAGCATTCCCACATTTACGGGGATAACTGACTACACTTTTCAGTTATAATGCCATCTTCAGTAGTGAATGCTTGTTTACAGCATGAACAGAGAAAGATGTCGAAGTCGTATAATTGGATGAACGAAAGTATATTGGTTAATATTGTTTTATCGTGCGATTGCACTCAGTATGCCACGCTACACGTGGTAAAATAGGCACGCACACACTCGCACTACAACATTTAGTTATTTATATATTTCATATTCATATTGATTCCATACCACAGTGATTTATGAGCAGATAGTATTTAGTTTATTATTAGTTTATATATTACGATTATATGTACACTGAGTGTTATTTAAGGTCTAGGTTACAGGAAACGTGTCATGTCTGGTATCATTTTAATCCCCTATTCATTAGCAGTTGTCCGGTTCTTTCGCCGAAGAGATCGCACTTTGCATACTCTAGTTAGTGATGTTAGGGAATAAAACACTTAAAGTGATACTGACTATAAAATGCTAATAGACTAGTTGTAACTGGATTCTTGGCGGGAAAGTCAGAGCACAACCCCTGGAGAGATGACCCCCACCTTTGGATATTTTGGTTTGAACTGGCCTACGACCTGCAGCACTCTGGACCTTCCTGATACCTGGACCAATAGAAGCAAGCCACACCATCTGCATTATTCTCACTGTAACACTGAGTGTATATAATAACAGCTCTCACTGGCACTGGCCTCAATCTACTCTGACCACAGTATTCTGGAGTGAAGTACTGTCCACTGGTACCAGTGGGAGCGCAGCTTGCGCAAGCGAGCGCAGCGGTATGTATTTATCTTTTGGTATTGACTGTACTGTATTATAATTATGTATTGAACTGATAAATTTTACATCTGCTAAAATAAATTACTTTGTGCTTTGGAAACACAATACAATCGCTTGGGCAATGCTTATTTGAAAACGATAGAATTACTTTAATAAAGAGTTGCAATGACAAGTTTCGGTAATTCTGGCTACTGGTCGAGCATCCTCTACCAATCATCCAGTGGACGTACCATAGAGCAAATCAAGTATATTTCCACCATTTCTGTCTGTAAATTGGAGAATTTGATGGCTGTTCCAAAAAAAAAGTTTGTGTAAGTGTGTTCTGGCAATGCACAAACATTCTGTTCTCATATGGCGAAACGGTTCCTGTTTTCCACATTTGAACAAATACAGACAATAAGTTTTGGAAAATACATTATTTAACATTACTATATATTGCCTGGGCATCTGTACATTTATATGGTGTATGGTGCTTCCGAAAAGTAGAGACAACATTGTGTTTTGCTCAAATGGGTTTTAATATATCTAGTATTTGAGGTAGCAAATAATTAGCTCTATATTTGCACATGAATAAGTCATGGTACTAATAACAAGTGCAGAAAACGATAGTGCTTAGGCGTCAATGTGTTGTGTTGATGGTGCAGAGTAGTAGTAGTCAAAGAGCATTTACAGATGTTTTCCTGGTACAATGTGCATCCAAGGATCTGTAATCTCTTTTAAAAAGATTATGGATATGTAACATTTATCGGTGCTTACTGATTGGCTTCCATAAGTTCCATGCATTGTGACCTAATTCTCCAGTTCGCTCTATTTATTTGCAGAATTTTCATGAAATTGGATTTGATTTTCTCATTAGTTCATCAGTGGTGAATCTCTGTATGGTGCATTTAAGTGTGTGAAAGGGTCTGCAAGGAGACTTAATCATCCAAAGGCGACACTAAGCAGTTTCCCTTTGTACCTATTGTGTCCATGTTTCCCTGAATGAGGCAGTATGTCAGTATCATGTCACATTAGTGTTCTTTGCAAAGGTCCCCAGCAGCGTAAGAGTAAAGGGGGGTTAAACTCTTTATTTACCTAGAGGCGTACACCCTGAGTAAAATTGCTGAAGTTTGATAACTGGAGACATTGATGAAATGGAGAAGCTAGCACAAATGGCAAGTGTACATTCTAGAGCATAAATGACTTAACATTGAAGAAGATGCATTAACAATACACTGCGTTACTACCTTAATGTTAATAATATGAGCAGTATCCACTATGAACAATGTCAGTGTAACTAAGTTTTACTTCAAGAAAAATAAGAAAATTGTAATCTCTTGGACAGATGTAAATAAGTGCTGGCCCACCTACTAAAGCTAGGTACACACTGAAGAATTTTCTGACTGACATGTTATCTACAACAATTTTACTAATGACTGAAGGTCTGATCGGGCGATTCATGCGTACGCACTGACATGTTTTACCTTCAGATCTGTGCTTTTCATCTGGTCCTCTAGTCATTTAGAGAATGACAGCACAATAGTCACTCATTCATGCATTCCTGTCACACTGATTAAAACCGCCTTGTTATAGCTATCCTCATGTCATAACGAATTTCATTAGCTTCTGGGACTGAAAATGAAATCCTCATAGTAGCTAAGACCTTTGTTATTGCGATCAATCATCATCTCTAAAACACAAAAAAAACAGATTACAACTACAGTAGAATAATAATTTGTCACAACCAGTAGGGTCAGAGGAGTACCCGTACAGTCTGCTCACATTGGCACTACCTCTTAGAAGGCGTGGAGTCTAACAGAGTGGGAGGTTTTCGCCAGAGGCTCCTGCAAGGGCGCTTGGTCTTTGCAACTCCCTGACTGCAGGTCGCGGTTCTCCTAGGAGGTGATGAGTGAAACTGTAAAGAGAACCAGGACTATAACTGAAAATGCTTTGGATGAGGAGTACCAGGATGGCTGAGAGATTAGGAGACAGTAGAGCAGTGTGCTGATTAACACAGGAGGCTGGTAGCGATGGTAGCAATAACCGGCAGAGCGTTTACCACAAGGATAGGGGAGTAGGTACAGAGGCTGTGATGATTTGCGGATAGATGTGCTGGAGACTTCAGAGAACAGGTAGCAATAATCTGCAGAGTGTTACCACAGGGTAGTGGAGTAGTCACAAAGGCTGTGATGATCTGCAGATAGATGTGCTGGAGAGTTCAGAGAACAAACAGCAAACAGGAGCTAGGGAACAGGACATCTGAACAGGAGAGTAGACCTGAAGATCTGGCAACTTGGTAGAGAAGCAGGTGCTTTAAATAGACAGAGCTGACAGGCAATTAGCCAATCAAGAGAATGCAGGAAGTATTGAGCAGACCAGGTGGGTGCCTGCTCAGTTCAGCCCAGCAAGTGAATGCAGAAAAAGGGAATCAGGTGAGAACAGTGAACATAATGCAGGTTTAGCTGGTGCAATGTGTGACAGTACCTCCCCCTCCCCCTTTTTAAAGGTGGACACTGGACATCTAAGCATTGTTATTTTAGGATTTCTAGAATGGAATCTCTTCACCAGGATAGGAGCATGGACGTCAGAAGAGTCAATCCACGTGCGCTCTTCAGGACTGAAGCCAATCCAATCTACAAGATACTTAAACTTACCACGAGAAATCTTACTATCCAGGATTTAACTTATCTTAAATTCCCCATCATGTGTAGCAGGAAGAGATGCTGTAGATGTCTTGATGTGGGAAAATCGATTAATGATGAGAGGTTTGAGTAAGGACACATGAAAGGTGTTGGAAATCCGTAGTGCAGCAGGCAATTTCAATTTCATCGATGCAGGGTTGATGACCTGGATTATCTTGAATGGACCGATAAATTGGGGCGCAAACTTAATGCATGGCACCCTAAGGCGGATGTTCTTAGTGGACAAGCACACCTTATCGCCAATTTTTAAAGGAGGAATTGCCCGACGTTTCTTATCAGCAAATTGTTTGTACTGAGAGAAATATTTCCTGAGACATTTAAGGGTTTGGGCCCAGATGGAGACAAAACTCTGATGAGTTTTATCAACTCCAGGCATCTGGGTGGGTGGGAGGGATGCAAACCTAGGGAGGTTCGGATGTTGCCCATGAGTAATAAAAAATGGAGTAGATGAGGTAATTTTGTGGTAAAGATTATTGTGTGCAAATGCTACCCAAGGTAAGAAATCAGACCAGTTGTCTTGTGAGGCTGAAGAATAAATCCGAATAAATGTCTCCATTTCCTGGTACAATCTCTCAGTTTGTCCATTAGACTACAGATGGTAGGATGAAGAGAAATTGAGTTGGATATTAAGAAGTTTGCACAAGGACCTCCAGAATCTGGATGTAAATGGAACTCCTCAATCCAATACAATCTCCAAGGGAAATCCATGTAGCCAAAAATTTAATTTCACAAATATGCAGGCCAGATGGGCAGCCGAGGGTTGGCCAACAAGAGGTACAAAGTGAGCCATTTTAGAAAAGCGGTCTATGACCACCCAGACAATGTTGAACCCTTTACTTGTAGGGAGATCTGTAATAAAATCCATGGAGATGTATACCCAAGGCCTGGTAGGTAGAGGCAAAAGAACTAGAGGTTCTGCCAGACGCACACGAGGGATCTTATGCTGCGCACAGAGATTACAGGCAGTTACGAACTGTTTTGTATCTGAATAAAGGGTAGGCCACCAGTAATTTCTGGAAACTAGCTCAGTTGTTCTCCGGATTCCAGCATGACCAGAGAAACACGAGGCATGATAGAATTGAAGTAATTTCCTCCGGAGAATCTGAGGAACAAACGTTTTCCCAGGTGGCGTAGGTGAAGAAGATACTGATATGGCCAACAGACAGTTTGGATCTAGAATAGGACGCTACAAGAGTTCTGCTGGTTCGGGTTATTATTATTATTATTATCGTTTATTTGTTAGGCGCCACAAGGTTTCCGCAGCGCCGAACATGGTACAAACAGTAGACTATACAGGGTAAAACAGTACAGGACAATAAACACAAAGTACCAGTACTTCAGAAACTCCAAGCAGGCAGATACAGTAGAGACGGAGCAGAAGAACAGGTATGGAGACAGGAGGGAAGAGGGCCCTGCTCATTCGAGCTTACATCCTAAGGGAGGGTAAACAAAGTCAGGCACAAAAGGGAGCCAGTGAAGCAACGGGGAGAGAGGAAGGGAGCCAGGGGAGAAACAGAAGGGTGAGTGGTTAAGTGGATGGTTGGTAGGCCTTAAGGAACAGGTGAGTTTTAAGTGCCCGCTTGAAGGAGCACAGATTGGGTGAGAGACGAATGGAGCGAGGGAGGTCGTTCCAGTGAAGGGGTGCAGCACGGGAGAAGTCTTGGATTCTAGAGTGGGAAGAGGTGATCAGAGTGGAGGAGAGGCGGCGATCATTGGCCGAGTGCAGGGAGCGGGCGGGAGTGTGAATGGAGAGGAGGCTAGAGATGTAAGGGGCAGTAGACTGAGAGAGAGCCTTGTAAGTGGTGGTGAGGAGTTTGAAAAGGATTCTGTAGGGGAAGGGGAGCCAGTGTAAGGAAAGACAGAGAGGGGAGGCAGAGGAGGAGCGGCGTGAGAGGAAGATGAGTCTTGCAGCCGCATTGAGTATAGAGCGGAGGGGGGAGAGACGGGAGTGGGGGAGGCCAGTAAGGAGGAGGTTGCAGTAGTCGAGACGGGAGATGATGAGGGCATGGATGATAGTTTTGGTGGCATCTTGAGAGAGGAAGGGACGGATGCGGGCAATGTTACGGAGTTGGAAGCGACAGGCTTGGGCAAGGGATTGAATGTGGGGGGCAAAAGAGAGAGAGGAGTCGAGAGTGACACCTAGGCAGCGGAGTTGGGTGACAGAGGAGATAGTGGAGTTGTTAACAACGATAGAGAGGTCATGGTGAGAAGGGAGCCTGGGTGGGGGAAAGACAATGAGTTCGGTTTTGGAGATGTTAATTTTAAGAAAGCGAGAGGACATCCAGGATGAGATGGCTGAGAGGAAGTCAGTTACACGAGAGAGGAGGGAGGAGGAAAGATCAGGAGAAGAGATGTAGAGTTGAATATCATCAGCATATAGGTGATACTGAAGACCGAAAGAGGAGATGAGAGCCCCAAGGGAGGAAGTATAGAGCAAAAAGAGTAAAGGGCCAAGAACAGAGCCCTGAGGGACTCCAACAGGGAGAGGGGAGGGGGTGGAGGAAGAACCAGACGTGGATACGGAGAAGGAGCGATTAGCAAGGTATGAGGTGAACCAGGCATGGACAGAGCCAGAGAGGCCGAGTGAAAGAAGAGTTTGCAGTAGGAGGGGATGGTCCACGGTGTCGAAGGCTGCGGAGAGGTCAAGGAGGATGAGTATGGAGTAGTGACCCTTGGATTTGGCTGATAGGAGATCATCTGTAACTTTAGCCAGGGCTGTTTCAGTGGAGTGGAGGGGGCGGTAGCCGGATTGGAGAGGGTCAAGGAGGGAGTTGTCAGAGAGGTGTCTGGTGAGGCGGCTGCAGACAATCCGCTCAAGTAATTTGGAGGCATATGGGAGAAGAGAGATAGGGCGGTAGTTAGCAAGAGAGGTGGGGTCAAGATTGGGTTTCTTAAGGATAGGGGAGATAAGAGCATGTTTGAATGAGGATGGGACAACGCCAGAGGAGAGTGATAGGTTGAAGAGGTGTGCGAGGTAGGAGCAGGCAGTAGGAGAGAGAGAGCGAAGGAGGTGGGAGGGGATGGGATCAAGAGGACAGGTAGAGGGTGGAGAGGAAAGAATAAGGGAGCGAACTTCTTCACCTGATGTGGGGATGAAGGAGGACCACAGCTGGTTAATGGCGGGAGGTGAAGCGGTGATGGGGGGAGAGTGGTGGGAGGAGGAGATGTTGCGTCTGATGGCTTCAATTTTGGAGGAGAAAAAGGAGGCGAAGTCAGACGCAGAGAGGGAAGGCGGGACAGTGGGAGGGGGGGGAGAGGAGGGAGTTGAATGTGGCAAAGAGGCGGCGGGGGTTGGAGGACTGAGAAGAGATGAGCGACTTGAAGAAGGATTGTTTAGCGAGGGACAGGGCAGAGCAGAAAGAGGAGAGGATGAATTTGAAGTGAAGGAAGTCAGCCAGGGAACGAGATTTCCTCCAGAGGCGTTCAGCTGTACGAGAGCACTTTTGGAGGGAGCGGGTGAGTTTGGAGTGCCAGGGTTGGGGAGTAAGGCGACGACGGCGGATAGAAGAGGCCGGGGCGACGGTGTCCAGGGCAGTAGTGAGGGATTGGTTGTAGAGAGAGGACGCCTGATCTGGGCAGGCCAGAGAGGGAAGGGGTGATAGGAGAGTTTCAAGAGAGGCAGAGAAGGAGATGGGGTCAATAGCGTCAAGGTTGCGCCTGGTGAGGGTGGCTTTAGGCGAGGTGGGAGAAGGGGAGGAGGACAGAGAGAAGGAGAGGAGATGGTGGTCAGAGAGTGGGAAGGGAGAGTTGGAGAAGTCAGAGAGATCACAGAGGTTAGAGAAGACAAGGTCGAGGGAGTGACCAAGACAGTGGGTAGGGGAGGAGGTCCACTGAGTGAGGCCAAGGGAGGAGGAAAGAGTGAGAAGTTTTATGGTGGCAGGGTCAGTACAGTTGTCAACAGGGATGTTGAAGTCACCCAGTATAATGGAGGGCAGGTCAGAGGAAAGATAGTGGGGGAGCCAGGCGGCGAAGTTGTCGAGAAAAAGAGAGGTAGGGCCAGGGGGACGGTAGATGACGGAGACACGGAGGTGGATGGGGGAGAAGAGCCGAATGGAGTGGACTTCAAAGGAGGAGAAGGAGAGGGAAGGTAGAGTAGGTATGACCCGAAAAGTGCAGTTAGGGGATAGGAGGAGGCCCACTCCCCCTCCTGGACGCTCGTCTGGTCTGGTGGAGTGGGTGAAAGAGAGGCCCCCATAGGAGAGAGCGGCAGGAGAGGCAGTATCAGAAGAAGTGAGCCAGGTTTCAGTTATGGCAAGAAGATTAAGAGAGTTAGAGATGAAGAGGTCGTGAATGGAGGACAGTTTGTTACAGACAGACCTAGAGTTCCAGAGGGCACACGAAAAAGGGAGGGACGAAGAAGAGGAGATATGGATGAGATTGTCAGGGTTGATGGAGCGAGGGGGGGGTGAGAGATAGGATAGAGAGATATGGGCCCTTGGCGGGGGCTGGGGGAGAGGATGGGTATAGGAAAGGAGCGAGGCGGCATGATGACAGACGGGGGAATAAGAGAACGGCTGGAGGAAGCGGGGAGGAGAGGGGGAGAAGTACAGAGAGGAGGGCAGCGGTAGGGAGTCCGAAGTGGAACAGATCAAATTAGAAGCGGAGACAAAGCAGTGAAACCAATGAAAGCAATGTGGACAATGTAAAAGGAGAAGAGCAGTGGCAGAGCAATAACAATGTGAAGTGGAGGAGAATGAAATCACGATCAAGCGGTGTAGACAATGTAAAGTGGGGAACAAAAATAAAGGTGGAATAAATAAAATAAATAGATAACTTAAATAGAAAGGCGGTGGGGTGAAATGAATGAGATATAATAATGATCACGATTTAAGCAGTGACGACAATGTACAGTGGAGAACAGTAGAATAAAGGTGAAATAAATAAAATAAATAGAATAAATAGATTAACTTAAGTAGATTGAAGTCACGATCTAAGCGGTGTAGACAATGTACTGTGGGGAACAATAAAATAAGGTGGAGTAAATAAAATAAATGGATTAGCTTAAATAGATTGGTGGTGTGGTGAGCAATGAGGACAATGTACAGTGGGGAACAATAAAATAAAGGTGGAATAAATAAAATAAATGGATAGGTGGTATGGTGAAATGAATGAAAAAAACAAAAAAAAAACACAGTGAAATGAATGAAAATACAATCTAAGCAATGGAGAGTGGGTAATACTAAAATGAAAAGTGGGAAAAATAGATAAAAATTAAATTAAATAAATGGATTGGTGGTATGATCAGATGAAACACAACAAAAGGCAGTGAGGGCTACAGAGTGCAGGTACCGGGAGAGTTTGGGAGAGTTCCAGGTAATCACAGGAGCAGGAGTAGTTTGTGGGGACCAGCGTTCAGGAGCAGGAGGGTCCAGGGTTGTCAGAGATCCTGAGGGACAGGCCAACGGACCAGAGTTCAGATGGATGAACAGCCGGAGCAGTGAGGACGCCTCAGGAATCGGAGTAGCTGGAGGTCATGGGAGACAGCACTGGAAGGGAAACCGCAGGACTGGAGGAGAACAGCAGCGTCAGGACTGGAGGGCAGGAAGAGGCCACTGGAACAGAGCAACAGGAGACCACAGGATTGGCAGCCAGAGAGATGGTTACAGAGTGGCATCAGAAGGCACCGGACAGGAGGATCCGCAGCAAGAGAGCTGGTAACAGAGCAGCAGGAGCCAGGGACCGCAGGCAGGAGGATCAGCGACCAGAGGACTTGAAGGGGATCAGCAGCACGTGGAGGCTGGAAGCGGCGTCGTGGAGGTCCAGAAGACTGCAGGAGTCATCACCCGGTGAGGAGATCCGCGGCACGTGGAGGCTGGAAGCGGCGTCCAGAAGACTGCAGGACCCGGTGAGTAGAACAGATACGGAGCAGGAATGGTGGGTGCAGGAAGGCAGCAGGTTGCAGGCGGGCCAGTAGACAGCAGTAGACAGCAGTTAGCTGAGCGGAGGAGTCCGGAGTGGCCGGGGAGTGAGGCCGAAGCCACGGCCCAGAGTGGAGACGGCAGGCGGCAGGGAGATGCATCAAGGGAGGCGGAAGTCACCAGGAATCGGCATCAGGTAAGGAGGCAGAGGAGGCAGGCATCTCCGAGAATGAATGCGGGGCCCATAAGGTTTGCAGGCTGGGCTCCAACGGAGAGCACGCAGGACACGTCTGTCCTCAGAGCTGGGTTCATGGGAAAAGGCTCCAGAGAGGGCATCAGCCTTCTTATTTTGAGAGCCCATTTTAAAATTAATGTGCAGGTTTAAGGGGAAAAAAAAAGAGGGACCAGTGTGCCTGGCGAAGGTTTAAGCACTGGGCTGTTTGGAGATTCTTCTGATCAGTAATAATATTGACTGGAAACTGGGATCCTTCCAGGTGGTATCTCCATTCAGATAGAGCTAGTTTCATAGCTAGGAGCTCTTTATCTCCAATAGCGTAGTTCTTCTCTGTTGGTAAAAATTTCGGAGAAAAGAAGGCACAGTGATGGGACTTTTTCTCTGGTGGGAAATACTGTGTGAGCACAGCACCAACTCCAACCGTAGAGGCATCGACCTCAAAAAAGAAGGGTAGAGAGAGGTTAGGCTGTCTGAGAATTTGAACTGTAGAGAAAGCCTTTTTAAGGATGTTGAATGCTTCAATAGCTTCTGAAGGCCATGTTTTCGTTTCAGCTACCTTCCGGGTGAGTACAACGATTGGGGCACAAGAGTGGAATATCCTCGTATGAATTGATGATAATAGTTGGCGAATCCTAGAAACTCTGAATAGCTTTAAGCCCAACTGGAAGGGGCCAATCCTGAACAGCCTGGACTTTGTCTGGGTCCATCAGTAAGCCATAGCCCGATACCATGTATCCCAAGACGGTCCTCTGGGAAGTCTCAAAAGAGCATTTCTCAAGCTTGCAGAATAGGTAATTTCTTTGCAGACAGGTAAGTCCCTCAGCTACTTGGAGACGATGAGTAGATAGATCCCTATTGAGCAGACCAGGTGTGTGCCTGCTCAGTTCAGCCCAGCAAGTGAATGCTGAAAGAGGGAAACAGGTGAGAACAGTGAACATAATGCAGGTTTAGCTGGTGCAATGTGTGACATCATTATCCAAGTTCCTATATGTCACAATTAGAAAATTAATATAAAACATTTGATAATATTGATGATCGTTTTCATAATATCTCTGTTGCGTTATCCAAATGTTGAAATATTCATTGAATTTGTATTTTGAGTTGCAAACATTGGAGTCTATTTAACAAAAGGAGAAACTGGCCAGTGAAGACTATAAATATCCTTTGCCAGAAGCCCCTGAAAAGGCTTCCACATGGAAAACAAGTACCACCCCTGTCCTCCTATCAATATTGCCATCGGAAAGTAGCTATAGCAGAGGCTCCTACTGGAAAAAATGCTCTTATTATTATTTAATTAAAGGATTTTTTTATATTAAAAAATTAATATTTTCTATTGTTTTACTTTTTTTAACTTTATTATTTTAATGTTGGTGGAAGTGGAAGCCTTTTCCTGCCTTCAGGTCCACTGAGCATGTGTGTACCTGCAATGGGGGGGTTATGCATGCACTGTGGGACCCTACACTGGCTGGCCAGTATCGTCTGGAAGCTAAGCAATGCTCAGCTCTCCAGTGCCATTGTATTGTCCAATGGGGCGATTGGAAATTTTGTATCACTGTAATAAGCAGCAATAGAAATTCTTCCATATCGTCCAATCTTGTTAAAAAGACTTTATAATCTCAATGATTAGATTAGATTGAGAGCACTGAGTATGTGCAAAGCACATCCTTTTATCATGTCCTCACAGCAGCAGGCAGACAGAGGGGCAAACACAGCATTTTTAGTTGAGGTTTCCATATACTTTATCTTGGAAAAAAGCTAACAAAATTGCCTCAATAATAATATAATTATAAAAGTACAATATATATATATATATATATATATATATATATATATATATATATATATATGTATATATATATATATATATATAAATATAAATGTAATAACATATGTTAAAGGAGAAAAAGATTTAGGCATAAAATAAACTTTAATGTAAAAAAAAAACATTAATATGAACGTCCTTTACATATATTGGGCAGCACAGTGGCCTAGCGGTTAGCACTTCTGCCTCACAGCACTGGGTTCATGAGTTCGATTCCCGACCATGGCCTTATCTGTGTGGAGTTTGTATGTTCTCCCTGTGTTTGCGTGGGTTTCCTCCGGGTACTCCGGTTTCCTCCCACACTCCAAAAACATACTGGTAGGTTAATTGGCTGCTATCAAAATTGACCCTAGTCTCTCTGTGTGTCTCCCTCTTTGTCTGTCTGTATCCCTCTGTGTCTGTGTGTAAGTGTGTGTCTTTGTAAGGGAATTTAGACTGTAAGCTCCAATGGGGCAGGGACTGATGTGAATGAGTTCTCTGTACAGCGCTGCGGAATTAGTGGCGCTATATAAATAAATGATGATGATGATGAAGATATTCCATCATGGTCATCTTACCAAATGAATATAATACTAAGTAAATAATACAAATCTACAAAATGAATACTCATCTCACCTCACATCCAATTAAAATGATTTCAAAAAATGACAATTACATTTACTCACCCAGTGATTCCTGACGATACACTGGAGTCAAGAAATATGTAGAACAATAATGACCATTTTGTAAACTTCATTAAAACATAGGCAGAACCCCACAAAAATGAGTCTTAGGCTGCAGACAAAGGGCCTGATTCATGTTCCGATACAACCTGCGCACAAGTTGCGCTTTAAAAAAAGAGCATGGAGTAGTTCCAAACGTATTCAAATCCAAGCGTATTCCAAAATACTTTTTAAATTGAATCAGGATGTAAGAACACTGCCTAAACATTACTTGCTGTATGTAGACAGAACACACTGTGTCTGTTCAATAAAAGGTCACTTCATGACTCATTAAAAAAATTTAAATGATAAAATAAATGAACAACTCCTAACTGTATAATCATTAATAAAAATATTTTATTTTACATTAAAATATAAATCAAAATACTTTTAATGCATACTGTACATACAATCCATTTTTAAAGTCTACTTTCTTTGCTAGCTAGTGGCACGCATACATGTAATTTTCAATACAAAGACTATCCCATGTCACTCATCACTATCAGTCGGCATATACACCTGCCCTGTAGCAGGTGCAAGTGTTACAGCTGAAAACAAGCATACTTAAACGAGAAACCCAGGACTTCAACTGGCCCTTACTGTACATGGCCTAAGTTAGTCCGCCCTTCCCTCCCCTGTTCCGCCTCTCAAGTTATAGGCAGTAGTAAGTGTAATTTGCATTTGGACATAAATTGCATGTAACTGTGTTCATTGGCGTAAGGTCTGTTTCTGAGCATGTGCCAAACTATTTCATGCGAGATACGGCACGCACAGTTTAGTCTGATCATTGATCAGGCCCAAAGTGTTATAGTTTATTTAATACTGGCACTATACAGAAGACTCATAGAGGCTTTTCCTCCTTGTAACCCACAAAATTGTTCTGATTCTAGTGTGTGTGTCTCTCCTCAGCAACCATTTTAGGCAGTTTCACAATAGAATCAAACTTCTGACTCAATATAGACAAACAGTTGTGACAGATTATTGCTCTCTATGTCCCTTGCACACTGGGTCACTTGCAGAGAAACTTTAAATACAGCAGAATTGGCAGGCAGAAACTCTTCCTTCAGACAGCAACATAACCTCTCAATAGCAATATTATAGTCCCGGTCAGAGGTTTTAATAACACAGCTTTATATCTCACTTGATTCACTTTATTAACTTGAACATAGCAATAGTCCAGCACCAGCATTCAATGAATCCCTGTGGGTAAATTCCCCATTTTCCAGGCAGCAATGACACAGCATACTCTACAGCAACCAACAACCATCCCTTACCCTCTAGCAGTCAGTTTTTTGGCTCCTCCCTTTTTGTCTACCGCCAAGAATCTCCTGGAGCCTTCTAGCATATTTGGGTGGCAAAATGCCTGTTTTTGCGGGCTTTTGCAACTTGTTGCAGTGTCTAACTATCTCTGTCTGCTTTTAGTGCAGCCTGGAGCTCTAGTGAGCATTTTGTAGCTTGTCAACCCCAAAAAAGCTGATGCAATTTGCATTAAACTTCCTAGAGGCACTAAGGGAGATGTAGTTTTCTAAATAAATGCATGCAGTAATATACCTGTGGTTTGCAGGGTATTACACATACATGCCAACTCTCCCGGAATGCCCGGGAGACTCACGAATTCCGGGTAGGACTACTGGAATCCTAGGAGAGCTGGCATTTCTCCCTCATCAGAGCCGGCATGGAGTTGTGTATGGGCGGAGTGGGCAGGGCTTCACGAGTAGATGCATTTTGGTCCCCGCCCCCAGTGACGTAATGCCCGCTTTGGGTCTTTTACCAGTGTAAAAAGACCCAAAACAGGCATTACATCACTGGGGCGGGGCCAAGATGATGCAATTCATGAATCCCCGCCCCCTTCTGCCCTTCCCCTACAACCTTCTTCAGTGAGCTCCCGGAGGGAGCCAGCCAAAAGTAGGCAAGTAGGGTATAACATGTGAGTTTGTTGGGAGGAATAGAGATATTGAGTCTCGCAGGTGGAAAACAAAAAAAGGGAAAATTTGTTCTTGAATAAACCATGTTTCAATTTAAGGGGAGCTAATGCATTTTTTATGCATGCAGGTGAAATGCTGGCTGCTTTTGCATTTAGCACATAAATACTGGACATCTTAATTTGTACACTGCAGTTTATACTTGTGCTAGGACATGCCCTCTCCCAAATCTGTCCACAGATTTTAAATTTACCACACTTGCAGTGCAACATGGATTTTCCACAATGTAGTTGTGTTTCTTCCATGTCTGGGGGAAGCCTTCGCTGGCTGTCACCAGAAAACAAAAGCTGTCCTTAGCTAAACTGAAATAAAAAATAAATATAAATATATATATATATATATATATATATATATATATATATATATATATATATTACATTTAAAAACACCTGTGTATTTGAAATATCATAGTGTGTTACTGTATGTTTCTCCACAGAATATCTCGCTATCACCAGTCTCAATGTGACATAATCGTGGCTCCTTCTCTAGGTCTTACCCCAAAGTATTGCTTGGAATGGTACATATAGTTGTCAGCATTACCAAAGCATTTTTACATTTTTACTTATACATAATTATATTTTTTAAAAAACATCTTGGTACCTAGTACATTTTAATGATCTGATGATGTGAAAATTTTTTAGGTTTTTAAATATTTTGTCATTTTTATTATAACTATTTTTAAACATTTTTGGATTTTTTTTCCACAAATCTGGCAAACAACAATACCAAAATGGTAGGTTAACCCTTACTGGTCAGTATTTTTGGGCAACCAAGTATCACTGAGCTGCCCTGGCGATATTTTAAAATAAATAGTGGTGATAAGGGATTTTTTACATATGTTACATATCACCACAAAAGGGCTGTTCATGATAACTAAGTCTGTAACACATAGAGCGTTATTTAATTAGGCCTCGAATCCTGGTGACAAAAGGGGAGATCATCGATGGGGGGGGGGGGTATTCTAGTTTAATAAGGCTAGTGCCTCATATAGTAATTTGCCAATGACGCTGTCATCTGGTGGGCAAGGCTTAGTTCTGTGGCTGGCGCCAGCTATAGCTGGCTCATGCCGGGGACTAGGGTCTATAGTGACTCTCTTTTTCCTGAGATTGAGAAGAGCGGCCATTGTGCAGCCGGAACCCGTGAAGTTAGGTGTGTGGTCCCGAGAAACAGAGTAGAGGGGAGTGCTGGGCGGGTGCCAGGGGACCATGTATTTGAGACTCTACTAGGGAGTCAAATATCCCAGGAGTACAAGACTCCAATTGAAAAAGGGGGAGTGTGCAGCAGATGCTGTGGGAGGCATGGTTATGACTCCATTATGGGGTGTCTAGACCCCTAACTACCAGGAGGCCTCAGTGGGGTACTACCCAGAACCTGGGTGGCCCAACATATTGGAAGTGGCTACCATGCTAGGCCAGTTTAATCAGAGAGAGGGAAAGAGCCCAAAAAAGTTGAAGGGCCACAGCCAAAGATACCAGCAGGGGTACCCCAGAAGTAACATCACCACTGCAAACACAGTGTATGGTATTACAGGAAAAAGGCAGTGTGAGGTCTTGAGACTCCTATGAGGTACCCCATGGAGTAGCCTCCTTGGAATGACCCCATACCGTGAGGGGGTGGTCGCTGCACAGTGCAGTGTTGCTAATTGGGAGAGCGGTTGTAATGGAGACTGCATGGCAGAGGAGTTCCTGGATGAGGGGATGGTTGTATCTCATGAAGGGAGAGTGTTCCTGGATGGAGGATCTGAGAAGTGGCCATGAACATGCCTGCAACTGGGTGAGATGAAATTATTGGAAGAGCCTGTGTGATGCAACGTGTGGTCTGTGCCTGTGGAACTACTGCTCCCAGCAGCTGGTATGTAATATGACAACACACATATTGTTGTAATTAAGAGACTTTGCAGGAGTGTGAGGAGTTAATAGAGCACTAATATCTGCTGAAGCGTTGTGCAGAGGGGGGGGGGGGGGCTGGCATTATATATGTACTCTTACAAATAGTCTTGCAACGTTTACGTTTTTCTATTCTGGAAGAAGAGCCAGTGTAATAAAGATTGTTTTCTATTTCAAATTGAAACAGAAATATTTATACTGCACCATGTACAAAATAATGTGCACTTCACATGTGAACTGTGTTAATTACCTGTTTATTCGGGAGGGAGGGTTCCTCTGCTATTGGTTGTCCGTACCCACCAGCTAGCCAGAGCAAAAAGGGCCGCATGTAATTTATCAAAATTAATCAATAAATCTTTTTTTTCAATATATTTATTGTGCCATGTCATTTTTAGTACAGTAAGATACCTTAAAATCTCAGACTAACAGTGTTTACATTTTATGCAATGCAAGCTTCTTATGCGGATTAACTCTGCTGCACTGCTCCGGAGAAGCTACAGAACTGAAAACAAGCTGCAAGGTTGATGCACCTTCAGTCAGTAACAATCAACTTTTTTTGGCAAGCTGGAGAGCCATAGGTTACACTGGTAAACAGCAAGCCAGATAATACACACACACACACACACACACACACACACACACACACACACACACACACGCACACACACACGCACACGCACACGCACACACATACACACACACACACACACACACACACACACTGTTTCATTGGCACCTACAAATGCATTCATGCACCAGTCCGATATTGCCCCTGATGGTTTTTGTTTCACCTCAACTTGCCCCCACTAGCTGGCCATGCCCCCCTGCTCCTGTGCACATCAGTACTGGTACATAGCTCCACCCTATGCCTCTGAATGTAGATGCCAAGGAGCAACAAGCATCATGGTCAGTGACAAGCTAGAGACAGAGGCACAATAATCTGGCAATGGTGAATGGGTTGCTGAGTTAATATCAGAAGCTGTAATCTTTAGTGGCTTCTGATTCAGTCCTCCAGCACATACCCCTCTCTAGTGCTATGAGCTACAGAGCTCCGGGAAAAACAGCTGCAATTAGTAGCCCCCGGGGCTCCAGGGATGTGATGGAGCGTATTATTTATAGGTGATGACGCAGCTTTAAGAACCAGAATTAGAAAAGTGAAGGCTGTTGTTACATGCACTTGAGTGTTTTTATGTGATGACGATAAACTCTTGTAATCTAGACTGGGAAAATTGTAAAGCCCATCCCCACTTATGAAGCTCTCATGTTGCAAACAGACGTGCATGCCACTGTGGACTACATGCAGTGGCCCACCAATTATATTACAGAGTGGTTTACAGTGAATGACCAAGCATGGCACTGAAGGACATTGAAAAAATAAAATATTAAATAATAACTGAGTTCAATGAGATAAAGTAGAAAACAAATTGCTTACCTTCCGCATTCCATTAACCGTAGTGTGACACACTGACCTCATAGCTCTGGTGAGGGAAGCATGGTTTCATGACTGAAGGTGTACTCTAGCAATGGGTAATAATAAGCCCCCCTATAACATACTAAACCTTTTACTCTATCGGTCCTGGTTCCAGCAGACTGAAACTACAGACATAGGCAAGAGAGCAGCTATTCTCTACAATAGCAAGTGCAACCATTTTCTCATCATGAGATGATTAAATAATTATAGACTATAAATACTAAGGGCCGCATTTAGATACAGGTGCATGTTTCACCATGAGATTTGACTGTTCATTTTCCCGGTCACATCCAACCATACCACACTCACATAGTAGAACAAATTGTCCTAGCTCTATCCATAGACTATATATTTTGTGGATTGTTAATCTACTAATACTGGATATTAAGGCATTCTGGTGGATTGTGAAACAAATGCAGGACTCAAAGCTTATGTCACCAGAACTTCGCATCTATGGAAAACAGCCACAAAACTCACAAAAAAATTCCATCCATCTGGATGAAGCTAATTTGACACTACAACGTATTAATCAATACTTTACTTTTCGCCATAAATGACTGAGAAGCCACGATCATTGCCATTATGGCTGTTTTTCTTATGCATATATTTGTGCTTAATCACATTACTGTATGTTTATGAAGACAACTCATTTAACGTGAATGTAAATATAGACTTTAAATTAAGTTTTCCAAACAAACACCGTAGCTGCTTGTTAGGTGCTTTGGGGGTACATTCCTGTTCTTGCTCATGTTGAGACGACAGAGGGTATACGGCTGCTTAGACTCACTGCCTGCTGAGACCACATGAGGTTCAACAGCCTCCACAGCAACATCAGCTAACAAATTCACAGCAGATGTCAGCTGTGCTGGGTTAACATTCACAACCCTCATTTGATTACTAATGAGCTCAAGCTCATTTATCTGTTCCCTTGTTTTGCTGTTTGGATTGAAGCTCTCCTTTTACATGTTCCCTTAGCATCAACCGTGTATGGAGCAAGACGTTTAATTGTGCTGTAACTGTTGGCCTTCGACTGTTAATCCCGACATTTCACCTGTCTCACTTGGATGTAAATTCGGTAAAAAAAGGACATCATTTTTTTCCCCCTTTTACATATTAAAGAGACAGGGGGGAGTGATGTCAGCTTCATAATATAAAAAGAGATAAATGCAATTTTAAAATAAGAAATACTATTTTACAAGTCTATAGAAACAGCACATTATTAAAGTGTATTTATAGTCAATCGAATTGTGAGAGTTAAAAGACTACTAAACCACAGTCTCCAACAAAAAAAACACACTTCTCACTAATTCATTAATACAATACCAATAACTGCAATAATAAATGAAGTGGTTAATTTGGGAGCAGAAGATTTTTTATCGGCTGCAAGGGGTCATGTTGCTGGGTCTGCTAAACCTAACATAACAGTTGTCTTATAAAGAGCTACTAAACATTTCAAAGATATATATGTAAATGTTCCCACAACTAGCCTGGCTGTAGAGGTTCGTTTTGGAAATTTGGCATCTGGTGTCGTATTAAGTGTCTTATAACTAATAGCACCTCCAAGCAAGGGACTACCAACTAGTATGCAAATACTGATACTAGATCTAGAACAATGGTAGGAATTTTCAAAGTTTTTATGCTTCAGTAATTTCTAAAACATTTCCCACAGCCCCACTGTCAATGAAAGCAAAATTGTTTACAGACATATTATCAGACTATTTAAGTGGTGACATAGGGTATTGTATTTTGAATCAAATACATGTGGACCTTCTTCTCCTATTTACATGGGCTCCTGATGACTAGAATTCACAGTAGCGGAAGAGATAAATGCCTACAAGTTTTGCTTCTGTCGTCTTATATTTACACGTCAGGGAATTTTGCTGGCTGCACACTGTTCTCAAGGTTCTTTGAAGCTGTGTACTGGATTGTGAAGTATTTTAACTCTTCTGACAGTCCTAATGTAAATTGACTGCGTCATATCGGATCATTACAGCTGTAGAGTATAGCCCAATGCCGAAATCCGGCAAAATAATCCTCCATTGGTGACCTCTACTGACGTGAATATTGGCTTATGATGATCAAGATTTAAGAGTATCTCCTTGCAATAGCAAGATAATTATACAGATTTTCTGCTGTTTTGACCCAGAAGAACAGGTTCTCAACCTGAAGTATAACTTATAGCTCTTGCAAAAATTCCTAAATGATTTACAGTCACTGGAACACCGAATTGGCAAATTTAACTTTCGATTACACTTCCTGCTGCAGCCTATGAAATTCTGTAAGCCTCTTCCTGTGCAGCAACTCTAGTGGGCAGTCCTGAACCAACCTGAAGGTGATTGGCCGAGCCCTGAGCAGTATTTGTCTCCATGAGCTTTGGACCCATGATAATATGACAACATACACCGAATTCCCTGAATAAACCTCTAGGGCCTAGATAGTTGTGGACTTACAGCAGCTCCTTTTTCCCTTACACCTGAATGAGCTTATCTGTACCTATATGGAGCCAGGTGTTATGCACATATTCTAGTGGTTTATTCTGAGATGGGTGCTGACACTAGATATATTGGAGACGCTAATCAAATGGCACTGAGGACTGAAATATTGGAGAATGCAATTACTCACACAGGCCGGATTGAGTTCCAGTGTACAAGCAGAAGTCTGACCTGGCAGCAATCCAGGGGAGGCCAATGTCCAAGCAAAAGGTTAGGACAGGTGGCAATCCAGAAAATGGTCTGGTCAGGGCAAGTAGCAATACAAAGAATGATCAAATCCAGGCTATAGTCAGTGCAGGTGGCAATCCAGCGAATGGTAACAGTAAGGCAAAGAGTAGGGTAGGCAGCAATCCAGAGAATGGTCTAGTCCAGGCAAAAAATCAGACAGAGGTCAGAACCAAGCAAACTGTACATAGCAGGAAAAACTGCTATCGTGGGTATAGAGCAAACTAGCAACCAGGTAGATGACCTCCTGTGAAGATTGACACCAGATTGGATTGGCGAGAGCAGTAAGACTACATACCATTGCCGGCCACTGTCAGTATGCTCAGCTTCCCCGATGACATTTTTGTCCCCTAATAGAAGACATTCTGTTGCTGCAATAAGCAGTGATAGAAAATATTCTTAATGGAAGGCTCTTGATAAATAGACCCATCAGTCTAATAGACAGATGACAGCTTGGCGATGGTGTGACGGGGAGAGACAGGTACTGTTCCAAGATGGTAGATGTAGCTCTCATATCATTGCATTGAGCTGTGATTTCACTGCAGGCTATACTTCCCTCACCACAACCACATTTTTTTAAAGATGTAATATCAGCAAGCTGTGGGAATTCACAGAAGCCCCATTAAAGGTATTTCTGGCATCACACACAAAACAAAGGTAATTTATGCAGAACCTAAATGTTTTATATTCATAAGTATACCTATTCCTATTTGTGGGCAAAACACATTACAGGGAGCACACCCATTTCACAGTCTATATGCCCCCCATAAAATCGCTCTACACCTAGTTTTGCAGGTTGGCATATGTGCTGGAAAATCCACAGGGTTGGAACAGTTAAAAGGATTACAACAACCTAACTTCCTACATTTTCTTCTGCCTCTTCCCCTTCATTCCCCTTCCCTTATCCTTATCCTCCGTTCCTCCTTCTCTCCCTCTCTCCCCGTGTCTTTCTGTCTGTCTACCCCATCCCTTAGATTGTACGCTCCTTTGAGCAGGGTCATCTCTCCTCCTGTCTTCACCACTTTTAACTCTGCTCTCCAGCTACCTAGCCCTCCTCCTCGAGGACCCTCTTCCCCTGTCCCCTCTCGCTTCCTCCTCTCCCCTCTGGGGGTTCCCCTGTCATCCGTGCCCTCCCTCTTGGGCTCCGCCGTATGCGGGACCTTCCCCTCTCCCCTCCCCCGCCCCTCTAGCTGTGCTTTGAGCTCACTGAGTTACTGTGCTTATTGTTTACTGTACTGTGCTGTGCTGTATCACCTCATATTTTTCTTTTGTTTGTCCCTGTACGGCGCTACGGACACCTAGTGGCACCCTATAAATAAAAATTAATAATAATAATAATAACAAAGCATTACCTACTAGCACTTAAGGATAATCCCAATTATTTATATAACAGTCTCAGTTTTTCTCCTCTAAAACTGTGCATTAGCCACATTTGTGGTATAAACTGATCACAATAGTGACGGGACACCGGGACTGCCTTTACCATATGTCCTTTAGTATTTTAGTGCTAAAGAAACATTTAGTATTGAAGCCAAACTACGTAACTCACCATTTTATTATTATTGACTTTATTCAATATACACTATTTAGAATATACTGTTTTGCGATATCAAAGATTCACTGGGGTCATTTATGGTACAAAAACAATTGCGTCCCAGGGCTGAATCTGTCCCGTGACTTCTCCTATGCTAATTTCTACATTTTTTTCCTCAGACCTCTCAGCATTCTATTTTCGTACCTCCTAACAACTCCCCCACCTCAACAAAATCTCTATGAACCCCTGACAGTGGTGTACCACCACCAAAGACATCTGCTCACATTTCTCCCGATGTCAGTGGGACAGTCCGATATGAGGACTTACACAAACAGTTAGTAGTACAATTATATTATTGAACAGTGTCTTATGTATTAATATATTGCGTGAGTGCAACTAAGGAAGAGTGTTAGATAATATAATATTAACTACTTTTAATAATAACTACAGTAAAATATTTTAGAACTGTCCATATTGCTGATATTAAAATTATAACATGTATTATATATATATATATATATATATATATATATATATTATATTATATATATTGATATATATATATTGGAGAAAAATGACATTAGTTGATATTCTCTGTGTGCCTTGTCAGAAAAGTTTCCTAAGATATTATTTTCACATTTATTTCAGGACTTATCGCATACCTCCTGAAAACATGAAAATCTTTTCCTGAGGTTGGCTGACAGCATAGAAGAGAACAGGCTGTTGCATAAATTGCAATGCTGGAGGAGAGGCTCTGAACTCATAAATAATGCATTTTAACTCATCCCAAGTTACCTGGTAAACCATTTGTGAATTTTCTACACACTCTTAAAAAATATCTGCAGTTTATGAATAAATTCTTGTTTAGAAAAATCTAGTCTGGTACAAGGCTAAGGAATTCAGCCGGCATGTGTCATACAAGCCTTGTTGAAATATTAATTGTCGTTATTTACATAGTCATCTATAATATCCAGAGATTTAGATACAGAAGTAATGGTGTGTTTTTTCTACTGAATCACTGACTGTATAATGTTAAAGGCTGTGAAAAATACAGTACATTATTTAATTCATGCTATTCTAACAATACATATTGGGTGTTTTGAGGTTGTATCACTGGAACCTGGTACATCATTCTAAATTGTAATTTAGGTGGGGATGTGCTGCAAATGTGCTGCCTATATCGGATAATTTTTGCGATCCTATTGCATCTGCTCTGTTACCGAGCAACCATATGCCACCGTGATTCAGTTTCTAAACGTTTAAAGACAAAAATTAAACAGAATAACTAACTCCAGGATACAGACATTCAATATATTTGCCTTTGAAATGTATTATTAATAATTACAATTTCTACCAGTCCTACCTCAGCCATTAATTACCAAGAATTCCTCTATTTTTTAATCTACAAATATGTCTATTCTTAAACAAGTTTTTACCATATATGTAGTGCTCATACCCAACCTTTTACAGGTGGGTAGGAACTCATTAAATTGATTATCTGTGTCCCTGACGTCACTGTGACTGTACAAGGCAGTAGGTGATTAAAATCTTGTATATCACATTATTATAAAACAGTCGCAATTATTTCCATTTTTTTCTTTATGATTTTCTGACCTTTTTTGATAATGGGTTTCTGGATAAGAGATTCCATATCTGTATAAATGTACAGTATAGGTGGTAGTTTAGGAGTTTAAAATGATTTTAAAAATGGCTTTTTAACTGTCAGCCATAAAGTAGTCAAACTACTTTCCCACTACTTATACATTAGACCCTTTTTTTTAGCAATTGGGATGGTGGAATTTCCCAGTATAAACCTGCATTTATCCTGTGATGCTACTTCCATAAAATAATACGCAACAATACTCCTGAAATTCTGAAGGAAAGAGCTTGTGCAGGTCAGTTCTCTGCATTATATGGAAAATGTGGACTCTTGCTCTATTTATACACAAGTGATCATTGCATAAGGTTCTAACATCACAGTTAGACGACTACTAATCTCTGCCAGTAAAAATCTTAAAGGAGATATCTTTCCAAATACAACATTTAATAATTGTATTAATATTTAATATTGAGGCCCCTTTCTCGCCATGTATCAGCATGGCCAAGGTTGAGTGCCTGGAAAGCCAACTGTTTCGGAGATACTCTTCTATAACAGCTAATTCATCTGCTGCAGTTGACAGGAGAATTTTGAAATTCACTGCTCCTGACACACTGTCACTTCTCATGTTTCGAGATCACTGATTGGTCAGTGCTCTTGACACATAACAAGTTTATCATGTGTCAGGATTGTTAGTTGGTCAGTGGTCTTTATAGGTGAGAGACACCAATAATGCTAGAAGCATTGGATTTCAACAATCTACTGCCATCGGCAGCAGAGAAATTAGCTGTTAAAGAAGGGTGACTATCTCCTGTACAACAGATTTCCAGAGCGTTAGACCCCTGCTATTCTATTACTTGGGGGAAAAGGATCTTAATATTAAATAATAAATGTGGGTGGATGTCTCCATTATCCTTGGAAAGTTTATTGTAATTAAAGTCGGTCTCTTAATGCTCCTGGATCAATAATTAGATGGAGTAGTGTTAGAAGACACTTTTTGAAACTTAGAAACTGTATGACACAGAAGTGTCACTATAGCAATAGAATTCCATGGAACTTCTATGATACCCATCAGTAAAGAAGACCCTGCACATTGATATAAAGGGGTGCATCTGAGGCCTTCAACCTGAAATATGGATTTATTCAGGTAACCACACATACTGATGATAAAATCACTTGCAAATACATGATAGTTGGCAATCACAACCATACAATGTACACTATTAAGACAAGGTAAAACTTCCTACCATGTCATTGATTATTATTTGTCCTTGCAACTGGAAAATTATTACTGTGCTATCAGAACTGCTTTGAAGACAGGAAAATTTGATACAAAGTTAGCAAAATATCTTTTTCTTGACACTCCCAATGATTAATGATCATTGGCGGAGCCAAGATGCCTAAATGTGGTTTATAATTGTCCCGTAAGGTACTTCAAGAGAATGCTTTTGGATGAGTTGAATGATACTTCTGTGTTTGATGACAAATTTGGATACTTGATCAATAGATTCATTTTCAGTGAACCGATTCACAAACCTTTTATTATTCTTTCAAAAAGAAAGTCTTTAAGAGACAGTTTTGTTTGGAATTACAAACTCTTACTCAGCCCAACATCAGCAAACTGATACATCATCTGCAAAACACTTTTATGTGTACAAACTTAAAATTTGTCAAGGCATTTAGCTTGTGTGTAAAACTAATGGAAAAAAATCAACAGTGAAAATATCTACACCAAAATGTCTACAGCCATAAGGTCGACTGAGTTATAAGGTCAACAGTCATAATGTCTACATGTTCATAACTTTGACACAGTTAAAATGTCGACATGTAAAATGTGTACAGGGTTGTAAAGTCAACAGTGAAACTGTCAACATAAATTGCTAGATTTAAAACGGCAATACATGGGAAAAAAAAACCCCAGCAGGAAATGGTAGAAAAAAAATAAAAAATGGTGTGCTCTCCCACCCCCAAACAGCTTAACCAACCCAAGTGCTGCCAGCCCCCAATTTTAATATTATCAGCCTTGGCCAGTGGCACTATAGCAGGGAAACTCGCAGCGTTGGGTCCTCCTCCCATAATGGTCAGCATGGGTCTGGATTCTCTAGGGAGATTGAGTCCACATAAAGCAATGTGGATTTCCTTCCCTAGGTATAAGAAGCCCTGTGCTGATAGCACTAGGGCTCTTCCCAGCTGGTGCACTAGATTATCCAACCATTGCGTTTATGTTCTGTTGGTTTTAGCTATGTTTTGCTGTTGTCTGAAAGAATCTTTCTGCACCAGGTAATAGGAGATACATTAGCACTATACACATATAATAGGGGACCACTCCTGGTTAATAAGAAGACTTGTTGATGCTACATCCAAGTAATAGGGAAGCCCATTGGTCCTACACTCAGGTAGTAAGATGATCCCCATCGTGGGTAATAAGGTGATCTATTGGTCCCACACCTGGGATAAAAAGAGGATCTATTGGTTCCACCCCTGGGTAATAAGGGGATCTATTGGTCCCACACCTGGGTAATAAGGGGATCTGTTGGTCCCACACCTGGGTAATAAGGGAATATGTTTGTCCCACACCTGGGGTAATAAAAGGATCTATTGGTCCCACACCTGGGGTAATAAGGAGATCTAGTGGTCCCACACCTGGGGTAATAAGGGATCTGTTCATTCCTTGTTCCTGCACATGGGTCAATTGATAGACAAAGTATTTCTTAGCTTGCAGGTAGCTAAGAGAAGGCACAAAGGGGAAAGATCTACACCTGGCGAGCAATGTTTCCCTGCGCCTCCTGGTAGCTTTATCACATTTTGGTGTATTGCTACCACCTATCAGAAAATAGCTCCAATTAAAATAAAAATCCCCATTTTCTTACCTGTCCTAAATAATAAATAACCATGAAAATATGCTCTTTTTAAGGTCCAATGCTTTAAAAACAGCTTTGCCCTTAGTAAATATTTCATGAAGTAGTTTCTGGCTGAGTAACAGGTTTATATTCTTTCTAATTCCAAAATCATAGACTCTCGGCTGAAGCTATTTATTTAGCATTTGCATCCTCACTGTGCTCTGTCTATGTTTCACAGATTTTTTTTCCACTATAACGGAGTTCACTAAATACAAAGCTGCTAAGAGCTGTATCTAAACCTCCTTTGCATAAACCATAACCATTCGTGCACGTTGGCTTCGCCATCCGGTTCAAAGCGTTTTGCTTAGCTTGTCTTTGGTTGTATTTTTTTCTTTATTTTTTATATAGAAACTACTATTTTTATTATTCAATAAGGCTATTCTTTATTTTTCTGGGAGGCATATGAGTTTATTTCTAAATACAAGAAACAAAGCTGCATCTATACAGGGTTGTCAGCAATAGGCATAACAATTCAAAGGGATATATCCAGGGCAGTGTAAGAGAGATAAGCATTGGCAGGGGACAAAAAAATGCTGAAACAGGAACAATAATTTATGTACAAACATATTCATTAAATGTATTAATTTATTAAAGAACAGCATCTGCGTACCTCACAACATTTCAAAAAGCCAGATGCTATTTTATTTGTATTTTATTGTATTCATAGACATGGACAAGTTTCTTGGAAACTTTAGATTAAAAACTATTAGACCAATTAAAGAAACAAGAAACGTAGAGCATGAGAAGGGGGTTTATATATAAAGAGGACACAATTTGGAGCTATGTCACTGGTTTATAGAAGTTAGAGATCATCAGTTTAGACAGCCTTCTATAAAACACAGAATTTAGTCAAACTAACAGGAAAAGTAAACCCTGAGTGGAGAAAGGAATGGGACTGGAGTCAGAACTGGAAATTTCAAAAGACATGGGTTGTAAATCCAGAACTGATCTGGAGACAGGATTGGTAGCACTCCAGTGGGACTAGAGGGAGCTACAACACAATAAATGGAGAAATTGTTTATGCTTTAGAAACCAATCTTTGTTCAGCAGACACTGAAAACACTGCAGTAGTTCATAAACAGGCACAAGTAAACTGGTGGTCATCTTGGAATGGCAGAACAAAAGAAGCAGACCTGGAGACAGCTGGGTATCTTACCAGATCATCCAGCTAATCCAATGACTCCAGGTACAAACCATCGCATAAAATGCTCTGTAATGTCATGCCTTCCCTACTTGTCTTGGCTTGGTTACTAAGATCATTAACTTAAGTGAGTGGGAAAGTAATTAAAATGTAATCAAAATCCCTATTATCTATGTACTTCCAACTCACATCTATACCTGATTTATTTATGCTGCCCAAATTAGTCTGCAAATTTGCCAAAATCCAACTAATGTCAATGCTCTAAATTTATATTCTCGTCTCTACTAGAGGGTTGGGTACGTGAATACGATGCTGACAATCCCCGACATACCTCGACATGATGACACAGATGGTGTCTTCCCCGACAGAATCTTCAGACCGACTGCTTGGAATACACACTTCAAAGGGTTCTGATCAATGAAGATGCCGGGCGCCTAGAATGACGTCACTTTGATGCCCGATTTTATTATAGGTGCTGTTAAGGTGTTAATTTAAGGAGGCAACGGCTGTGCAATCTACAAGCCTTTGTAAAGTACATTGTACAGCTGGCACCTCCTTAAATTAACACCTTAACACAGTGGTTCCCAAACTTTTGCAGTTCGCGGCACCCTTATAGTCTCCAAATTTTTTCAAGGCACCCCTCCAAAATAATTATTGAGCAGTCCTGTTTTAGAAGTAGTTGGGTCAAAAAAATGTAATAAGTATTTAGGTCAGGACAGAAATGCCCCCTCTGCATCCAGACACTCTGCCCGCTCTGCATCCAGACACACTGCCCCCTCTGCATCCAGACACATTGCCCCCTCTGCATCCAGACACACTGCCCTCTCTCACACTGCCCCCTCTGCCCTCTGTCACGCTGTCCCCCCTCCTCTGCTCTCTGTCATGCTGTCCCCCCTCCTCTGCCCTCTCTCACGATGTCCCCCTCCTCTGCCCTCTCTCACGATGTCCCCCCTCCTCTGCCATCTCTCACGATGTCCCCCCCTCCTCTGCCCTCTCTCACGATGTCCTCCCCCTCCTCTGCACTGTCACGCTGTCCCCCTCCTCTGCCCTCTGTCATGCTGTCCCCCCCTCTGCCCCACTGTCACACTCCTGCCCCGCTGTCAAACTCCTGCCCCACTGTCTGCCCGCTGTCACACTCCTGCCCCTCTGTCTGCCCGCTGTCACACTCCTGCCCCTCTGTCTGCCCGCTGTCACACTCCTGCCCCACTGTCTGCCCCGCTGTCACACTCCTGCCCCACTGTCTGCCCGCTGTCACACTCCTGCCACGCTATCTGCCCGCTGTCACACTCCTGCCCCTCTGTCTGCCCCGCTGTTACACTCCTGCCCCTCTATCTGCCCCGCTGTCACACTCCTGCCCCTCTGTCTGCCCCGCTGTCATACTCCTGCCCCTCTGTCTGCCCCGCTGTCACACTCCTGCCCCACTGTCTGCCCGCTGTCACACTCCTGCCCCTCTGTCTGCCCCGCTATCTGCCCGCTGTCACACTCCTGCCCCGCTGTCTGCCCCGCTGTCACACTCCTGCCCCTCTGTCTGCCCGCTGTCACATGCCTGCCCCGCTGTCTGCCTGCTGTCACACTCCTGCCCCTCTGTCTGCCCCGCTGTCACACTCCTGCCCCTCTGTCTGCCCCGCTGTCACACTCCTGCCCCTCTGTCTGCCCCGCTGTCACACTCCTGCCCCTCTGTCTGCCTGCTGTCACACTCCTGCCCCTCTGTCTGCCCCGCTGTCTGCCTGCTGTTACACTCCTGCCCCTCTGTCTGCCCAACTGTCTGCCCGCTGTCACACTCCTGCCCCTCTGTCTGCCCGCTGTCACACCCCTGCCCCTCTGTCTGCCCGCTGTCACACTCCTGCCCCTCTGTCTGCCCCGCTGTCACACTCCTGCCCCTCTGTCTGCCTGCTGTCACACTCCTGCCCCTCTGTCTGCCCGCTGTCACACTCCTGCCCCTCTGTCTGCCCCTCTGTCTGCCCCGCTGTCTGCCCGCTGTCACGCTCCCTCTCACTGCTCTGCCGCGAGCCAGCCATAGAAAAAACCAAAGAGCACATAAACTTACCAATCCGCGCGGCGCCGGGACCCAGCAGCCTCCTCTCTCCCGCAGGTCTCACTGAATATCGACGTCAGTGACAGCTGCGGGAGAGAGGAGTCTGCTGGGTCCCGGCGCCGCATCGATTGGTAAGTTTATGTGCTCTTTGGTTTTTTCTATGGCTGGCTCGCGGCACCCCAGTGACAGCGCTGCAGCACCCCTGGGAGCCGTGGCGCACACTTTGGGAACCGCCGCCTTAACACCACCAATAAAACAGTCGGCATCAAAACAACGTCATTCTAGGCGCCCGGCATCTTCATTGATCGGAATCTTTTGAAGTGTGTATTCCAAGCAGTCGGTCTGAAGAGTCTGTTGGGGAAGACACTATCGGTGTCATCATGATGGGGTATGTGCTGTCGGGGTTGTCAGCGTCGATTTGAAGACTACCACCGCCAATAGCAGTAGTGATAGAGGATGCATGGGCTAAATAAGCACAAGACTTACTTGTCTGTGCAAGTGACAAGGGGAAGTATATTGTCACTGGAGGAAAGATGCTATCACTGTGTGGAAGTACAGACTATTGAGTTCTCTATCAAGAGAGGTGGGCAACTGGCTAACTGGTTGTAACGGTAGATAAGATGTCTTTGTCAAGAAATAGTAATTCCAAATATTAGTGTTAGATTACATTATTGGGGAGGTTGGTACCAGGAGCTAGTCTTATTACCATTTATGGGATCACAAAGTATTTTTCTCTTATTGTGAAGATAAATTGGAAACCGTTACACTATGGTTTTTGTATTGCCTTCCCTGGATCAATAAAGCTATTTTTTTAAAGTAGGTTGGACTTGACTTTTTTCCAACTTTACTAATGATATGGTCTATTTATTAATATGGCTCATTTTCAGTGGTGGTAGAAAATCAGCTATCGCCATAATTATAAATAAAATCTCTGTAAGAGTCAAGTTTGTCGCTTGGCCAGGCCACTCTCAAATGATATGTGCATGCTTGATTTGGCTAGACATTCACACAAGCATTCCTTCATTGAGTTTCCTCTGCTATGACCATTGTGTTGACACTGCTTTCTCCCTGGTGTAAGATCTGTTGTGATGATGATGATCGCATTTTACATAGCATTCCAAGGCACACGTTTCTCAAGTTACATTTGACTTGGAATATTAAGCACAGTATGGTTCGCAAGTTATGCTTCTATTGTTAGTGTAAATTGCGCCCAACTCTATAAGGCCCACAGACCATACTCTATGCTACCAAAGTAGGTATAACATAAAGGAATAACACACAAAAAATCGGAATGGACTTTTACTATTATTATTATTAATATTATTATAATAATTATTATAATATTATATTATTATTAATAATAATTTCTTTGTCCCATAACTTCAATAGACTATGTTACTTATATTGTATTACTAGAGTTTCATATGATCAGCCTAAAAGACTTGTCTTTAAAATGATAATATATCCATGTTAATACTGTAATATCATTTATGAGAGGTGACAATACCCTTGCAATATAAAGCATACTAGCTGTATGAAACATGTAGAGTAAAGTTTCATATACAAGATGTTTTTCATTACTGCTTTTAACACTAACATGTAAATCACTCATCCTTGCAATGCTGTGAACCCATGTTATTGTACCAACAATGACACTGAATAATTGTTTTCCAGGTAAAGAGAATTTAAAAAATCTCAGATTGCAAAATATTCCCAACCACATCACTACCCCATGACTACAATGTAAGACAATACAGCATACAGCTTAATTTTGCTTTTTGTCAAAATGTAAATAATACGTTTTGAATGAATAATTATTGACATTGCATATTATGCACACATTGAGCATTTCATGATCATGTTGTGCGTCCAATGTGTACAACTCCATAGCTCATGTTTTGAACAAGTGAACATCACCAGTATGCATAATTGGCTATTACAGTTGGCTTTACCCAATCATTATTTTACATTGAGACATTTTTGCCTGCTTATTTCTTATTTGATGTTCGTTTATATTTCATTTAACTTGTGGGAGAAAGGGTCCATAAAGCTAACTTTTTAATGACAAATTTTAATTTAGTTTTTTTGGACTTAAATGTGCAAAGGTGGGTAGGGTAGCTAACTCTGACTCTGGAAATGTCAGCCCTTAACCTGCCGACATGAACAGCAAAGCCGCCGGGTCCGGGGGATATAGCTGCCGTACCCGACGGTATTGCTCTTTAAATGTCAGCATTGTGATTGGCGACATTGTAAATGTGAATGGGAACAAGAGAAGTGAAGAAGAGACTGTGTGAGACTTAGGGGTATATTTACCAAGCTGCAGGTTTGAAAAAGTGGAGATGTTGCCTATAGCAGCCAATCAGATTCTAGCTGTCATTTTGTAGAATGTGCTAAATAAATGATAACTAGAATCTGATTGGTTGTTATAGGCAACATCTTAACTTTTTCAAACCTGCAATTTAGTAGGAACAGTACTAATTCTACATTAATTTGTCCCTGAGGCACGTGAGAGCATACCCAGCATTTGGTTGGGTTTAAGACCTTACCCACTAAGGAATAATAATCATCTAAGGGGTGCTCACCCACATAAAAATTTCTACTGAACTGGCACTGCTGGATGCCCTTCTCTTCAATTATGGGGTCACAGTACTTACAGATACAATATTCTTCAGACAGTAGCCCCTCACACTGTCTCCGAGCTCCAGAGTTAGCAGACCTTTTCATTATCCCTGAATTGAATAAGACAACAGGCTGTACTGATTGTTCTAACAAATTCTCCTCCATCTCCACATCATCAGTATCACTACCGGACCCAGTCTCTATTATCTGACCCCCATCAGAAGAATTGAATGTCCTGGAAAGAATAAAAATAAGATAAGCCCTGGAAAAAGAAGAATAGAAAATCCGCCACTCCATGCTGGCATAAAAGCCTTTGCAATGTTCTTGGCTGGGGTATTAGTAGCTGCAGTCTTTAGGTCTCCCAGAACATATTCACGAGTGACAGATGTGTGGTGTCAGTCACTGCTTTATCTTGTACCTTCTCTGGATTGTTGACTTTCCTGCATGGGTAGATTGAACCAAGTGTCTCTTTCCGCTACTTTCAGAAATGTGGTGCTGCTCAGCAACACTTGGTATGGGCCTTCCCACCGGTCTGTTAAACAACCTGAGCATAAGAAATTGTGGATCATGACATGTTCCCCAGGTTCAACATTGTGACAGTTAGTGTCTGCCATACCACGTGACAGTATTTTGAGTTTTTGTTGCTGTTAGCTTAGCTGCTTGATCATCTTTATGAGATATTGAACAGTCACTGCATTGTTGCATTTTAAGTCATCCTGTGGACCTATGATCAAATTAGTTTGTCAGCCAAAAAATACCTTAAAAGGAGACAAATTAAGAGGAGTCTGGTAGTGGTTCTGATGCTATGAAGGACTAGTGGCAAAGCTTCTGGCCATGCCAATCCAGTTTTAGCCACTACCTTACTCAATCTGTTCTTTTTTTTTTTTCTTACAACATGTATTTATTATTACATGATTTCTCCTGTTTGTGTGGGTAAGCTTACAGACTCAATTTGTTCTTAATGGTACCGTTTACCCTTTCCACCTTCCCACTGGCTTGTGGTCGGTAAGGAGTATGAAGCTTGCTATCAATTCACATGAGTTTACACATGATCTGAATGATATCACCAGTAAAATGAGTACCCCTATCACTTTCTATAATTCTAGGGATACCATATCTGCATACAAATTCCTAAATATTTATTTAGCAGTAAAAACAGCAGTATTAGTGGCAGCAGGAAATGCCTCTACCGAGTTAGAAAATAGATCAGTACATGCTAATACATACTTGAGATTCCTACAAGGTGGTAATAGAATGAAGTCAATTTGTATTACCTGGAAAGGCCCACCTGTAGGAGGGATATGGGATGGGAAGGTTTTTCATAATCTGGTATTCCCAAAGCAGGTGTTTTAGTTAGACTCTCTTTAAGGTTAAAGAATGCCTGCTCTGACTCCTCTGTATGTGCAACACGCTCAGGCTTGGAGGATTAGACTGACTCCTGCAATGGCAAGGCCAGAATAGAAAAACCAGGAATCCCTGATCTACAATACCCACACATCCCTAAGAAGGTACCGATCTTCTGTTGGTTCTGCGGCAGTGTCCTGTCTTGCACGGCCTGGGTTCTGTCCATCGTCAGATGTCTTAGACCCTGGGTAAGACATTGTCCCAACTATTTGACCTTGGTCTGATATGGCTGTAATTTATTCTTTGCAACCTTGTGCCTTGTCTGTGAGAGAAGAAGCAACAACAGTTTAGTATCAGACACACTTGACAAATGAATCAGAGCACAGCAACAAATCATCAACATATTGAATTAGGACAGACCCATTGCTTGGTTGGAAGGATTGTAAACAGTCATGTAAGGTCTGGGAGAATATACTGGGACTGCTAATAAACCCCTGGGGGAATCTTGTCCATGTGTATTGCACCCCCTTATAGGAGAAGGCAAAGAGATACTGACAGTCAGGGTGAACAGGAAAAGAGAAGGCAGAACAAAGATCAATTACCGTAAAATGACTGGCAGATGATGGAATCTGCATAAGGATGGCAGCTGGATTTGGCACTACGGGGATATGGCTCTCAACTACTTTATTAATTCCCCTTAAGTCTTGGACTAATCTGTAGCTCTTCCCCCCATTCTTCTTTACTGGGAAAATTGGACTGTTATCTGTGCTGGATGTACAAATTAAAATTCCTTGTTGCAACAGCTTTTCAATTACAGGATACACCTCTAATTAGACCTCCGGTTTTAATGGGTACTGGGGTATTTTTGGAGCTTGCCTGCCACTTTTTAGGTGAACAATTATATGGGCTACATTTGCCATCAATCCAATGTCCTGTCCATCTTTGGTCCATAGGGAACCCGGTATTTGTGATAACAATTCTTCTACCTGAGATGGACATTTCTCTAGAACAGTATAGGGCAGCATTAGCCTTTGTGGGGTGTCTAGTATGTCCTGCACCTCATGGGTGACCTTTACTGGAATATCCAGAAATACACCTTCAGGGGTGAAGTAAATAACACATCCCATTTTGCGTAATAAATCCCTGCCCAGTAGGTTAGTTGGAGCCGCCGCAGCCGAAATAAATAAATGCTTGGTATGTAAAGGCCCTATAGTAATCTCTGCAGGTTTAGTCAAAGGGTAATGTAGCACTTTTCCCGTTACTCCCATAGCTGGAACAGTTTTGACCTGACTGCCCCTGTATCTACAAAAAAAGTTTGTGTTACACCAGATGCATCAACTGTCACTGTAGGTTCTTCCCTAAGATTTTTAGTTAATCTAACTGGTTGTAGGATACAGGCATGACCTAACCCCTAGTGTTGGACATTTTCTCGCAAAGCATTTTCTGCTATAATGTGCGAGGGCAACTGCTGGGATACCTCTGAGGCTTGTGTATGTCTCCTTTGTTGTTGGTACCTCTGTGAGTCTTTCCTAGGTGGCCCAAATCTTCTATTGTCCCTTCTTCCACTCTATCTGTTCTTTCACTACAGTTCCTTGCTACATGTCCCTCTTGAAAGCATCTGAAGCATCTCCCTGGTTTTTGCAGATTCCTTTCCCCATAATAAGTGTTGTGATACTGTGGTCGTGTTTGTAGTCCTTCTAGTGCCTGAATACTTACCATCATTACCCTCTCATTCTGCGCCTTCTTCGGCTTACCTATGTTTTTGTCATGTTCCACAGCAGGCTCCCTAAGGACGTCTACCGGGATTGCTCTCCAATTAGGCAAGGAGGTTTGTACCTTAGTTTTTAGATTCCCCCATCCATTAGTACTGTAACAGCTACTTCCCTGTGATGCTCGTCATTCTTTATATCTGATATCCCAGTATAGTTGGTCATTGCTGTCAGGGCTCTGGAAAAATAATCTGATGCAGTTTCACCATCTTTTTGTTTAATAGTAAAATGTTGCTCCAGCTCACTACTACTGGAAAGTATATGCCCAATAGGGAGGTTATATTGGTTTGATTATCTTCCACTGTTAAGGACTAATCTTCCTCCAACATACAGTCCTTAATAAACTTTTGTATGACAGTATTGGGAGGAAGATAGGCCCTCAATAGCACTCGCCAAACTTTATTAGTTGGCTCATGAGCATTGCCCAAATCTTCAACAAATTTCTGACATTTTGACAAATATTTCCTTGGTTCTGAGAAATCTGACATAATTGAATGCAGCTCAGACCTAGTCCATGGACAATACATTGTTACATGTTTCATAGGAATTACACCATCCTTGTCCGCTTTCCCATTCGCAACCGCTATTGTACAGACTGGTTGTAAGCCTACTAAATCTCTACATTCAGGACTAATTGCTGGATGCTCTGTTTCAATACAATGAATGTTCCTCCATCTATTGGTTTCTACACCATTCTCACCAATTTCAGCCGCTGCCCCTGCTGGTGGGACCACTCCCTTTCCTTGTCTACGTGGCACTTCTCGCTTATTAATTGCATGGGCAATGGCTGAAACAACAGTGGGTTCATCATCTTCTTCAGAAACATTACCTTGCATACCATTCAATATGGGATTGTGAAGATACGTGGTTCCCAAATCACTCAGACATGGTATTAGAGGAAAAATAGAAGGATGATTTATTCTGCAGAACAGGATTAAATATAGCACAGTCCCGTAACGATAGCAGGTCCAACAAGTGAGGAAATCAGTTCAAATACATCCAGTGAGATAGGTTCAACAGCGCATCTCTGGCAGAGCATCACCTCTTGGCCAAAAGTTAGTCACACATGTGTCCAGCTCCCAGGGTAGCCTCTTTTATCACCTCCTAATCCCACCTTGGGAACGGCCTGCTCAGGGGAGATGCAAAAGGTCTCGATTGGTGGGCTGCTTACACTATCCAGCTCCCTCCCCTACCTCCCCAGGTGTCTTCCCTCAGCTGACCATTGCTGGATCCGGCTCCTGGCTGGATGTAGAGCTCACTAGTGGACAATAGGGAGCAAACAGAAATAACAATGGTAGCTTAATTCACTCAACTCCTGAGTGTTCCCTGTGGAGGTGAAATTTAGCCCCTGAAGTACTTTTCCATCGAGATGTTATAGTTACATCACTGATACTTCCTGATAACAACATGGCTAAAAAGTACAGTTCAGGTATGGATTAGATTAAGGCGTTGTAACACCATACACCATGCTAATTGCTGTACAGGGATATAAATTACATATGTTATTTTTATCATTTTTGGTATTGGTTGTACTTTTCCCTCCATCAATATACGTGCTTGCGTTCGCTTCTCTTTGCTTTGTAACACTACCTTCCACTAGGCATGCATTCTTATACCACATATTCCCTTCCTGTTGCCACGATTTCAAACAGTCAGTATATTTAATTCTCAGTTTTAGTGACTTTATAAAACAGATTTTATCTCTAATAGTACTTAATACTTCTGGATCAAAACTACCAACTTTGGGAAAGGGTTTCACACATTCATCGGTCATCTTGACCCACTTATCACAGTATGCTGTTGCGTACGCACCATATTTCACACTCATAATATACTGCACTGAACCCATCGGCCCTTGCTTAATCTGCACATTGGCCATAGCACACGTTTTTTTTAGCACCCATGTAGAAACGGAATCCTCAAAGCTTCGCAGTGCAAAACTCCCACTAGATATTTGTGGTGGCCGTGGACGAATTTTGTAAGCTGCGTCCACTCACTTCTTCTCCACTTTGTACCACTAAACAATACACGTGATTGTCAGCGTACCCAGTGAGGCCACAGTCACTTTCAACTGGGAGAATGGAAATATCAACAGCCGAAAACCCAGCGCCTCGCAGCACTAAACAATACCGCTTTTCCAGTGAAGTTCCTGCTGAGTACTTTACAACTGGGAGCACTAAATATTGATTAATACCAGCCTTTCCAGCAAATTTCCACCCACCATCCACAATTTCACAATCACGTGCGTATGCAACACGTGTGGTCCAATCTCACATCTGGCAAGTACTAATTATCTGCACAATCTACGATTACAATTGGGAAAATGATGAAAAACCCTTGTTTTCATAACACCATATACCTCGTATACTACCTAAACGTCTTTTATACCGTTTTCTCAAACAGAACATCCCAAAGGTTATTTTATACCCTGTTTCTTCAACAGTAACCTTTTGTACTTAACTTTCACAATGACACAATTCACAAAAACCTTTGTTTTCTGTACAAAAAAATGCTTTCCCAAATGTTGGTAATAACTTCTCAGAGGTTTTAACAATTTCTTTGACTATAACATACAACAGCAATAACTATCAATACAACCGTTTAAACGTGGCAAATATGCAGGTAAATATATGCGTATGCTATGCAAACAAACTACGTATTAATCGCAAAATAACTTTTTCCCTAAGTCCTCGCCAGCACCCCTTAGATTACACAAAGCGGATATTCGGTTTGGCAACACTGGATGATAAAAGGTATATAACTATTTTCATTCTTACCTGTAAATGATGCTACTACACTCTTTATTGGTAAACCGAAAGTCATAGGTTTTGCCAATCGTCGAGCAATGTGACGTCGCTCGACGAGCAAACAAATTGTGATGTCCGTATTGTCTCTACCAATACATTTTGTCTGATGCAATTAATGTGGTTCCAAAGCACAAAAGAGATTTAATAGCAAATTTTAACAGAACACAATAATTATACAAAGTACAACCGATACATACGCAGCGCAGCTCTGGATCCAGGAACAGCCCGTCAATCGTGATGTCTGTTGGAAAAGAGAGAGTCTGTTCCTGAATCAGAGGCTGCTTTTATGTTGTTAAGTTTAGAAAAAAACCACAGATGATGTCACAAAATATGCACATATAACACTAAGAGAGTTCTTCATTGGTTCAGGGTTAACAATGTTACAGTAGACTGCAGGTCATAGGTCAGTTCATTTGATTTTCTCCCAAAGGAGGGGGAAACTTACTCCAACTGTTGTCTACGTGTCTTCCCAACATAAAACCATTTCAAACTGACCCATAGAAAGAGAGCTTATGAGTATTAATCTCGTATTGCTCATAATGCAACCGCTAGATGCGATTGCTACTCTGTTGAAACCGGGTTACTGCTGGTGAATATGTTTTAATATGAGACCAAACTCTTTACATTATAGAGGACTTGAACCACTAATATCTTTACTATAATATAATCTGTATAAATACACTTTAATTAATTTATTAAATAATCGAGTGTAAATTGGAACTTTTAGAAAATGTGTACTACTTACAAATGTAAGTGTGAATGTAAGTGTGTGTGTTAGGAATCCATGCAATTGCGTCATTAGACGTGGCGTATTGATTGCAATCGCAAGGATTCTTTTTTAATTAATTTTGACGACTTCATCCAATTATTAGTTATATTAACCGGGCAATACTATTTGATTGCTAATGGGGGCTAGATAGTGCCCCCCATAATATAATAATACAATAATACTGCCCCCTTAAAATAATGAAAAATAAAATTTGTCCACCAAGGTAATTATAAAATAATTTGCCCTTTAATCAATAAATAATGGTTGCTCCGTAATTCTTAAGTCAATTGTGCTTCCTCTTATGTTCCGAATGGCATGATAGCTGAAACAGCATATTTAAGCTTTCAAGCCAATCAGAAGCAGGTATAAAATGTCTGTTTTTCTGGTGGTTTTGACCAAATCAAACAATTTTTGATCTGCCACATATCGCCAGTAATTTATTTGCAGCGGTCAGGAGCACTAATTTGCCAGCAATGTGTGGCGGTTTAAAACCGCTGACAAACACCACTCTTAGTAAATCTACCCCTTGAATCTGTTGTCTGCATCTGATGGTCAGAATTTGCCAGCTTTCGTGCTGCCATCTGATTAGCAAATTACTCTTATTATCAAAATATGGCAGAAATGTAGCACGGCAGGTGATGTACGGGTATCGAGAACACAAATATGTGAATACTGGATGTCGTTGTTAAAGATTTGCCCAGACTGATCAATCGGTAAATAGACTCCTGATGAACAGTGTATATATATTATATAAAAATGAAATAGGAATTTGTAATTTATGCAAATGGAATGTAAGACCATTGAAGAACAGGAGTGAAAGTAGTGCAGATAATACACAAAGAGATGAGTCAGACTCTTTATTAGGAATATAAGGGATGGGGCACGAGGAGGGAAATGGGAAAGGAAGGAGATAAGTGCACAGAAGAAATGTAAAATGTATTATAGTTTCAGAAATAGTTAAAACGTTTTTTTGTTTTTTTTTAAAAAACAGTTTTATTTGCATTTTTTCAAATACAAGTACAGTGAGTAAAAGTCATCCAAAATAAAAATTTAATATGACAGAATAGAATTACAAACAGATATTTTGTGCAGTTCATTTCATAAAACAGTAGAAAATGTTTGTATAATGGGAATCAGATGGATGCGTTACAATGATATTAGAATGTAGTACTATATATTTTTAAAGATAATAAGTTTTAGGAGTAACATTAAATGGTAATGAATTTAAAGCAATTAATAGTTAATCAAATAAACAAACAAATGACCGTGAGTAGTTGTTAAAGTTACATTAGAGTATCCAAGAATAAACAAAGGGTTTTCAGTTTTTTGTAATGTGATGATCTTAGCCGAATGGGGAGGTGGGCTGGGGGAGTAGAGCGTTTGTGAAAAGGTCATAGTATATGAATTCATTCCATTTTGTATGCCAACCTATAACATAGGACGGTGAGGAGAAGAGGTATCAATTTCCTCCCAGGGAGCGGTAAGGAGACCAAGGGGTAAATGTATCAAGCTGAGAGTTTTACGGCGGGTTTGAAAAGTGGAGATGTTGCGTATAGCAACCAATCAGATTCTAGCTGTCATTTTGTAGAATGTACTAAATAAATGATAACTAGAATCTGATTGGTTTTTCATACCCGCCGGAAAACTCTCAGCTTGATACATTTAACCCCAAGTTGTGTTTTCGAACATTTTTAAAGTTTCTTCTCGTATATTGGGTTGAAGAGATTCATTAAATGGACCTCTTTTCTTGTAGAATTTTTCAACCCCTTTTTCAATATCTGGCAAAGTGGCTCTTCTATCAAAATATAATGTATTAAGGAGTTCATGTTTTACTTCTGAGAGAGAAGGAGGGGATGGAATAGCCCAATGGCGAAAAATTAGTAATTTAGCAATTATGAGAGGGACTGTGAGAATTGGTTTGACATCTTGCGATTCTCTAGGGGGGATAAGCAGTTATTAAAGTGACAGAGAAAAATGGCATGTTTATCAATTGGTAAAGAGATGCCCGACACTAAGGACAAGAAGTTTAAAATTTTATTCCAAAATTTCTGGATTTTTCATTGACATATGTTATGATAAAAGGATGCGTATGCATGTTTGCATTTGGGGAGGATACCTGATTCATCCAAGATATGTTTTCTTTGAGACTGAGATATAGAGGCTTGATTTATAAATCGCAAATGAGTCTCCTGTAATCTGGTGGAATGAAGCCATTTCAATATGTTATCGTTATGTTTTACCAGATATGTTGCAGAATTGAGTAAGAGAGAATCATTTGTCCAAGCATTAGATGAGGTAGGTAAAGATAAAGGATGACTAAGTCCACGGCGCAAAACAATGTATCAAATCAAGAAAGGCAGCTTGTAGCAAACTATATAGGAAACACCAATCCCTATCAGATATATATACACAAACAGCAAAATTTGCAAACAGGCGCCAATCATCTATAAATCCACGACATTCAATAATGAAAAGTCCAGAAACCAAAGAGGTATATATGGGTACACAGGAAGTCCTATGTTCCAAAGGGCACGGATGTAGAATCTTCTAATATTTGTTTATAAGAAGATTCTACATCCGTGCCCTTTGGAACATAGGACTTCCTGTGTACCCATATATACCTCTTTGGTTTTCAGGACTTTTCATTATTGAATGTCGTGGATTTATAGATGATTGGCGCCTGTTTGCAAATTTTGCTGTTTGTGTATACATTAGATGAGGTAGCCTGTATTTTAGATATTTCTGATGGAAGTAAATCAGGATATTAAAATGAAATTTTGAATTTTTGGTTTTTGGAAAAATGTAACAGCTCATCTAAGGTGCTAGATGCAGGGAGAGATATTTTATTATCTGTGTGCGGCATGATGTAATGGGGTAACTGAAAATACATAAATAAGTGAGTATTGTTTAAATTTAAATTTTCTTTGAGTTGTTGAAAGTTAAGTAGGGTACCTCGAGGGTCAAAGACATCTTTTATCGATGCAATGGCCTTAGATTTCCAGGAGGAGAAATGGTTATTATCCAGGCCTGGGGGAAATGCAGGGTTACCCCATATAGTGACATAGTGTGTAGTGGGTCGAGGCTAGATTAAGTGTTTTACAATAGCATTCCAGGCTTTATAGGTGTCTGCAAACAAAATATTATGTATGATTACGTCCGGAATCTGTTTTCTTGGAAGGTGGAGAAGTGCTGCCAATGAATACGGGTAAACTAATTCAGATCCAAGGATAGGTTAACATAATATTCCTGATTTAGCAACCAACCCACAGCATACCGAAAAAGAGCAGAAAACATAAATGCAGAAATATCTGGGAAACCAATTCCACCTTTTAATCTATTTTGTCTAAGGATGAGCGGGCTCGGATGTCTGGAATCCGAGCCCACCCGAACAGTGTGATTCTGAGTCAGATCCGAGAGATGTCCGGGAATTCCCGCCGATTACGAAACTTAAAACGAAGCTCCGACACATAATCCCGCTGTCGGATCTCGCGATACCCGGATACTTTAAATTCCCTGCTTGCCGCCGCCATCTTCACTCGGGCATTGATCAGGGAAGAGGTAGGTTGTGTTAGGTGGTCCTCTGTCCTGTGATTTCTCGTGCTGTGCTGTGCTGTGCTGTGTTCTGCTCAGTCCAGTCCAGTGGTGCTGTGTCCTGTGCTCTGTCCTGCTGAGTCCAGTGGTGCTGTGTCCTGTGCTCTGTCCTGCTGAGTCCAGTGGTGCTTTGTGCAGTTCTGTGTCCTGCTGATTCCAGTGGTGCTGTGTCCTGTGCTCTGTTCTGCTTAGGGCATTGTTATTTCTAAATTATTCCAAAGTTATAAAAAATTTATTATAAAGTTATAAAAAAATAAATATAAAAAAAATAAAAAAATTATTAAAAACAATTATATACGATATACGAAAAAAAAAAAATTAGGTTGAAAAAAATAGGTAGTACTATTTCAATTCAAAGTCACATTACGTTCACTCTTGCAGCTGTCACATAAATTAGGTAGTACTATTTCAATTCAAAGTCACATTACGTTCACTCTTCCAGCTGTCACAAAAATTAGGTACTGCTGTATAACTACAGTCCAGTGGTACTCTCCTGTGCCGCAGATAATTTGTAAAGGCTTTGCCCAGTGTGTGTGGTTTAGGGGTACGCTCTCTTGTGCTGCATATAATGGAGTACCAAAATTTTGAGGATAAAGTAGGGAAAGATCAAGAACCACTTCCTCCTAATGCTGAAGCTGCTGCCACTAGTCATGACATAGACCGATGCCCAATCTCCTAGTACAGGGCATGTAAAATCCAAAAACCCAAAGTTGACTAAAATTAGCAAAAAAAGAAAATTGAAAACATCTGAGGAGAAACGTAAACTTGCCAATATGCCATTTTCAACACGGAGTGGCAAGGAACGGCTTAGGCCCTGGCCCGTGTTCAGGACTAGTGGTTCAGCTTCACCCAAGGATCGAAGCCCTCCTCCTCCCTGTGCACACCCTTAATTTTGTCTAAGTTTAGCGTTATAAATCCTAGGACATTTACCTCGCCATAAGAAGATGGTAAAAAGCTTAGTGCATCTATATACATCTGATCTGGTAAGGCAAAGAGGGAGCAGTTAAAACGTTCTTATGATTTTTTGGCAACAGTGCTTACAGATGTAATTTAATACAATTATTTCTGTAAAAATAAAAAGAACAATTAAATAAACAACTGTTTTGACTGGTCATTACAAATATGGCATTTCCAGGTGATCTTATATTGTGCAGCTTAGAGCATACTTTATCTTCTCTTTTTGAATACAAAACAAACACAGCAGGGAACCCCAACAACACAAATGTACACCAGAAAAGAAAAATTGGAGGTGATGTAACCTTATTAGAACTAATAAAAACATTACCCCCCAAAGTGGCAAATCATTTAAGTTTACCACTATTAAATGGCTGCGATAGTGGAGTGTGAGCATGAGGACCAATCAGAAGCCACAATCTCTGTGACGAAACGAGCTACTAATTATATTCATAAACGTATATTTGAAAGTCCCAGTACATATTAGAAACTCAAATAAATGTAAGATTTTTTTTTTGCTGTGCACAGCAGACTACCTGAAATCCAATTGATTGAAAAAATGTAAATATTGAGATTTTCACAGGCAAAAATGGCGTATAATAAAGAACGCTGGCTGTGACAAGATGGGTCTGACATGTACCATCTTGCAAATCTTCCAGATTTATAATGAGCTGTGCCTATATGTCATATTTCCAGTTTTTATTAATTAAATTGGGGTATTCTTTGACTATGGATAAACTGCAGTATGATGGATTGAAAGAGGCACACCTTGATTTTAAATAAAGCTAGGTGGGTTACATATATTTATCGCTGGTTTCACAACAGATTACAAAATGTCGATTTTTTTTTTCCATTTCCTGGCCTACATCTTTGAGCAAACCCAGCAGTCCCTGAGCCCCTGTGACCTCATAAAATATTGTAAGCGTTAAAATGAGGAGTTGCTCTTTATTACCTGGGATCAAGATGTCGTTAATCAGTTTAAACCACCGCAGTTCTTCCCTGGTCTTTAACAGACATTGAGGCACCTACCCATGAGTGAAAGAAGCACAAGTGGGGATGATCCTGACCACAACCCATCTCCACCCTTAAGCTCATCCCAGTCATTTCTGGTGTAGCTGACCAGTTCAATTGGGATTCCTGCTTTAAACCCTGCATCTTATTCACATCTTCAGTGGAACATCTTGCTACAGGGAAATTCTGATGCATCGTAAGCTGCTCATGGATCGGATTCACCTGGTGTTGCTACTGGAGCAGGGTGGCTGTGGTCCCTACCACATTGGTAGAGAGAATTGACCATGCATCTGGTACTGGTAAAATACTAAGGAATGCAACAGCAACTTGGCCTGTTATTGATAAAGGCATCTGTGGAGCTAACAGCTTGGTTGGGAGATTGCTATAGGAGTCTACAAGACTAGCAGCTTGGCCAGGAATTAGGTTTCGGAGGGATCCAACTGACCCAAATACTTAGTTGCTTCGGCAACAGCATCAGGACCACTGGCTTTGGCAAGAGCTAAGGCTGGAGAAAAGGCAATTTGGCGTGAGAATTTATAGAACTTAGCCAGGGGTTTGTATTAATGTTACAGAGATTGAAATAACAACTTAGCCGGAACCTATTTACACTGTGAGGATTAGGACTGGATAGGAATTGGGCAGCATGGCCCAAAATAGTTGCAGCTGCTGTTTCTGACATTGTCCTAATATTGAAGATCTAGGAAAAAACAACTTGGCTGGAATCCTGGTACTCATTGCATGCTGGTGTACCATCGTTGAATTACCATAGAAGCTGCATGCTAAAAGTACAACACCCCCGCTACTGAAACTACAGTTTGGCCCCCGAGGGCCATTTTTGCAACTTGGCCCGATCAGATTCCTCATAGACTCTAACAGCGCCTCAGCTACAGTATGTCCTTATAATGAACTGTACAAGCTGAGCAACAGCTTGGCTGAGAACCGCGGTACTCCCACTGTACTGGTGTGCCTTCCTTGCGGTTGTCCTGGCAACTACATCAGAACCACTAGCTAAAGAACAACTTGGTCAGACAACATCTTTATACAGCTTGACCCAGTTAAAGAATAAACTGTACATTATATAGTATTTGAGGGATAAATGACTCTTGGATAATGTTGGGTGTTATTTGAAGTGTGGTGATCAATCGGATGTTTTTTTTAACATGTTTACAGTATATATTTGGTATTGAATGCATTTGTTTCTGACACTTATAATAATGATATCTTTGTATCATCTCTCTTTGCCTCTGTGATTCTGAACTCCTAGATACCAGGGTTACCTTTTGGGTCTCTTGCCCTAACACCATGGTATCTTGACACTGGCAAATGTAAACAGAGTATGAAACATCTCTTCATGGTAGTTTAAATATAAGTTTTGGTAATCTTACAATATGCCTTTTTATATAGAAGAAACTTGAAATCTAGGCTTATTGGGCCTTTAATGTGGGAAGCGAAATTATTGTTTATAAAAGCAAATAATAGTATTTCACTCTTTGTTGAGTAATGTAAAATTTTAAGATTCATTTGTTAGCTTACAAAAACTTAAGATAATGTAATTAAAAATGATTACAGTATGTGTTAACATGGACTAGTCAACTTTGTTTATTAGAGGGGCTGCATATTTGTAATAGCAGAGTCCTAACAGTCCCTATATTCCAGTTAGAGTCCCAGATTTTTCCCCTAATATTTTTTAAACCTGGAAATGCCCCTATTTTTCAATACTGAAGAACTGTCATGGCCCGCGATGCCATTAGGCAAACCTAGGCTGTTGCCTAAGGCACCAATAGTTATGGGGCACCTAAAATACAGAATGAGGGACATAATGTCAATCATTCACCCCTCACATGGAGTACAAGCTGCTGGCTGTTGCTCCTTCATAGCTGTATTATGCTGGGAATGTGGCCCTTGGCTATGGTGTTACAGCCAAGTACCAATCTGCCAGTTTCAGGAGGAGAAGATGCTGTCCACACTTTCCGCCTGCTAAGGTACGCAGTAGTGGAAGGGATTTCTGGTCCAACTGGTGGTGGAGAACCGACTAGGCACCTTGCTGGCTTTGCACTGGCCCTGCCAAATGTATAGTACAGTTTATCTTATGCTGTATGTAAAATGAAAGTCTCATTATTTTTTAAAAAAATGGTATTTAAAATGCAAAACAATGAGCTGATATCAACGTTCAGTGAACATGTCATGATGGTGTCAGCCCAGAATTCAACGTATAACAGGCTTATTCCATTATTGCCTCCTTTCCCAGAATGCCCGGAAGACTCGCAAATTTCTGGTAGCCCTACCGGAACTCTGGGAGAGTCGTCACCCCCTGGGACCTTTCTGGTGTGATTCATGTCATCATGACCCCGCTTCACAATGATGCGAATGTGTCACTATGCAGCGGGCGGCAGGTCGTGATGATGTGAATCGCACTCACAATTTTACATAAGCATTTGAATGAAATACTAGATTTTATAATCATCATCTAAGAAAATATTTTATTTATTTTATTTAATTTATTTTATTTTAATATACAAAAATACATAGCAATAATAATATTATTAATAAAATCATTTTTATGATACGATAAGGTTTGCTAAAAGAACAAAATGTGAAAATAATAATAGCAAATTATGTGGCATTAAGAGAAAATGTATCTTTCTAACGAATGCCTTGTACACTGAGCTCTTGAACAATCCACTAGGATATGTATGTCTCCACCTTTTCATATCTAATTAAACTTTCCTAGCACGTACAGTACTAAGCACAATACCTCAACAAAAAGCATTTAGGCTTAAAGGATTCAAGGATTCAAATCCTCAGCTGGGCGCCACTCTGGTGCAATGTGTCACAGCTCTTAAAGGAACCAGTTACTCTGTTACCAAAATAAAATATATATTATAGCATTTCCATATATCTGGAGGAACGATTAATTATAATATTACACGTCTTTTGTAAAATTGACTCTGTATACATAAAATATATTTGATGGCTATTTATGAACATTATATATTTTTATTATGCGGCTATATAAAGATATATAAGCCTGCCAAAAACCTTTTAGATCGTGATAGGGTTAATTTATACATCATATCAAATATTGTACACTGGTTACGCAAGTATATACTTGCATGTTATGACTTACTTGTGGCATACATACACCTGGATGGAGCAAAGAACTTCTCCTAAATTTCATGAAAAGTACTGCTTTTTGCACCCTCTATAGGGATGTAAGTCTATGGTAATATTGCATGGCATTAAAGCCATACAACATTATCAAAACAGTACCTAACATATAAAAGGAAACCATTAGCCCCAATAAGTATTTCCTCCCTAGCAGCTCAATTAGTTGTATCTATTCCCATAAAAATAAATCTTAATTTTGCATATACTTAGGCACATTACTTCTGCTATAACTAGCAGTCTACATAATTTTTTGGTAAGGTGCCACAGATTCTGTAACGCCTGACGTAATCTTGCAGATAGGACATACATAAAAAACAGTTTATGTAACAACAGGAACATGAGTACAGTTAAGCAGAATAATACATGAATGGATGCAATTAACAACAAATTGCAAAGCATACAGAAGAAGATCAACATCAGACATAACAGGGGCAAACTAGGATGACGGAGTGGACAGACAAGAGACATAGGGCCAGATTCATTTTTTGGACGTAAGTCCCGTTGCGTGCCGTTTCTTGCATGAAATTGCTCTGCGCATGCTCAGAAATTTACTTTACATCAGTGAACGCAATTGTATCCAATTCATGTCCAAACACAAATGATACTTCCGATTGCCTAGGACTTAAAGGGTAGAACTGGGTGAGGATGGGGGGATGCACATAGGCAATGTACATTAAGGGTGTGCTGAGGTCAAGTGCATGCACATTCGTCCAGGTCATCTCTTAGGTATGTATTTTTTAGCTTATCACTTGCACCAGCTACAGGGCAGGTGTAAGTGCCAACTGATAGTGATGACTGACATGTGAGCGTGCCAGAACATGCAAGTAAATGAAACTATAAAAATACACATGCACTTCAAGAGAAATAGCAGTATAGTCCTCAGATATTCTTTCATGACATAATAAAGGCACTTGTGAGATATTTATGGTTTACAAATTATCCAAATGTTAGAATACTGTTCTGTAAGTTCAGGCTGTTTGTGAATGAGGGCAGATGGACACACTTGAAGAACAAAAACTCAGCTATATTCACTGGACACCAGATAAATATAACAGCATAAATTGTCTGTAAAGCATCCAAACACGGGATAATAAAACGGGAGTAGGACAGGGTTACAGGTAACAGATGAGCTTACATTGCCTAGCAACTATTTTAGCTCCCTGCACTAATTAGTTATATGTAACTATTAACTCAACAGTGTTAGGATTATTCCACAAGATTTCTCTTCTTCGTGAGTTCCTCATGATGCTGTTAGAATAGTGGTTAGGTCAATGCATTCACAATCATATAGTAGTTCCCGATTAACAGTATTGCAGTACAATATTGCATTTGTCTTGTAAGCATCTTCAGAGTTTAGTACTTCAAATCAATCTGTTTAGTATGTGAGCTCATTTTCTCTTTTTGTGACAACTTTATACATTCTTGATTGCCCCAAGAGTTATTCGCATCTTGATAAGTCCAATATTTTCTATTGGTCCAGCATATAGTACCATTCCCACATTGAAACAAGTGCTTATTTTTGACTTTTGCTCTTTTGTGTCACTATCCTAGTCTATATAATAAGCTACCTTTGTCATAGGTTTTCCCACTAGCTTAAATTTCCCCTTTCAGAAATCATATAACATGCTCTGCAGCATTCCATCTGCATTGAAATGGAGCTGCAACTTTTCTGCACAGTATTCCGACTGCATTAGCAAAATCTGGCTTTGTTATCGTATATACGAATAATTGTTTTTCAATGACCTTTCTTTATTGATGGTAATGTGATAACAATGTCCTCTCTTTTAAGTATTCATTTTTTAGGAGTTTTCACTTTGTCTCTTCTGTTCAAGAATGGGTTAATAATACCTGAATTTTGTTTTTATGATTGAGTCGGAAACTTTCATCTTTATCTTCATCAATTTGAATTGTGACATTTCCCAATTCATTGATTTCAAAAATTTGGCTTATGTTGTAGATGAAATCCACTTGCACATAAGTCTTGGCAAATATCTACTGTAATTGTATTCACCTATTGTTTTTCTTGAAACTGTATAGACAGGGATCTACTTTGGTCCTAGTGAATACTCCAGGGATTTCCAGGAAAAGCTGATAAATATACAAGTGGATTTACTGCATGCTTAGATGGAACTTAAGACAGCCTTCTGCTGATTGTGTGAGTCGGCAATTCCCTGCACTTCGAGATGTTTTGGAAATAAAACAGTTGGACTGTCAAGGTCCACAGTACCTGTGTGAAAATGTAGCTCTTAAAAGCATAGTGTTCAACGTGAGGACAATTACAGTCCGATTAGCTAATGCACAGGTGGAAGGTCTTGTGGATCTCAGTACAGACATGTTCAATCAGACCTGGTAAATGCCCTGCAAGTTAACTGCAAGACACAGTTACGGTGTAAGTGTAAGCATGGTGAAACACAGTGCTTTCACACCGCCAGGGCCGATGGAACACAGCAAGCCTAGTAAGCACGGCAGGAGGGCACCACACTTACCAGGGCACCCGGCCAGTCTTCCCGACTGCTGGTGGTGTCCCCCTTGTTCCGGGTGCCCTGCATATGCATAGTGAAAGGCTTACCCGGGAAATGTGCAATGAAGGGTATGTAGGCGTTGGAGATCCCAGCATCGGCCCTGGACACCATCAAACTCACTGTTGTATCAGAGGGTCCAAAAACTACACTAGTTTTTGGAGTTACCCATGGCCCTAATCATACTTGACAGAGACTGGCAAAGGACCCAGCCACATTCTAAGTCTGCTAAAAATCATACGTGTCTTACTAGGGGGAGTTACATGCAAGGAAAAGGTTAGGTGCCTCACTGATGAGCAGAACTGGACTAAGAAAGCTGATATAGACAAGTCCGCTCAAACAAGGGAGGTGAGACTGCTGAGGAATCCAGTCTCTCATACCTCTAACCCACTTAATACAGATGCACAGGTCAAAAAGGAGAACCTGAATTACAATCCAAAACAGAAGTCAGGTGCATCAAGTTCCAGATTGGGGAGAGTCTTCACAAGATTGTCCAGCTTGCAGACCCCAAATGACATATTTATCCTTTGTAAAGGCAATAAATTGCTGCAATTCCAAGTCTCTGCATATATATGAGAAAAGCTTTTCTAAAGAATGTGTGGTTAATGAAGTACAGGATTAAACTCTAGCCTTCTTTTCTATTGTTGATCAACTGAGATACAGAAAAACAAAGTCCCCCTACATATAGCCAAATGAGAACAGCAATGGTTGTAAAGGTAAAGAAGAAAGCAGCAAAGAATATTGTAAAGCCCCAACCTCGGCACCAGAGACCACTATGAGGAGTTGCTACTCTGCATGAGTGTCCTGTCATTGGCTTACTGTCAGGGAATCCCAAGATGTCTGTGCTTTCAGAAGTCCCTGTATGTTCCCAACTTTCAGAGGTCCCTGTATATGCTGCTCTAGCTTCTGGGCTTGAGGACCTGGTTGCCCTGGCCTCCAAGCCTTAGAATCCGAGTCCAGCTGGTGCCCATGTTTGGACATCAAATCATTCCAATAAACCTGCGTAGCATGTTGGAGCCTCATCTGGATATTAATAAAATTGAGCTTTGCCATAGTCGGGGCAAAGAATTTAAAGCACCAGAAGGTTTCGGGCTTGATTTATCAATGCACGCAAAATGAACGTAAAGTGCATTTTTTTTTAAACGCATATAATTCGGGTATACGCACGTCTGTATTCAACTACAAGCGAATCATAAGAAAATACTTTTGTTGAATACGGATATAGATCCACTCTACATATATGGCACTTGCCATATTGAGACAGGCACAATACACTGCAAGATACACATATGTGTGCAATATAAAGTCCCAGTAGAACGCACATAAAAAAAAAGTGTTCGGTTATTGTCACCTGCTAATAATATAGTCATTAATGAAAAACATTTTTTTAAAAAGTGTTGTCTTTAAAAAAAAAAAAAAATCCCCATGAAATACATTTATCAGGATGTTATTAATGTCTACTGTACATAAAATGCATTTTTACAAGTGATCTTGATTGCAAAAAAATGTTCTACCATGCATACGTGACCGTCATCACTGTCCCTCATCACTTACAACTGATCTGTAGCTGGTGCAAGTGATACGGCTGAATATCATGTACCGGAGAGATTGCCAGAGTTTGAATAGGATGGATGTGCGTGCTTTGAACCTTGGCCGCCCTAACTGTACTTTGACTACATGCGTATGTCTCCTCCCTCTCCCGTTCCACCCATGAAATGGTAGGCTGTTGGAAGTGTTCTTTGAAATTGAAGATTAATTTCATGTAATTGCATTCACTGGCGTATTGTCCTTTGCTGAGCATGTGCACTGCAATTTTACACAATTATGGCACGTATCGGTATTTACGTTCCTCAATGCGTCAGGCCCTTCATGTCCAAGAATACAAATGGACTGGAGGAGTTGAAGAGAAAGCCAGAGCAGAGCTTTCATAAGATTAAATACTGTTCATCTTTCCAATAGCAGATCCTGAACAAACCAGTAAAGATTGGGACACTCTGTTTCCAAAATCCAAATATGTTCCCACTCCTGAGAAATCAGATAAAGTGAGGGTTAGCTGCTCAAAAATGCACCTGCTACAGTCGGGGTAACCCTCAGAAGGAGGTTGTCAGCTGGCCATCGACAGTAGTTTCAGACTCAACAATCAAGACTTAATAATCAAAAATATTCTAAAAAGGAGGTTGGTGCATTCACGAAATTTTAGTCTGGCATTAGAGGAGCTAGGTGATGCAAGTGATACTGATGTTCCCTCCAACAGTGAGTGGCACAGTGGATTCAGTCTTAAAAGGGGGTCAGGAGGTGTTACCTAATGGGATGTTGACATCCTTGCAAATTGACTGCAGTGTGATAGGCAGTGTCATCTACTTCCCATACAGCGTTCATCTGATCTGAATGGTACTGCTACTGTGACGCTACTAACATCACAAACTGAACTTATTTCCATCAAGTTACATATTGTAAATATGTGTACACTAATTCAAAGTGTCGGCAGAGTCCAATATGGATAATAATCTTGAACAAATTTTCCTGTCCACAGAGTCCCAAAAAGAGAAACAAATTTCTGAATTTTCCAGATAGGCTACAAAATAGTTACTTCAAAGTCTGATGCTCCAGATTCTGTTGGATACGGAACATGAAAATACACTTGTTTAATGCTATAGTGGTGGCTCTTTGGGCTATCTGCTCTAGTCAGCAAACAAGAGAGATACTCCTTTGGGCGTTACAAGGATTAGTATATAATCAATGACCAGATTAGGAGCAGCTGTCCTAAGAGATTTGTGGAGCCTCACATAAAGAATACTCAATCACATAAAAAGGAAATAGGATTGGGCTAAAATCTGGTTATAAATATAGCAACAATATATAGAAAAGAACATTTGTCACAACTCCTTTTCAATAAAAATAATTCATTTTGATTACATAAAATTAAAACAAAATAAATATATATAATCTTCATGTATACAGATATATGCAAAGGATAGAGCTCACAGGTAAGCAATATTAGCTATTTTTATAGATCATAGCACAAATATTCAGTAGATTGAAATACTAAAAAGGTTCAGTGGATAGACAGTAATATTCGTAATCATGAAAAACGGGACTATTTTTCTTGGACTTAGTAAGAGTCAACTGCAGGACTCTTCCGAACATGACTGATTCAGGGTTATTATTGTTGGGGTGCTGATATGTTAGCAATTTTTATGTTTCCTTCTGCTTTTGGACATGGAGACCAAAATTCCAGAGGATTCAAAGTGGGTTTCGTTAAATAATCTCACCCTCCTAATATCATTTTATATTTCAGATAGAGCTACAGCATTTGAAGTCTGGACTAGCAAACTCTGATTCCAATGACCAATTATGACCTTTTTGAACTACCTGGGTATGATCACTGCAAGGCTGAGTCTAAAATGACTTCCAGTCTGATATGTTGATAGAAACTGGATGAAAATGCAGTCAGATGATGACCACAATCTGACAGCACTGAATGAGCCTTCGAAGACCATCATTTTGGCCTAAAAATGTGTGGCCAAATTTGACATGCATTTGGTTGCTCTGTGCTTGTATTCAGTATCCAAATCTGTGATGTATGGGCATCTTAGAGTATCTATATAGCCATTCTTGCCAACTTTTCCTTGTTGGCTTCAGGGAGATCCCAGGGGAGGTGGGCGTGCGGGGTAGTGGCTTGTTGAATCGCATCATTTTGGCCCCACCCCTAAACGATTGTCACAATTTTGGCCAGAGAAAGTAGGCAACTATGCGTTAAAGAAAGGCAGCTAATGAATCTCTAGAGACTGAAGTGTCTTTTACATTTCTGTCTCCATTACTGAAGTCATGTTGTCTTACCTGTCAGTCTTTGATTAAATCTTGGTCTACATGAAAATGGCCACCTCCATAGGCATCAATACATGGACATAGGACACAATTTGTGAACTGTGTCATCATGCCATTGATGACGAAGCCAACTATGTCTTGTACTGGCTCAGCATCAGGGGGAATGCCAGACTCTTCAGGGAGTGATGGAGATCACCCCTATTTCAGGGAGCCTCCCTGGCATTCAGGGAGAGTTGGCAAGTATGTATATAGCATGCAAATGCTAGTGACAAATCTTAATTTCAAAAGTCAGACCCACTTTTTGCTGAATCCAAACTGGCTAAGGAAGATGTATCATCACCACCAAGTGTGTGTGTGTGTGTGTGTGTGTGTGTGTGTATATAAGTATATATATATATATATATATATATATATATACACAGGGCCGGTGCTAGGGTCCTCGGCGCCCCCGCCACAATGTAACAAAATCCGCCCCCCCCGGTACAATGTAAACCCCCCCGGCACAATGTAACCCCCCCTCCCCCCCGGCACAATGTAAAAAACACCCCTCCCCCCCCCGAAACAATGTAAAAAACTCCCCGCTCCCCCCATTTCCCCTGGCACAGTGTAAAAAACTCCCCCCCTCCGTCTTTCCTCACCTTGGCTCCATAAAGCTGGTTCTCTCTGCCGGGTCCCGTCCCTCACTGACACTGTCGGGCTGTGATGATGATGTCACGCCCGACATTCAGTGAGTGGAGGGGAAGAGACAGAGCGCCCCATCAGCTGTTGGAGGGGAGCGTGGCGGTGGTGATCCATAGCCCCTCCCCCTCCCCGTGGATCGATCTCAAGCTGTGCAGTGGCCGTTTAAGGTATGCTCAGCGGTTGCCGCACAGTTTTAAACTACAATAGTAATTGCTTTTTAATTCTGAGGCGCCCTGCAGAGCCCGGCGCCCTAGGCAACTGCCTAACCTTGCCTAATGGGAGCGCCGGGCCTGTATATATATATATATATATATATATATATATACACACACACTTCTCAAGGCTTAATTAAATATACTGTACTGCATTATATACTTAATATCACCTGCAAAAATATTGGAATGCAAATATTTTCTTTACATTTTCATATAAACTATATAGAGTAAATATTCTCTGTTTATATATAAAATATGTTAAATGGAATGCTTTTAAATTAATTTTTTCCTTTTATATTTAAGAGCCAAAGGGTAGCAAAGCTCACATGTTAATAGGTAATATAGATGCTGAAGCAATGCTGCAATGAATGTGGAATAAAATTGATAAAGACAGTGACCTCTGAATGGTTTAACGAAATTCATAGAAAGGTTGTTGGAATATTTCTGCTTGCATTCAGACAAGGGATGTTTTATAAGCTTACTTTAATGTTCAGAATGTAAAATACCTTACAAAACAAGCTAGTGCACTGTAACGATAAAATCATATGTTAAAATAACAGACATGTCAACGAGAGATGTAAGTGTAACTGCAAAGAAAAAATAAATTAGCTGAGGGCATTCTGTTGGAACTGTGGGTATTTTAATGATAGTGTCATGCTGTGTCTGTATGAAACAACATCAACAGGAACCCAAAAAAATGCATTTAACACATATTTTATTAAACGTTTTATAACAAACTAGCTGAAATACCTGGTATTGCCCGAGTTTAAATCTTCAAATTTTAAAGTTACCAATGAGTTGGATGTGACTGTCAACATTTTAAAAATAATTAGCAGCTTAGCAGCTCTTCCAACACACCCAATAGGTGGCTGCCCAGTGTCATTTTTGTTTTTATATTAAATGTTATCCAAATCAATCCAGTGGAAGGCCCAGAACAGGCTCTCCAGTTCAAAGTTCTGGCCAGCGAACAGCAACAGTTGGCTGACCGTGTCTTCAAGCACCTAGTTCTTCGGGGATCAAATGTTACGAGTCTGTGAAATTTTTGTCCAAATCCATACAGTGAAAGGCTCAGGACAGGCTACCTGGGTCAAAGTTCTGCCCAGCGTACACCAACAGGAGGTCCGACTGGGACCCAAATCCTCCTAAAACCGGGCCAGGATCCAACTGGACCACCTCGTGTTGGTTTCATCCCAATTGCTGCAGGCGTGTAAAAGATATTGAAAATAATATTACAGCGCTCGGTCCCTAGGCTAGTAAGAAACAACGGAAATAGATGAATAAGATAAATTAATGAACTAAACATCCATATATACAGGTAATGGTATATACATAAATACTGTTGCACTTATTCCTTAAAAACCATTGTCAAAGTGAGTCAGTATACAGAGATATGCCCTACTAGCATTTATTCCCACTGTTTTTTTGTATGGGGTGCTATGGCCAAAATTACTGATTAGTATTTCTGTCACTGTCCCTGCACTCTGATAGAGTAATTATCTGCACAGCTTACTCTTCCAGGTAGAAGGAGGAGGTGCCATGGAAGAGAGTGAGGCTGCACCACTGCATGGTGAATCATTGATATAGGGTCTCTCCTAATGTGGAATTAGTTTCTTTCCTACAGGATGTTTTTTGGTTCGGTTTCAAACTCCCGGTTAGTAGAGAAGTTAAGGCCCGCGCTGTACGGAATTTACGTTCAGCGCTTAATTACCGGAAGTTGTGGCTGACAAAGTGCGCAAAGAAGTTCATTTAGGTTGCATGTTAGGTCCATTTTCCCTTCCATCCATACCAGAGTTAGTAATTACTCCAGTAGGAGTAGTCCCTAAAAAAGAGGTCGAAAGTACAGACTTATCCAACATTTGTCTCACCCATCAGGTAGTTCTGTAAATGACTCAATTGATCCCAGCCATAGCTCCGTCTCATATCAATCATTTGAGACAGCTCTTAATATAGTTAAGTTGTTTATGGTTGGCGCATTGTTTGCTAAATTAGACATATAATCCACCTTCCGTCTCCTTCCCCTGCATCCTGAGTCTTTTCGATTTATTGGATGTCGGCTGCCTGACGGGTATTATGTGGACATAATGGGTTGTTCCGTCTCATGTGCATTTTTCAAGAAGTTCAACTCCTTCCTGCACTGTTGCATCCAGGCAGGAACGTGTCATGGAGATATAGCTCATTACCTCGAGGACTTCTTGTTCATAGGCCCAGGTGATTCTTCAATATGTCAAGACATACTTCAGTCAGATCAAAATATTTTCGCTGTCATGGGAGTCCTGATAGCATGGAATAAGGCTGAAGGACCAACGACCTATCTGTCTTTCTTAGGCATCAAAATAGAGTCCGTTTTCAGCTGTTGTTGTCTACCCGTTGATATAATAGATAAACTAAACATTGATAAATACAGCCCTATCCTCTCACAAGCTCCCTTTACGTCGGATACAGGCCGAACAGGGTTCATTCAATTTTTTGTGTCGGGTAATATCCATGGGGTGAGTGTACTGCAGGAAACATTAGTTGGCCACCGCAGTTATACACGTCCGCAAAGCAGGGTTCACCTATCAGATGAGATTAAAGGTGATTTATCAATTTGGTCCACTTTCCTCAAGTCTTTAATGGCATCCGCAATTTTGCCTCCAAGTCCTATATCTAATAAAATCCTGGATATGCATAGATCCTGCGGTTTTGGCGCATATTTTTAAGGGGCTTGGTGTGCATCACGCTGGCCCAAGTCTTGATTCACTTCGGGTTTAGTCGATAACTTGTTCGTCCTCAAGCTTTTCCCCATCATAGTAGCAATAGATCTTTGGTCTCCCATCTTCAGGGCACTGATATCATATGCTGGTGTGATAACTTGGGAGTGGTTCAGTGCATCAATAAACAAAGTGCATCCTCTCCACAAGCAATCCAGCTACTACGTCATTTAGTTCTTCGATGTTTAGAATATGATATTTCTTTTAAGGCCCTGCATGTACCAGGAGTGGACAATGAAATTGCAGATACCCTTTCACGACATCAGTGGAGACGCTTCCGTGAACTTGCCCCTAATGCTCAACTCACCAATACTCTGTGTCCGCCTTATGTTGGGCAGATCATCGAGCCGGCATTCATGGACTGGCAGAGTCTTCAATAGCCCCTCACATGAGGAGATCATATAAGTCCGCATGGCAGCAACCTTCTTGGAGTCTAAAGGGAGTGTGGAAACAAGTAGCAGCTATGACATGTTGGCGTTCGTTTGGTCAAAATTTCAGAATGTATCACTAAGTCATCAGTAGCAGTCTTGTTAGCCGGTATACCAGGTAAAAAAGATCTGACAAAAATTAACGAGACCCTGTTATTTAGCACTGCATTCTCTCTAGCCTACTTTGGTGCCTTCCGCATTAGCGAGTTAGAGGCCCCTTCACAATTATCAGTAGGTATGCAATCCTTGCTAGGTATGTTAACATCCCAGTTTCTCAGGTTTCCTGTAAAATACTCAGATCAAAAATGGACCAGCTGGGCAGAGGACGCTGGATTACATCGCAGTCTCACAAAGATAAAGTGATATGCCCGGTGACACTATGCACACGTTTTTCTGAACTAGGCCCCACAATTATTAGTCCCTGATTGGTACACACCGAAAAAACATTCATGACAAAGTTCCAGTTTAATGCCCTGTTAAAAAAAGCAATATCACATGTGGGTCTAGATCCAGCCTTGTTTGGCACCCAGTCCTTCAGGATTTGGTGCAGCCGAGTCAGGGGCTTCCAAAGAGTGTATTAAGACCCTGGGGCACTGGACATCTGATGCTTATAAAGCTTACATTCGCCCCTCACACTTGTAACTTACCTTTGTTGTACTATTTCTCCCGGTTTTGTGTTAACCCAGGGTACTCCTGCTCGTCGCTTTTAGCAGGGGTGTGAAGGAATTTACCCACTGTCTTATGGATCAAGGCCTGATTAGGGGTGTGCCTCCAGAGTCGGATGGGTTTTTCGCCTTCATATGGGTTAACACATCCAACCCCCCCTCCCACTTGGATTTAGTGTGTGTTTAACTGCAGTAGCAGAAAAAGTAAGGTCAGTATTGGCCGGTGTCTGATGTTGGGTCCCTTTGTTTCTGCCTTCAGGTGTTTGAGATGTGAAGATTCTCGTATAGGTGGTTGGACACTCACATGTTCATTTGGTGGCCAGACATCATGTCGCTAATAAAAGCTCTTGATTCTCCCATCAGATAACTGTGCATTGGATGGTTGGGAGAGTTTTAAAATGGTTCTGCCTGATACCATTATTCACGTCAGAAATTGAGCAATACAACCCCCCAGATATATTGGTAATTCACCTTGGATGCAATGACTTAGGTCACGGCAAGTCACTAGACCTCATTATAGCCATTAGAGAAGATTTACGTTTGATGAAAGCACGTTGGCCAACGGTAACACTGTGCTGGTCAGAACTGATTCCCAGGTTTCATTGGAGATGCTCTATCGCGGCTCTGGTAATTCTAGACCTGCCAAAGAAATTAAATAAATCCATTGACAAAGTAGTACAGTCCCTGGGAGATTTTAGCATTAGGCACCTGTTAATCATATTACAACCAGCCCACCTATATCGTAGGCATGGGGTTAACCTCACATCATCGTGCAGATCTTTTGAAAGTTGGGGGCAGTAATTAGGTCCCTTGCTGGCAGGCTGTAGGCTGTTAAAGGCTACAGCTTTGACAGAAAGGCATTTGGGAGCAAGCGACCATTAGTACGGTGCTTATCGCTGAATGGCCACAAGTCACTGTCCCCTTCAAACTACCTTGGGTCTTGTTCCCGTGGCTGGGGAATACCTTGATAGGCTTTGTGTGGGCACAGCATTGTGAGTCCAGAGGAGATGTAGTCACTCTGCCGCCAGATTTAGCACCGGTCAATTGTATAGGACTGTGGTCCTGAGACCAGTGGTTATAGCCATGTGGCCATACATATTGGTTGTGCCGTCTTGCAACTTGCCTTCTCCAACACTAGTTTAAGTTAATTTATTATTCAATAAACTGTGACCTATTATTCATCAAAACTCTTGTCTTTTGTCATAATTTTAAGTTTTAACAAGTAGGTCTTAAGTCATGTAAGGAGTAACGGCAGTAAATGACACGTCTTCCATCTGCAGTTTATGACAAGTAAAGCCATAAGCTGAGCCGCCTTAAACGCAGAGGATAGGGTTCATTTCTGACGGTGACCAGTCTTGGTTAAGCCCACTGTTGATTCCAGCCAATGGTTTTGTTTATGGGAGTGTCCTGGTTAGTATATAGGCTCTCACAGCATTTGTTCAAGCCTATTTCTGGCTAGAAATACCCTCCCTCCTGCCCAGTACAGTAAGGGTGATGTCAATGTTTTATAAGTTGGTTTTTCTCCTATGCAGAGCACTCATAGTACTTGTCTATATATATATTGTAACAAAAGGAGGCATTTAGCTGGCAATATGCAGAGAAAGCAGGGAAGTAGAGTAAAACATTGGCACAGTTATGTACCTAGGTGGAGATTAAACCAGGTAAAAACATATGTGTAGTTTAAAATTGGTTTACTTACATGATTTAAAAGCTGCTTCCTCTCAGCAAACAGACAGGGTGGGTCTGATAGTCTAAACAGAGCCAGGGATGGGCGTTTCCTTTTAAAGAGAAGGTGGGTGTGTCACCTGTCCATCAAGCTAGGCCTGTGGAAGGAGTGTCAGGTATAAAACCCTGCTTGTTTCATTGTTCAGGGAGATCAACGCTGGTCTAGCTGGCTGATTTGGACAGAGAGCTGGACTATGTATAGTAAGCCTTGAGGGTCTCCATAATTGCTGTGCAAGTATACGGTGTCAAAACATTATTACCATCCTGACAATAAAGAACCATAAAGAGGAAGAATTTGTACGTGTGTGCTTCTGCAGTAGCGGGCTCTTGCCACAATATATATATATATATATATATATATATATATATATATATATGTATGTATATATATGTATTGTAATAAAGGGAGGCATTTATCTGACAAGAGGCAAAGAAAACATACAAACAGAATAAAACATTGGCGCAGTTATGCACCTAGGTTGAGATTAAAGCAGGTAAAAACTTATGTGTAGTTTAACGTTTTGTTAACTTACATGATTTCCTCTCAGCAAACAGACAGGGTGTGTCTGTTAGTGCAAACAGAGCCAGTGATGGGCGTTTTCTCTTAAAGAGAAGGTGGGTGTGTCACCTGCCCATCAAGCTACAGCTGGGGGAGGAGTATCATGCACAAAAGCTTGTTTGTGTCACTAGTGCACTGAGACCAACGCCGGGGAAGCTGGCTGGTCTTGAGAGAACTGAGCTATGTCTAGCTAGTGTTTAGGGTCTCCAAGAATTGCTGTGAAATTTGTACGGTGTCAAAACATTTACCATCCTGACAATAAAACTACATAAAAGGAAGAAGTTGTTCGCGTGTGCTTCAGCTGTAGCGGGCTCTTGCCACAGTATATATATATATGTATGTATATATATATATATATATATATATATATATATATATATATATATGTATATTTATCTATCTATATATATATATATATATATATATATATATATATATATACATGTATATCTATATATACATGTATATCTATATCTATATATATATATATATATACACACAGATATGTGTGTGTGTGTGTGTAGTTACAAAGTTTACAGAGTACATGTGTTTAGTACATGAAGAATAAAACATGATTTGCAAGATTTTCCTTGGCAGACACATGCTAGTTTTTAATACAACAACTTTCCTGAAATTTCCTGAAATAGAGAGGCTCTGCCGTAGCTGCAAGACCCAATTACATTCAGAATGGCTGAGCTTTTTGACCCTTTCAGTGCTCCAAAAAGTGACTGCTCTGAATGTCAATAAGACATGTGAACTATAGGCTGGACATTGTCATAATATTTACACTCACACCCACCCACGCCCAAAAATCAGACCTTGTTCAGTGTAATGTACAGCTACTCTATTTTCTGCATCCTCCTTGCGTCCTATCCTATCCGGTTAAGACTTCTCAATTTTATTCAGATCTTTCGTTTGTGTAATGCTCAAGTCAAGATACATTTCTCAAACTTGAAACACAGACTCTTTGCAGAAACCGATGGTTTGAAACAGGATGTGCCACATTTCTTTATTTAATGATCAAGAGGGAGCCAAACACGGGCATGTGAAATGCAAAGGAAAAAAACTAGCACTCATTCTATAGCGTACACTGCAAGTCAAATGGTAGCCTGGGCTTAAAGCATATGTTTATAATTATAATTACTGAGGGGAATTCAAGACTTTTTAGTGACGGATAGAAAAGGAGGCCCAGAGAAAGGGGAACCTCAAAAAAAATACATAAAAGAAAAAAAGTTTGAATGGGAAAACCATTTACGGATAATGGAAAAAACTTGGTTGTAAAACTAGTTTCATTCTAACCGGCTGCACCAATTCCATCATTTTAGGAAATAGTGTACTGGGACCCCACTGCATACATACTGAATTCCTGGTCTTATACAGTGTTTGCCATCAGCTATCATATATCAAATTAGTTTTAGTATGCAGTGTTTGACTTTAGTGTTCTTTCTTTCATGAGAAAGTGTATATAAACCCTAATCAGATTCATTTAGAAATTGAAGTCGGCATAGTGACAATCGTAGCTCCATGGAAAAAAACTGGATTTATTTTTCTGATTAATGAATTAACAGTTGCTGCAATGTTCAATTTATCTGTTATCTAGGGAAACAATATTGGAATTAGGGTAGGTCTAAAATATAGGTTTTAAAAAACATCTGAAATAGCTGATAATTAGAGGACAACTAATTGATCCAAAATGATTAGAATGTAGCACAATATTACAGATTAACAAAGCTCAAACTATACTTAAGACTGGTCCACTGTGTAAAAAAGGATTTTTGCTTTGTTTAATTTCCCACATCTCCTTTAGATTGTAAGCTCAATAGAGTCTTTTGTTTAATCGAGTGTTACTGTATTGTTACCTATATTACATGCAAATGTTTCTCCCTGATTGTACCGAGCTTTGGAACATGTTGCATTATTAAATAAAACATTATAATTATAGTGATGATAATAGTAATAACCTGCAGCAGAGTAAATCAGGTTGGCTAAACCCGTCACAATGCTAAAGTATTATATGGTCACTTTTTATAGTGTGCAACAGGAAATGGTAAGTTAAGAAGAGTTGGCATCAATAAGTATAACAAAATAAGAAATAACTAATATTTATCAGACAATGGCTAGCAATCAGATCAGGATTGCCAGACTTACCAGTTAAAGAAAACCCCAACAATGAAGGTAATTTTTTTGAACCGATCTAGGACTAGAAAGAACTGTGGCAGGGTCGCTCATCTCTAATTGTCTTGTCAACTCGTAGGTGATGATTCTAGTGCTTTTCTGCATGTGTGTGGTTACCAAACCCCCCATCTGCCATCTGAGGCAGCACTTGTAGGGTCATAAGTGGGACCATGCTTCCTATACTTCTCTTGTCCCTACTGCTCTTAGTTCCTTGGTACTGTTGTAATTGGCGATGTAAGGCCACATTTTTTATTTGCTTTCGGCCTCCAAAATCCTAGTGCCTCCCCTGCATAAAAGCATGGTACACACCTGCCTTAACATATATTCCCACAAAAGGGATAATCATGTCAGTACACTATACTTATACAGCTCACATTCAAACGATAAGACTCATACATCCAGTGGTTCAGACAACCAATTGTTAGTTATAAACTATATTAGATAAAAACATCTGTCTACGAGTCTAAGATGACTGCAATAACAATTAATATTTCATTACATCAGATGTTGATCAGGACTGGTGGAAAATACTACACCATTGGACAAAGATCAGGTGTCTTGGCACTTGGGATTGGAGATAGACCAGGTTGGTTTGCTTTAGGGCTCAGACTTGAATTTACCACGCCTCTAAAATAACATTTTATCTTTGGCATTTATGAGAATTCAAGTGAATTGAGAGTTATATAAGGAGCATCTTAGGGGCATTTCTCATGCTTCAAGTATGGTTCATAAAAAGCACCCAAATGACCTGTAGCTTTGATCTGTGCATTGGATACAGTTGTATCCAGTAGTCAATGTGGAAATATAGAAGTGGTGGTATGGAAAATGGAAGTGAATTGAATTTGATAGTTTTACAATCAAAGCAGTAGGAGAAGTAGTATGGTCTACTACACCTTTTACACCCCCTCCTTGATCAATGGTTGTATCTACATAGCAGATCTGTTCTCTGTAAGGGGAACACAAATAATCAAATCCTCCTTAAAGGAAGGATGTTCTGAAGGTCTTCATCTAGTCTACTCGAAATGTCTCTCTTCCTCTATGTCTTCCAATATTCATAAATGGTAGTTAGAAGCAATAAGAGCATGTATTTTTTACTTAATTGTAATGGAGATTTTGGGTTTTAACAATAATAGTAACTCCCTGACACTTTTAGAAGGTCATATTTAAAGAAATACTGAAGTCTACTGTGGCCTATGTGTCGACTATCCAATGAGAGACCTGATTCAACGTTTTGCTTTCTTACCTGAAGGTGAAGTTATAAATAATAATATACATACATCACAAATATATGAATAAATTTATCGCTACTCCCAGGATGACTGATTTTGTTTTGGTTACATTTGCTAAGATAAAATACAAATTTTTACTATGTTTGGTCCAGTGTCCCCCCCCCCCCCCCCCCCCGATGGTCCCGTGCTGCAATCCTTTCCTACTAAGACAGACCACTTTCAAGTTGCCTGTTTGGGTCATGCAATCGCTAGAGAGGATCAAAACACTTTAGCAACTGAGCCCTCGGGGTGACATGCTGGACTGAAGCTTTATAATACTTTGTATTTTCTCTTAAGCATTCTGGGTCTTGTGGTATTGCAGCAGCTGGCATGCTATAGACTCTCTACCTCAGGTTTACAGTGTGAAATGTCAATAAGCTGGTGTAAAAATATATCACAAATACATGTCCCTTTCTATAACCCCAGCACAGTGTATGTCACATTTATTCCTCACATTTTCTACTGCAATGCAGAAGGTTACTATTATAAAAGGCTCATTCTGTTGCTCAGCACTCAAGAAGTCTGTATGAGGATCAGGTTACCCTTGTGCGAAATCCTAGATTTTCCAGTCTGGAATGAGAGCCGGAACTTTAAATGGATGTCAGCTTTTGTGCCGCCTCAGGCTGGAAAGCGAGGACAGTATAATGTGCCAAATTACTCTGAAAGAAAAGGTGTTTTTTTTTTTTTACATACTAAAATATAAATATGTTCATGTATATTTTCATCACATAAATATTAATGGCGTCAAAAATGACAATAAAAATAGCTATTTACTGTCACCAGCACATTCCCCGTTCTACATTCCATCGCTTTGTCTGCATTGCAGTGTTTCCTCTTGTCACATTTTAAACATAAAAGACATGTTAACTTATATTTTTTTCATAGCTCTTATTCATATTAAGATGTATTGCAAATGTTTTTATTTATATGTCTGCTCAATTACAGTTACAAATATGTAAAAAAAAAGTTCAGCTTCTCTGCAGCAATAAAGTTTTGCAGGGAGCTGGAACATTGTTGTAACAATGTAAAACAACTACCCATTGTCTTGGCTGCCTGCCAAGTTCTATTGTAGTAAATAGGAAAGGGAGAAGGAATGAGGGCAGTGGCGGAACTGCATGGGGTGTGACTGCTACAGGGCCTGGAGGTGAGGGGGGTGGCCCTCGCTCCGAGGCCCCCCAAAGCCCCAGAGTGGGGTCTCTTCTGAGTCTGTGCATGTGCCGGAACCACGCATGCTCAAAAGTGGACTGCCATTCTGTTTTTATTAGACCAGAGCGTGGTCCCAGTAGGCCAGAGTGGCATTGCCGGACCTCTACCCAACATTTGCTATAGTGTCTCCTGATGTAATGTTCTGCTGAGTGACAGCCCCGAGTAGTATATTTGCTAACCAAATTGATCCAAGTTAGATGAAATCTTCAACTCATGAGTAGATAGGTTAAAAACAACTTAAATACATGGTCATTATTCTACCAGAATGCAGCTGGAACTCACACCATGTATTGCAAATTCATTGAAAGCGGCTTATATGGTAGGAGATCCAGGAGGGCTGGTGAAAGAAAAACATAGCAAAGCCCCACCTGAACAAGCCAAATTAGAACTTTTTGGTAAAGCACATCATCCCTATGTCTACAGAAATCAAAATGAAAAGAACACCTTGTCATGAACGCCCAGCCTGTCCCAGATACAGCACTGGCCATGACTGGTGTTACCTTAGTTAATTAACAATGAATACACCTTTTCTACAACCACAAAGGATTTATTATGGTGTCCTTGCATTCACTAAAACCACTTATTAATGTTTCACACTTAAATCACATACACATGTAGCATGAGCCTACCTGGGCTTCGTAAGTTCCCAAAGAATCACATAGAGTACGCTAGATAAAATATGTTTAATCTGAAAAATGTTTCCAAGGCTTATATACAAAAAGTTAATAAACAGACATACAATAGGTTTTGCACAAAATAGTTTCAGAAAATAAAATCGGAAATAAAACCAGAGTCCTTACTTACAAGTTCAGGATTTGGCATGTGAGGAATACACATTGAGAAGAATGACACATTTCAGCCTTGACAGGCTCCCTAAAAGAAATGTATAGTTTGATGTCTAAAATAAGAAGATTTTAAACTCTTTTTTCCTCATAACCCTCACCCCCCACCTTTGGAGTTTAGCTGTCAATAAAGACAGATTGACCTCCCAAATGTCACAGGGCTTCAAAGTGAGCTAGGAATTTCTGGAGATCGGAATATTCCCAGGACCTTGAGTTCTCACCTCTGCTCCTTCTTGCTGGGCTATATGGTTTACAACTTTGGGTTCAAACTCCCCCAAGACCCTTATCTATCCCAGGCCTGACTAGTTTCAAAAGATTAATGGTACTTGCATAAGTTCAAACTCATGTCATCTAGCAAAGAACACGTTGAGATTACATTACAAGGTTACATACAATATACATTGTCATACATGAATTCAACAGAGAATAGCAATCAGTCATTAGATATACTACATAGTCGACACACACCTTCCCTACAAATATAGAGAAGGTTCAGTGATGTTTTGGAGTTGCTGTGCTGCATCTGGCACTGGGTGTCTTGAAGGTGTGCATGGCATGATTAATTCTGGCTAATACCAGGCCATTTTGGAGGGCAATGTGGTACCTAGTTTCAGAAAACTGGGTTTCTGTTGAAGGTCATGGGTCTTCCAGCAGGACAATAAGCCCAAGTACCCAGGAATGGTTCAAAACAAAACACTGGACTATTCTGAAGTGGCTACCAATGAGTCCAGATCTCAATCCCATAGGTCACCTGTGGAGAGATCTGAAAAGAGCAGTAGGAAAAGGCACCCTTCACATCTAGGAGACCTGGAGCAGGAAGCTCATCCATGGCTATAGGAAATAGTTGATCTACCAAATATTAAGCCAAGGGTGTCATTAATTTTGTCAATTCCATTTATTTCAATTTTTCCTATTTGAAAGGATATACGGTATTAAATTCAGAATAAAAAACAAAGGATCTGTATATTAACAGAGATATAATTGTGGAGACCAAATACTAATGTCACTTTATGTTTAGAGGAAATTGTGAGTTATTTGAAAATAAAAAGGTGCACGGGTGCCAATATTTTTTTATCACAACTGTAAATTATATATTGTATATTGGCACAATTCAGGTCTTTTAGAAGATTTGTTGTTGTTTGAGTGGTCAAGGTTTCGGGTCTACAACTGGGATCTTCCTAAAGGCAAACTTTTCCTCTTTGGTATTAATGATATCCCTAATGCAGTACTGAAATTCTAAAATAAATTGACTTATCTTTTAAAAAGTTGTCGATTCCCTTCTTTGATCTTTGTCAACCACTGTATTTGTGTTCTCAGGGTTTTTTTTAATCTTACTGTGCATGTCATATCCTCCAAATTACATATATAAAAATGCAGATTTTTAGTACATGTACATATATATGCCAAGCTTTTCCCTTGACGACACTTGACTAATTACATGCTTTGATTAATTAAATCATATTATGCTCTTGAATTTCTGATGAGAGAGGGTCTCCTATGCTTTTTTTGCAGCCTGTGATGTGTTTGTATTCCGTTTCTGTAGAGAGCTGGTGGATTGCATTGTACTGTAATTACGGTAGTGCTAGCCTGTTAAACAGACTGATCTGATAATCAAGATGATTGCCGTGCAACAGGAGCACACTAATTAAGCAGGGATTTTGTGGCATCCCATGTAATAGTAGACTGGTATGCAAATATAATGAAAGGGACACAAGATCAAGAGTTTTCTTTTGTTTATTTTTCATCTAGTGTAGTATATGTATTCAATAAGAAGAAATCTGCAATACATTTAGAGATTTTTTTACAGCCCTCGGCTCTATTAATAACAGCATTTTGAGTTACTCTCTATTTAAACAGCACGTAGAAAATATGTGTATATTATTTGTGTGCATATACATATATATGTTGTACTGAACTACATAATACAAATAGATCAGGGACGTAACTAGACATTTCTAGGCTCCATAGCAACATTTTGTAAATACCCCAAGTAGATGGGCTTTGGCAGGGAATGTGGGCACAGGGCACCACTTGCACTAATGTTAGTTACAACCTTCATATAGATGTAGCAGCAGATTTATCAAACCTTCCAAAATAGAAAAGTGGAAGTGTTATCCATAGCAACCAATCAGATTCTAGCTATAATTTTCTAGAATATACTAGATAAATGATAGCTAGATTCTGATTGGTTGCTATGGGCTAAACTGCCTTTGTAAAAGGACTGATAAATCGACTCTGTAGTCTGTCCAGCTATCTGAATACTTGCCAACTCTCCCGGAATGTCCGGGAGACTCCTGCATTTTGGGAGAGTCTCCCGGACTCCAGGGAGAGTAAGGCAATCTCCCGAATCCTAGTGAAGTGGGCAGAATTTGGTCCAAAATGCCACCATTCTCCGGGAATCGCGTTCATTTGGTCCCGCCCCCCGGTGTAAAATGACGCGTCATTACATCACCGGGGGCGGGTCTAAAATGACGATATTTTGGCACCCTGCCCCCCTCCCCCAGCAGGCTCCCGGAAGCCATCTTTAGAAAGTTGGCAAGTATGGCTATCTGTGTAATGATCATACATTGTTAATGTATATTGGAGGGTATATCTTCTTTATATTTTGGGACAGTTCAGAATCCAGAATTTTTCAATGGAAGGAAAGAAATATCCCACTACATTGTTTTGCTTTTAAGTTAAAGCAAAATGTCTGGGTAAGGCTGAAGTATACATTTTTACCACTGTGTTTAATGCATACAATTTAACTCAATGATGTTTAATTGTTGGTAGTGAAATAGTTTCTTAATATGACACATGAGTAGTTAAAGTGGGAGTTTAAATTGACAGTGAAAATATTGCAAAGCGGACTCATGCTGTAGGCAGGGCCAAATCATCAGTAGACAGGGCCAAACTGGGCAGGACAGTCCCCCAAAATAAGGACTGTTCCACTGGAATCAGGACAGTTGTCAGAAAGTCTCTCCTACCTGTACTTGCAGCTTTTACTACCTGTTACTGCTAGTGTCTTAAGCTCACTTGTTGTTTGTCTGGATGTTGGAAAAGAGGTAGGTACTATTCCCTTCCAGGATAGCCGTGCAACATGTGATCACTCTAGACCTCCCTCCCCCAGCCCGCCCCAACATTCAAATTTAATAAATTGGCCCGTTTCCCCTCAACCAGCTCTGACATTAAATGAATAGTAGTCATATTTAATAAATAGGTCAATTTCCCCACCATTAAATTAATAGCCATCCCTATTACTCACTTAATAGCTTCCACCCTCCATAAAATCAATATTCTCCACCCCTAACCCATCCATTGAATTAATAACATATGCCCCCACCCACCAACACCAGCTACATTATACTGATACCCTTCCCTTGTGGTTGCTCAATTGGTTTTATGAACATACCAAAGCTGTTCTTCTTTTATTGGATATTCTGGACGGAAGCCTGAGTCAGAGTTTTCCACCACCATAAACCGTGTAGGTTGAGTCACTTAAAAAGAGGTTGAGTCTTGTAAATGAAGTAAATGAATAGTTTTGCACAATTCCAGACATTGGCAGACGAAAAACCACTGTACATAAAGGCCGTAATTGCCACTCGTTGAGACCACCATCCTTTTTGTTGGTGTTGTATTGGTGTTTCAATTTTTTTATTACTAAAATGCGACCCTTTTATTATGTCATTACAGTTTTGCGTTCACTGACATCAACAAGCCCGTGTCCGTGTGACATTATTCACCAATGAACCAGCTTTATCGGGGCAGAAAATTCAAGAGTTTACAGCAAATCAATATGAGAATCAGGAGGTTACTTGCCCTCCTTACTGAATTATTGTGAACTCTCACTCTTTAGCTTGTTTTACTGAGCAGCCTGCTAAATGCTATATATAGGTCAGGCCAAGGGCACAGTTGCAGTGCCAGGTCTCATGTGGCAGCAAGGGGAACTGGCATTGAGGTAGGGGTTGGATGCATGCGATGTATGGTCCAATGTGAGCTTTCAGTTCCGCTCTGATATCACAGTGGAACTGAAGCCCCAAAAAGTGCTCCACTGCGCCTCTGTTACAGTACATAGATACACATCGCCACCCTCTCAAAAAAATTCTGCTGTTGAGCCCCTGGGACAGGTAATTCTCATTTTCTGGGCCCCTACCAGACCTCCAACTGACCAGTGGTCCACTGTTTGATATGTGATATTTTTTTATTTTTTTACATTTTTTTTATTATGCAGATTCTACTGTAGGGCTAGTTCTGTCTACCTAGACCCCTAAGCACAAGCTTTAAGCATAAAAGAATAAAATAAAGTTTTTTAATATGAGCTGTTATCAATCACATCATGACACATAGGAATACATTACTCTCCCCCATTAAAAAGAAGGGAAGTTTATTCCTGAGGATAGCCGCTTAGGCTGCCCCGACCAAGCAAAGTATTTTAGCAAAGTTTACAGGAGGTTTTATTTTAATAGAAATACCATTGGGCAGGCTTTTCTTCTTACCTATCCAACAGTTTGTTTTTGTGAACCCATGTGTGCATTGCAGTTCAGTATGAGGGGTGGCTTCTCTGACTATTGCTCGAGAATGCAACAGTTAACAGCATGTGTAGCCAGTACAATAAGGGGTTACTGACTTTACCTGACATGTGACAGTGCCCTGTAATCACAACCAACTATTGTTAGTTTAGAGAGGCCCTAACCATTCTGGATTTTCACATTAAAAATGACATTTGTGTGTGCCTCATGATACATAATGCATGCTATGTTGAATAAAAAAAATAATCACTAGCACATGCGACCTACACAATGTAAGGTCACACGTCTGATTGCCATTACCAGTTCAAACTACACTGAACATATTAACCTGACCTCAATTGACTCCACCCAGCCTGTCATGTGAATCAGATGTCACTTACTATCACCGTTTACAGTTTGTCTGGTTTCTACTTTAAAATGTCACCGGGAGTCTTTTGCGCCAATTTGGGTCCCTTACATGATACATTTTGTTCATAATGAGGCAATTTATTATATGTTTCTGTCAAGATTTATGTCGTGCTGCTGTTGGATGCAGTCAGGCAAGTTTGTGTACTGTTTTTTTCAGCTTGCACATTTAACAAGACATTATTACACACAATGGGCCTGATTCATCAACAAGTGCAAAACTAATGAAATGTGTGTTTGTTTGTTTTTTTAAAAACCGCACGTACGTTGGCTATACGCGTGTCCGTATTCAACAAAACAAAACCTAACTATTAAATTAACTATTAAAAAACTAACAATTAACTATTCAGTTAATGTCACCAGTTCATAATTCTGTCATTAATATATTTAAAAAAATAACAGTTTTGGGGTTATTTTATTTATTTATTTATTCTCCATAAAATACATTTATTAGGATGTTATTAATGTTTTCTGTACTCAAAATATATTTATACAATAGCTCCTGATTGTAAACATATTCTAGCGTGCATACACATACGTCACCATTAGTAATCGGCATTTGAACCAGACCTGTAGCTGGTTCAAGTGATACAACAGAAAAACACGTACTTGAGAGATGCCCAAAGATTAAATCGGACGTTGATGTGTGCGCTGGAGCTTGGCACAGCCCTTACTGTACATTGACTATGTGCAGACACCCCTTCTCCTCCTCGTTCCGCCCATGAAATCGCAAGCTGTAATAAGGGTCCTTTGCGCTCGAAGATGAATTGGACATTTCTGCATTCACCTGTATATACTCCGGTTCTGGGCATTTTACACAAAATACGGCAAGTATCCACGTTTACATTCCTTGATGACTCAGGCCTAATATGTAATGAACTGCTAGTGTGCAACTTTCTTAATCTTAAACAGAAAGTTAGTATAATTGTATCTATTCCAAATTCTAGGAAGAACTATGCCTTGTGCATCCCTGGTGTTTAATTGATATTGGCTTGCCAGCTCAGCATTTTAAAACCATTCACATACAGTGAACTCCAGAATTATTGGCACCTTTCATGGAAATGAGCTAAAATCATTATGTGAAATAAACCACATTTGCAATGAGTGATATTCCAGGCAAAATAGTAAGCTGCCTGGTTTTTTACTTCCCCACTGTGTTTTAGAACCAAAAAAAGATTTTCTTTAGTAACACAATTTTTTGAAAAAACATAGGCTCCAAAAATATGCTTTATACATATTTGGTGAAGCCTCCCCGGGTGTGAATAAAAGCATTGAGCGGCTTTCAGCAATGCTTAACAAATTTGGAGAACACTTGTTGAGGGATCTTGGACCACTTCTCCATATAGAATATGTCCAGTGGTTTGATATTATTGTCTTGCTGAAGGGTCCAGCAACGGCCAAGTTTCAGGTTTCTAGCAGCGTCAGACAGATTTTGGCCTAAAATCTCCTGGTATAGAGTGGAATTCATTATGCCATTGATATTCCACTATCAGACCACTATCAGCAAAAAAGTCCCAGTGTATCCATGATCTACCACCATATTTGGTCATGGTTATCATGAGCTTTTCTTTCTCCAGATGTGACAATGTTGTGCATGGGCAAAAATTTATTTTTGTCTCATGTGACCACATCACATGATTCCATTTGCAGTTTGAATGACATCCTGCAAATTTCAGACACTGCATTTTGTGTCTTGCTGTTAGGAAAGGCTTTTTATGTGGAACTTTTCCAAAAAGCCTCTGTCATGGAGGTGGGTCTGACAGTGGATTTTTAAATTTTAAAACCACAAGATTCATCTCTGCAGTTCTGAAACTGTGATATTTGGGTTCGTCTTTGCCTCCTTTACCATCCTATTCAATGCATGTGTGGGCAGTATACTTATGTGTCCTCTTCCTGGAAAATCTTCAACAGTTCCATAGTAATTTCAACTGACTACTTATTTTTTAATAACCGTTCCCTAATCTGTGCAGGTCCACAACCTTCTGTCTTATTTGAATTGCCAGCTTTTTGGGTTTAGTTGATGGTTAACAATGGAATTTTACATGTGTGTAACCGAATATCTAAAAATTTAATATTTTACATATCCAGAGAAACTGTTACGATTCAGATACCTGTATTAAACCTGATTAGCACAGGCAAACCAGAGGTGCAGAGTCAAACGGGTTCCCCGTTGTTCAACAAGAACCGACGCAAGGCGGGATCGGCTTAGCTGCTAGGAATCTGCAGGTTGCGGCCCTCAGGATTGCCCCAGAATGTGACACTGGATCTGAATACTTGAGAAAGTCACAGCGAACAGTAGATCCGGAAGGATGCAGTGAAGGTGTCAGAGTAGTCAGACACGCCAGGAACTGGTACACGGAGATCAGGTAGTGAGCAGTCAGACACACCAGGAACTGGTAAACTGGAATCAGGCCAAGAGTAGTCAAACACACCAGGAACTGGTACACGGTTCAGGCAGCGAAGTACATAAGGATGTTGGATGTTGACAGACTTGGTCAGACAGGCGATACTGGTACACGGTGATCCGAGGGAGTAGGTAGTGGCTGAGGAGAACTGGAAGTCAGAAGCACAGCAAACAAGTTGCAATGACACCGACCAAGTGCCAGTGCAGGTTTAAATAGGAAGCAGTTCGAAATTCCCACCCTGGAGTGCTGATCACAACATCGCAGACAGACGCTGGAACGAGGGACAGGTGAGTATCCAATCAGTGCGATTCGAGCCTGACTGCGGAGAAGTTCCGAGAGAGACACAGAGAGATTATATGGAAGCAGAAACAGTGAGTTTCGTTACAGAAACAAGAAATGGTGATAGCCAACAATAGAGTTCCTTGAGACTTGGAGCAATAAATAGACAAAGATACAAATTACTATGGTTTTATTTAAAATATTTTTTAGGGGTGTCAATAATTTTGCCCCATATGTTTTTGAAAAGAATAATCTATTCTTAAAAGAGAACAACACTCTGGTGAATGAATGATGTATGTTATATAAATGTTAAGCAATTTCTCCTAGAATTTTTGAGGAACATTTGAATCATTATATGTATTATCTATTTTATTATGATTGTTCTTTTCCCAATTTCTTGAGGGGTGCCAATAATTCTGGAGCTGACTAATTAAAGTCCAGTTTGAATGGTTGCATTGGAATTACTTTACATGTATGTTGCAAATTATGTGAAAATGTACAGCCTGTCTATTGCATACGTGCCCTATTCTAAGTGGCTGGATAGGAAAATTACATAGCCCAAACTTTTCTGAGACACAGATTTTGAATCTAAAAAGGCATATTCATAGGACATGTAAATCCAGATACATTTAAAATATACATGTTGCATTACTTTGATTGCTTTTAATTCAAATAGTAAAAATTCAGGAACGTAGCATGTAAATAAGCACATGATCATGAATCCATGCATCATGTGTATTTCAGAACTGCCAAGATGAGCATGTCATGTTATAATCTTTGATTTCTATTAGTATATAGCATGGCAGAATCAATTTAATCATTAACTTCTAAAACATTACATACAGATTACCCATACTTGCCCACTCTCTTGGAATGTCAGATAGACTCCGAATTCCGGGGAGGTCTCCCAGACTCCCGGTAGTGCAGCCATTCTCCAGCTTCCTGTCCACTACCTGGAGAAGTGGGCAGGATGGAAGCCCCCATGATGTGATTCACCGCGCCTGCCCCCCCCCCCCCTTCACCCCGACATCACCTCGGCTCCGGCATCTCACAGAGAAAAAGTGTAAAAAGTTGATACGTATTAAATTACTCTAATATTAATGGTTGTGACCCTGAATGGCTTCACTTGTGAGGGCTTATAACCTTAAAACAGTGGTATTCTTGTCGGATATATTGTTTTACATATTTTTACATCCGTTATACACAGCTAATATATAAGCTATTTGCACAGTATGTTTGACTGATGATGCCCCAGTGGGACATGAGCTCTCCCTACTAAGGTAGAAGATTCTTCAGCTGCATGTACCATAAGATACACTCTGTTAAAGAGTGTATCTAACCAACTACAGAATATAGGCAGTGGTTACTATTATCATAAAGATCAGTTTAGGTTAGTTATAGTTAAGTGAAAAAATATATTTTATTCTTTTGAAGTGTAGATTTTATCAGGTAAAACACCATTACTGTATAACATGGTTGGTCTTCTCAGGTTGGATTTTAATCACAGATATATCTCCTACTAATTTCTCATTAGTCTTCACTGAGAGTAATTCTTTAAAAAAGTGTAACACCCGGTCATACAAAAAATTAGCAGTGTATGAATTTACCTATCTTATCAGATACATTCAGAATTAAATAAGACTATTGGTATGCTCTGCTATTTTACAAGCCTGAGAAACCGGTTTACAATTAATGAGGAAAAGAATTATGTTATTTTTCAGAAATTGCTATAGCCAGTATATTTTTTTCATGTGAGTCTGCTGTTTCTACTTGGTTGCATGGAGCGAGCACACAAAAATCTCTCCTGGGAACTGGTTCATACTAAGCATCATCCTGCTGAGAGAGTGGAAATATACCCATTAGGCATTCTTCCTGCAGACACAAGTGGAACCTGCTCAGAATTTTTAAATAACGTCTTGTGATTTATTTATTTTTTTGTCTCTTTTTTTTCCCCCATCATTTTATTTCCACAATATTAATATCCAAGATTTTAATTTATTTATTTACATTGAAATTATTTTTTATTCTCGAATAAAGGAAACATAAGAAAATAAGGTAGATACATTGAAATTAAATATAAAGAACATGATATAAGCACACGTGCGGAATATTACATCACTAGTAGCTGTTTGCAGAACTCACATTGTTAATCAGATTACATATATGTGATCTGTTATCCAGCATTCTGGAACATGAAACATTCCAAGAACTGGTAATAAAGGACACAGGCAATGGGGCACCATTTATCTATGGTCTGTTCCAAATGGCCCAAAATTACCCCAATTATGTTTAAAGACTTTACCGGCCCCTTACTGATTTGTATTGATCTCTACATTTTTCGCTTACCCAGGGTCCTCCACTCTGGGCCTCCTATACAGCCATCATCATGATGATGATCATCATCAGCATTATCATCATTTATTTATATAGCGCCACTAGATCCGCAGCGCTGTACAGAGAACTCACTCACATCAGTCCCTGCCCCCAGTGCCGGATTAACCCGAGGTCTAACTGGGCTATAGCCCAGGGGCCTCGGGCATCCAGGGGGCCCTTCAAAGTCCTCAGCAGCATTATTGATCGGTCCGGGGGCGGGGGCGCCCCCAGCCCGATCAATGCTGCTGAGCACTGTCACTGTAGTCCTCTGTTCCCGGCGCTCAGTAATCTGCTTACTGAGGAGATCTCGCAAGTGAACTCTCGCGAGATCTCCTCAGTAAGGAGCTTACAGCGCGCCGGGGACGGAGGACTACAGTGACAGGTAAGCGCTTGGGGGGGCCCTCACGGGGTACGGGCGGGGCGGCCAGTGGCTCACATTGGGGGCCTCACGGGGGAATGGAGGCGCTCTTAGCCCAGGGGCCTCCATTCCCTTAATCCGGCCCTGCTTGCCCCATTGGAGCTTACAGCATACTTGCCAACTCTCCCGGAATGTCCGGGAGACTCCCGCATTTTGCGAGAGTCTCCTGGACTCCCGGGAGAGTGGACAGAATTTGGTTCAAACTCCGCGATTCACCCAAAATGACGCAATTTCGGTGCCCCGCCCTCTGCACGCCCACATCCCAGCCGGCATCTCCCGGAAGCCCAAAAACAAATGTTGGCAAGTATGGCTTACAGTCTAAATTCCCTAATATAGACACACACTCACACAGACAGACAGGCTGAGAGGGGGACAGACAGACAGAGAGGGAGACAGAGAGGGAGAGACTAGGGTCAGCTAAAGGATACAAATTTGTACATAGATGTTGTGATGCAAATGCTATTTTTTTATTTTTATTTTTCGCACACCGGGACATACTGCCTGCTCTTTCATGTAGCCTGCAAATTCTGGGCAACTTTATTTTTACACTGCAATTTAGTGGAGAGTTAGGCTGTGTCCCCTCAGATCCATTTAGATCCAAGGTTACTAAAGAGTTGTAGGAAATAAGTGCTCTCGGATATGCCTGATCATCCACTTAAAACATTTGTAATGTTGTAATATCATTCCTGGAGAGCACCTCAATTGAGCAACAACATGTGGACAACAAAATGTGGGTTTGGTTTAGGTCTGTTAATTTGGCTTTCAATTTATTGGAATCAGAGCCGGATTTAGACCTCATGGGGCCCTAGGCAAGGTACTGGTTTGGGGCCCCCTCCCTGAAAAAATCCATTGCACTATAGTTTTTTAGAATAATATTATTCAGGGGCTGGCTGGCAGACTTTAGCCCGGTAGGGCAAGCATATAGCACTGGCCCATAAGTAGTGGCCCATTTTTAAAGGGTGGTCTCACCGCCGGCCCTGGGAGGGCCCTCTGGGGACCTCTGGGCCCTAGGCAATTGCCTAGGTTGCCTAGTGGTAAATCCGGCCCTGATTGGAATAGACATTAGTAACTGGAGTTGGGGATTGGAAACGGGTTCTTTTTTGGCATTAGGGACTGTATTTTTAAAGGTGGGTTTTGGAACTGGGTTTACATAGTGAATCTATGATAAGGATGGGGGCTGTGGTTAGATATTGGGCAATATTATACATTTGGGACTGTGGTTTGGAACTATGGTTACAAATTGAGTTAATAGACCTGGTGTTAAGAATAAACAATTGTGACACAAATCAAGTGGGCCACAATTAACCCATATGTTACATATCCCAATGACTACATTGAGATCAAACTTGTACATGGACTGATATATGCTGGCACACTGAGCATCTACCCTTGTGACATGCTACTATTCCCATTAATAGCATAGGACGCCTTGTTATTACATCTTGTTTGTAGTGGTGGGTATTATCTACTGCCAAGAAAATAAAGCCCTATTATGGTTAAAAAAAAACAATATTCACTTTGACAATGGTCTGTCACAAAGATGTCAAACATACTTATTTTACTTATTTACCTTATGTACCGTGACGCTTCCAATAACTGGTGCTGGAGCCAGGTGTTCAGATTAATAATGGTGGTATTCCCAGAAAGACCAACTATTATCCTCAGTGAGAGAGCAAAAATAATAATCAATGTAAGCAAATTATTTTCTTTTAACTGCTATTGGACTTGATCAGAAAACAATATAGGAAATAAAGTAGATTGTAGACAAACAAATAACAGATTCAACATATTGTAGGATTTAATTTATATTTCTATATACAGTATATGCTGCATTCTGAAATACAACTGCTGAGCTTCTAGATTTGGGGGAATGGTATTAGGGGCCAAGTGACAGCAAAAAGCAGAGCGGAACTCTTCTATTATGGGATACAATTCTATAACATTTGTAGATCTTCTGACACCCCGCAAATATCAGTCACAGACAGCATCTTGCTGGAAATCAGACGTACTTTTAGTGTTTGCATCACGGTAAACAGCAACACTTCTTGTCAGGATGACACCAGTAAGTAATACCAACTAGCCTACACCACCTGGTGACCCTAATGCTAACTACTCACAGTCCAGCTCTCTCATAACTGGCCGACTTGCTCAGCATCAGTCACCAACACAAATGTACAATTCTGGTTTATATACACAAGTCTCCTCCCTTTTCTCTAATTACCCTATTAGACCACCTGTGTGTGTGCAGACTAGGGGCTAGATTTACTAAGCTGCGGGTTTGGAAAAGTGGGGATGTTGCCTATAACAACCAATCAGATTCTAGCTGTCATTTTGTAGAAGGTAGTAAATAAATGAAAGCTAGAATCTGATTGGTTGCTATAGGCAACATCTCCACTTTTTAAAACCCGCAGCTTAGTAAATCTAGCCCCAGGTGTTTGACTGTGTAAGGTTTTAACCAAGTATGCAGCTTTCCCCTGCAGGCTTCCCAGGACCTTACCTGTCCCTCCTAGGCAGGAGAGGTGTACCAAATAGGCCTCTTTGCTACACATTATACTGCCTTTTTTCTATTATTGTGCCTCATCTGATGCTACTGAGTAAAAAAGTTGGCATGGTTTAGTTTACGCTACACTTTATAGAAAGCACAGTATGTGGTTGTTTTTTACATAGCTACTTTTTTTTTTATCCCTGACTGAATCAGCTCCACGGTTAAAAAGTAGAAAATTATCCTGTTTGACGAGAGTAGAGAGACATTGTCTATTTTCTCAGGAGAGCAAATAAAAACATGCTTTTAAGCACTACAAAAGAACATTATGACATCCCAAATATTTTCTTAATAGAATGTGGTAGAATTTAGTAACAAATTGTACAGTCCTTCCAGCAAAGTCATTTTTAAGAACATTTTCACATTTCTCCACTTCAATAAAATAGTACCAAGGCCTGGGGATATAAAATACTTGTGGAGACTGGGGGGTATATTTACTAAACTGCAGGTTTGAAAAGGTGGAGATGTTGCCTATAGCAACCGATCAGATTCTAGTTATCATTTATTTAGTACATTTCACAAAATGACAGCTAAAATCTGATTGGTTGCTATAGGCAAAATCTCCACTCTTTCAAACCCACAGTTTAGTAAATATACCCCTGAGCCTATTTGGAGGGATTCCTACAACACAGGACTACTTTAAGACAAAGGTGGTCTTAAGTCAAAGTTTGCAAAACATGAGTCAGTACAATTTATCAAACTTTTCCCAGAGGACAAATTCTATTGGATGAGGGTCTTTTACATTATTAGAATCTGAAGAGGCAAATTCAGAACTATTTTCACCTTTGGTTAATCTTAGAGCATAAGCTAAATTTATGGTTAAGACTTAGGGGTATATTTACTAAGCTGCGGGTTTGAAAAAGTAGGGATGTTGCCTATAGCAACCAATCAGATTCTAGCTGTCATTTTGTAGAAAGCACTAAATAAATGAAAGCTAGAATCTGATTGGTTGCTATAGGCAACGTCCCCACTTTTCCAAACCCGCAGCTTAGTAAATCTAGCCCTTAGGCTTGTTTTACTGCTTAGGTTAATATATGCTTAGTTGAAAGATGATACAGCCGTTTGAAACTAAGGGGAGTAGGCTTGTCCCCATAGGACACCTAGACAGAGCCAGATTAAGACCAAACAGGTCCTAGAAGGTTTATTAATCTACTGCCAATTTACCACGGTAATTTCAGCGCTGAATTCTGCTCGTAGCTAAAAGTCCGTTTTAAGATTACCGTAGTAACAGTAATAATGCGCAGCCCACATTGTTCTAACGACAACGTGGGGAATTGAAACTGCCCCTTGGGCTTTGTTAGTAAATAACCCCCCGAGCAATATAACTAATGTTAGACCCGTGTTTCTAGTGAGTCTGAATAAGTCCACATCCAGTTGATAACATTTCAACACTTGAATTACAAAAGTAATAACTTCACAGCTTTTATTAGCTTTAATTAATTACTCGCTAAATTAGATTTAGGATTTCCTTTTGTACCAGATTTATTATTGAACAGACATATGTTCTATTAATATTAACATAATCTACTGTAACTAAACACAGTATTTCTTCATCTGTAAATTAATAGCTGTTTAGGTTGGATTTCCAACTTCTGTCTGGACTGTCAGAAATCAATAAAGAGATTCTATTGAACGCAATGTTTGATTATGCTAATCAGGGTACATTAAGTCAACTCGTGCTAATTATCTCTTTAATGAGACTTGATAGCACAGAAATCTGCATGCATTTATGAAACAAACTTAGGTGGGTATTCAATTGTTTGTCCGGACCTCAGAAAAACTTGCGCTCTAAAACTATTACCATTAATACGGTAATTACTCGCTGAATTTCAGCTCGCAGCTCCCTGAGCTGCGAGCTGAAATTCAGCGAGTAAATTACCGTATGAACGGTATTTACGCGCAATAATACCGAATTAACGGTAATAGTTTTAGAGCTCGGGTTTTTCTGAGGTCCGGACGAACAATTGAATACCCCCCTTAAAGTAGCATTCCCACATAGAATGTTTATTTTCTTTAAAGAGCAAGTTAAGTCCCCTCTAACCATGCAACTGATGTTCAATTTTCTTAGCTATGACCCTATAAATCATTCTCTTCTTTTGTAAAGCTATCTGGAGAGAAAACAAGTATGGCTGCCAGCCACAGACATAGTCAGCATGCCTGCCACAGTGACGTATTTTAGAAAAACACACATTTTATCATGGGATGGCAGCTCTAAGTAAATAGGTATTATTGGTGGTAATACTTATTTAATTAGTGCCAAAATCTTCTGCTGCACTGTACAATAGGCAATATATGGAATAAAGACTGATAGAAATGCAGGTCGGTCCTATTACTACTAGTATTATACTGTATATGACAGCACCCACTTGCAGCTCATTTGGGGGCTCAGCTGAGGGCTCAGCAGACAGTACAGTGGGGAGCTTTGGTGTGTCCTGCTGGAGGTAGGAGAGGTGAGGATTAGGACTAGTTGGAGACAAAAAAGCGCTCTATCACCAGAGAGCAGGATTATGCCAGACAGGAGCTCAGGAGTAACCTGTGTATCTGTGGGAAGAGACCTGAGACTGCTACAGTGGCCAGTTGGAGACAATAGAGAGTCCTTTCCCTAAAGAGCTGGAACAACGCAGCAGTGCAAGAAATGTGTAATGTTCATGTTATACCACTACAGCAAAAGTAGTAAACGGCATAGCTGCCCACTCCATCCCGAGGAGCAAAATAGCCAATTAGCACTACCTATGGGTGCTAACCTTGTTGTTTTCTTTGTGGTATTTTGCATATATAATTAAAAAAATGATCTTTGCAGTTCTGTATCTATCCATGTTGGTTTTGACCTTGAATCTGTCTCATTATGAATTTAGATTAGACCTATGTTCACCTGGTCCATTTGTGAAACTGTGGTGAAATTTTGTGCAAATCAAATTTTGCTGCAGAACAGACCATTTGGCAGAGGTACAAATTCCCATGATACAATCTTTGCATTCTATTTTTGCTTCACCTTTTGCTTCTCTGAATTTATGCTATGATATAATAATATTACTATTGAGGGGGTGATGTTAGAACACCTCGATGGTGTGCATCTTCCACATGTCAGGAGGTGCTCTAGTGCGCTGTTATTCCAGACTGTCATATGGTGATGCATAGCACTGGACACTGTGAGTTCAAACTCTAATTAGAGTGGGTATTGGAACAGGCGCAGGGGTATAGGGAATGGGTGCATGTGCAGTGAAGCTCCGGCTCTGGATGGGGGTACAGTTGAGGAGCAAGTGTGACTCAGTTTAGAAATTTGAGACAGCAGGATATCAGTACCTGATGTGTTTGGAGGTTAGTCAGTTGGAGGCTGGGAAATAGTTTTATAAGATGTGGTACAAAATTCCATGAGTTGTTAGCAGCATGACACAGTCCTATAGAGGGGAGTGAGATGTGATTTGAGAGATGATAGGCAGAGGTCCAATGCAGATTTGTAGGTTGGAAGGTGTGGCATTGAGGGCTGTATAGGTGAGTGAGGATTTTATATTATATTCTGGAGGGTATGGGAAACTAGTGTAGGGATTTGCAAAGTGCAACAACAGATGTGGAGTGGTGTGAGATGAAGAGCAGTCTTAAAGCAGAACGTGAAGGAGGTTGCAGTAGTCGAGGCAGAAGTTGATGAGTGTTATGTTCGTTTGGTCGCTATCAATAAATATTGTCCACTGCGATCAATGCGGTTCCAACGCACAAAAGAGATTTAATAGCAAGATGTAACAGATAGCAATCAATAAAATAAAGTACAGCCGATACATGCGCAGTGCAAAGTAGACTGAATAATGGTCTCAGTTCCTGGTTTATATACAGTGTGTGGTACTTAAAAAGAAGTGGTGATGTCATGGCATTTTTCCATTGGTTCAGGATTTAGGATAGTCCATCTATTACATTTGATTATAAAAGATTATGTGCTGGAACTTTATTAAGGTGAACTATTTACAAATGAATGCGTGAGCGTGAACGTATGTAGAAGTGTTCGCAAGTGTTATTGTGTAATACACCCTTCCACGCAGTAGCGTGCTATTCGCATATTTTCAGATAAAGCGCAATTAAATTGATGGTTATTAATTTGAAATTACTTCATCCAATTATTTGACTTTCACAGGAGTATTATCAGGTGTATGTACATTACGGTCAATAAGTGTGTAATATATGTAATACTGTGCTATCCTGCTTCTAAGTTAGCCAACTGATGTGACATTGATATATATCTGTATCTATATATATATATATATATATATATATATACATACAAGTTAACCCGTGCATGATACTCATGCATTCTAGTCAAATCAAGCTACTTAAGGTCTTAAAAAGGTTCTTGTCATGCATTTGGGCCTAGCCCAGGCCTCCTCAGGGGAAGAGCGTTACTTCCCGACGCAAGCGCCCCTTTTTAATGTGTGTTCATGAAGTAAAATTACCTCACCAAAATGAGTTTGAGCCCTCAAATCCTAAATTTAGCCTTTACTACCCCTCCCACGGGGGGAAGGGGGAATGATGGAAGTTAACTGACTTCACTATTCTAATTTTTTTGTCAAATAATATCAGTATACCAAATTTCAGGTCAATTGGATGAGCCCTTTCTGAGAAAATAGTTTTTTCCACACACACACTAACACACGCCGCTAGGCTTTTACTTTTATTTATTAAATAATGCTAAGAATTTAGTAGGTCAGTGTATAACTCCGCCCAGCAGGTGGCGCTGCAGCTTGTTGGTTTTTTTTCACACACAGACTAACACACGCCGCTAGGCTTTTATATTATAGATATATCTCACTTGTGAAGCTGCAACGTTCAGATACTGTGTCGGTAAGTGTCAGAACTAGTGGGTTGATGACTCACCTGTGATTATAGTTTACTATTGTATTGCACTGCATCTTGATATTTAGTAATAAAGATACCATTGTATCTTTCCTATTATCCTTCCCTGTGTAATCCGTGAACCCTAACTCCTGGGATTGTAGTGTGTAGTGTAATGGAGCAATATGCTGACAAAGCCCCAAACCTTTTCATATTTATTAATTTGTTTGTAATTACATTGTTGTTGTCTGTCAATGCTTCATTTATATCCTAAAGCTCTGCAGGAATATCAATACATGGCATAAAACTGACTACGTACCTATTGACATTAAAAATTGGCATTGAACTTGGTTTGTTAACACATGTTAAATGCATCATGCAACTGGTTGTAAAACTAAAAATCATTGTACTAACTGATACCATACCTCCCAACAAATCGCGGACCTCAAAAGGGGAGGAGCTTCTACAGAAATTGCCGGACTTTCACATAAAAATTGGACCTTTTTTGGAATAGTCTGAGCAGGGTTTGTGTGGATTGGTGGGGTTGGGTCGATCGGGGGTGGGGCTTATTTTGTCCCGATTATCCATGTCCCAGTGTTGGGAGGTATGAGTGAGACAATATTATGTTTTTACATGGGTATGTAGTCAAAGGCTCATTTAGAGTTGGACTATATTTTTTTGTGCAAAATATGCATTTCCTTCCTGTCTATGTGCACCAAAATGCATGTTATCTATTGATTTAGTGTATCATTGACTTGCCGTTCTTTACAAACAGAGATGCGGGATGGGGCTAGACAGGAGCGGCCAGTGGTAAACCAAGGGTTTTCCACAATTGCAACATCATTACACATAGACGCATATGTAGATTAGCATGTTAAGAGGTGTATCTCTTGTGGGTGCTGGAGGGATAATGCAACGATAATGCACAATCTAGCCGCTTCTGATTGGCTGATTGCTTATTGACCCTTCCAGCTAAAAGTAATAAAATTATTAGCATCACAGCTAAATTTATATGAAATTGCAGCCCTCTATTTGCATGACTTAATTGTGATATCCATTTGGACTACTGCAGGAGAGCCATTACAATTATAAATCAGGAGAATAGATAATTTATATTTAATTTAAATTGTTTTTTTGTGTTTGTATTTAATCACATTTCATACAGAAAATGCAACTTTCACATTTATTAATATTTGTCAAGACAATAGTGTTTCTTAGTTATATAATTATATTGTGTACAAATAGGACACTGCACATTGGAAAGCTATCTCTACAGTCATGGCCAAAAGATTTAAGAATGACACAAGTATTGGTTTTCAAAAAGTTTGCTGCTTCAGTGTTTTTACACCTTTTTGTCAGATGTTGCTATGGTATACTGAAGTAAAATTACAAGCATTTCATAAGAGTCAAAGGCATTTATTGACAATTACATTAAGTTTATTAGTCAATATTTGCAGTGTTGACCCTTCTTTTTGAAGGCCTCTGCAATTCGCCATGGCATGCTGTCAATCAACTTCTGGGCCACATATTGACTGATGGCCGCCCATTCTTGCCTAATCAATGCTTGGAGTTTGTCAGAATTTGTGGCTTTTTCTTTTGTCCACTCGCCTCTTGAGGATTGACCACAAGTTCACAATGGAATTAAGGTCTGGGGAGTTTTCTGGCCAGGGACCCAAAATTTCAATATTTTGATCACTTTTGCCTTATGTCAAGGTGCTCCATCATGCTGGAACAGGTATTGTTCGTCACCAAACTTTTCTTGGATGGTTGGGAGAAGTTGCTCTTGGAGGATGTTTTGGTACCATTCTTTATTCATGGCTGTGTTCTTAGACAAAATTGTGAGTGAGCCCACTTTTTTGGCTTAGAAGCAACCCCACACATGAATGGTCTCAGGATGCTTTACTGTTGGCATGACATAGGACTGATGGTAGCGCTCACATTTCATTCTCCGGACAAGCGTTATTCCAAATGCCCCAAACAATCTGAAAGGGGATTCATTAAAAAAAATGACTTTACTCCAGGCCTCAGCAGTCCAATCCCTGTATCTTTTGCAGAATATCAATCTGTCCCTGATATTTTTCCTGGAGAAGTGATTTCTTTGCTGGCTTTCTTGACACCAGGCCATCCTCCAAAAGTCTTTGCCCCACTGTGTGTGCAGATGCACTCACACCTCCCTGCTGCCATTCCTGAGCAAGCTCTGCATTGGTGGTACCCCGATCCCACAGATAAATCAACTTTAGGGGATGGTCCTGGTGCTTGCTAGATGTTTTTGGGCGCCCTGGAGCCTTCTTCACAACTATTGAACCCTCTCATCGAAGTTCTTGATCCGATAAATGGTTGATTTAGGTGCAATCTTACCAGCAGCAATATCTTTGCCTGTGAAGCCCTTTTTGTGCAAAGCAATGATGACTACATCTGTTTCCTTGCAGGTAACTATGGTTAACAGAGGAAGAACAATGATTTCAAGCACCACCCTCCTTTTAAAGCTTCCAGTCTGTTATTCTAACTCATTAAATAGGAATACAATTTGTGGGCGCTGAAAGGACCCTATGTGATATAAATACAATTATGCTGCAGCTGTCATAAAGCAGGATCTGGACCTGCCATATACATAACATAGAGCAACAAAATGAGAGAGCGCAAAGCATAATATTATACCATAAAATTTATTACATCCTCATAATAGAAAATCTCACATATAAACTGATTATCGGTAGAGATGTTCACTAACCCCCGTGTTCTGGATTTGGTTTTGGTTTTGGATCTGGATTAACTTTGTGTTTTGGTTTTAGTTTTTGAATCCCTATTTTTTTTTATAAAATCACATAATTTTGCTTTTTTTTCCCCTTACATTATGATTAACCTTAGTTGCACTAATTTCAAGTCATTTGCAGTCAATTTTGACCACCTCACAGGTCACAATAGTATTTTCATACACTTTCAAACAAAGACTGCAGCGACCTGGCTGGATGCTAAGCGACAGAGCAATGACACAAACACACGGCAGTTCATAGCACATCTAGGAAACATTGCCACACAGCAGTGGCAGAAAAGAAAAGTGGTGCAAGTTGGAATTGTCCTTGGGCCCTCCCACCCACCTTTATGTAAGATATTGAAAAGGACATATAAAGTTTAATAAAGCAAGCACTCCAGGGACAAGCAGTGCACTTTTGTGGCTGAAATGCTTGATTTGTTTGGGCCCCCACAAAACAAGCTAACAAGGTAACAGTGCTGTTAATGAACTCTTCTGTGGCAAGTCATGCACCAGTGGCAGCAGTTATTGCCAGTGATAAGAAGAAGGCCATTGTCATGCCTGGGCATAAGACCCAAATATTAACCTCTTATGTGTGGAATTATTTTTACCCAAATCCTGACAACAGTTATCTAGCCATTTTTAGCATCATAAAGCCACAGTCAGGAAAGGTAGGGACCTTAACAATCTAGGATCCTCATCCATGTTACACCATTTGAAGCGAGTTCATGGAAAAATTTGTGAAAATCAGAAACTTATGCTAAAAAATATCAACAAGCAGTCCAGCATCAGCTGTCTCCCTTCTCTCAGCTAGATCCCAGCACCAGCAATCTACACCCCCCAACATCTTCATCATCAATATACTCACAAGTGGCTGGAGTTAGCCCTACATCCAAGTTTCTAAGGTAGGATGATTCCTCCCCTATTCAGGACTCCTCAGAAGAATCCTTGAGTGTTAGGCCCACTGCTGCTGCTCCTGCTGCTGGGGGTGGATCTTCAACTCAGAAGCAGACCAAGAAAAAGACTACTAGTAGTTTACAACAATTGAATGTTAAACAATCTTTTGCAAGAAGAAACAAGTATGAAAGCTGTCACCCAGTCGCAAAGTGGATCACAGACACCATGGGGACTATGCTAGTATTAGATCTGCGTCCATTATCCACTATTAATGCAGCTGGTTTTAGACGGTTACTTGAGGTCTTTTATCCCCGTTACCAAATTCCATCATGACACCATTTTACTAGAAAAGCTATTCCTCACCTCAGGTTCGTAAAAATTTAATTATTAGCCTACAAAATACCATTCTACCCACTGTATACTTAGCCACAAAAATGTGGACAAGCGGAACTGAGCAAACTAAAGATTATATGATTGTGACAGCCCACTGGGTTGTTGATTCGCCTTCACCAGCAGGGACAGCAGCAGCATGTACCCAAGAATATCACATTTTTCAGAGGCAGGCTACTCTGTGTATCATCTGTTTCACTAAGAGGCATATTATTATTGTTGCTATTATTATTATCGTAGATTTGTAAGGCACCACAGTGCTCCACAGCGCCGTACAGTATGGAAGACAAGGACATACATAAAACAGGACATACGTAAAACAAGAACAGACAAAATGAATAGAGACATGAAAACAAAGGGTATGTAGGACCCTGCTCATTGGAGAGCTTACTTTCTAAAAGGAAGAGGGCGCATCTGAAACAAGAGGAGCGAGTGGGGCTCAGAGTGGAGATTGGGATAGTTGTGAGGATGCATTAGTGTGAATAGTGTTAACGAGGAGAAGGTCACCTCTAAGAAAGAGACGGGTTTTTTAAAGAGCATCTAAAAATTTGAAGGCTGTGGGAAAGTCTGATTGACCGTGGTAGGGAATTCCATAAGTGGGGAGCAGCATGGGAGCAGTCTTGAAGGCAGGAGTGCGAGGTGGTTATCAGAGACAAAACAAGGTGCAGGTCAGCGGTAATACCATTGACAATCTTTTTGAAAAACTAAGGGATGTCATTGCAACATGGCTTAACCTGCTTGGACTCTTCTGAGGATATGGGATTTCTGATAATGCCACCAATATTGTTAGAGCATTACAGCGGGGGGAATTCCATCACATTCCCTGTTTTGCTCACACAATCAGCTTGATGGTACAGAACTTTTTAAAAAATGACAATGACATGCAGGAGATGCTGTCTGTGTGCCGAAATATTTAAGGTCATTTTCGGGATTCTGCAACAGCATGTAAGAGAATGCAGCAGCTGCAAGAAGAATAGAATTTAGGGGGAATGTACTTTAGTCCAGGTGCTGAAACCACTTGAAGTAGTCACCTGTGAAGAGAGTGCAGACATTATTAGCTTGAGTTAAGTGATTCCCCTAATTAGACTTTTTGAAAAGCAGCAAGAGAAATTGAAGGAGGAAATGAAACAAAGTAATTGCTCTAATTATGTTGGACTTGTAGATTAAGTACTTTATTCGCTTCGCCAGGATCCAAGGTTTATAAACATCTTGAAATCGGATCACTACATTTTTGCAACTGTGCTTGATCTTAGGTTTAAGAGCTATGTCTTCTCTTTCTTTACAACTGACCCAGATCTCAAGAGATGCAATGAGCTCCTAGTCAGAAAGCTGACAGCTCAAGTCATACATGACACAATGACATCTCCTCCTACAGTTTCTCTGAAAATTGCTTCTAGGAAAAAAACTTAGCTTTCCCAAGACACCCAGTGGTGATGCAGATGAGTCTGCACAACATTTTGACTTTTGGTGTGGTCTAAAACAATTGCACAAAATTCGTGACAGCTCTTCCATAAAATGAATTACAAATTCCATGAGGAAGGCCATTACCGGCAATTACATCAAAGTACACAGAGTTCTGTGATGGTGGATTCCAGCGGGATGAATTAGAATGATTGTTTAAGAATGATATACACACTGATGAGGGTGAATATGATGACAGTGTAGATTGCAGGATGGCATGTTGGCAATTTTATGTTTTTCTACGGTAAACTTTCACCTTTATTAGAGAGATGTTTTTTTCTTTAAAAAGGTAAAAGCTTTTTATTTACATTTTTGTTTCCCTGACTTAAAACCACTATGCACTTGAACATGGGCTTTAGCACATGAGGTAGAAGGATTAGTATCATCATGACTGAGACTGGAGAGTGACAAGAACAGATCTAGAAGACCAAGATAATTAGCAGTGGAGCAATGGAGCTCTCCTGAATGTCACTGGAGACTTTGAAGAACACTGCTACCCCTCCTCTTTCTTTTCTACCTATGACGCTGCCCAACTGCACTAGAGACTGCCAAGAACCGTGCTACCCCTTCTGTATCCCTCTGTAAATTGGCGCTGGATCGCGGTAGGAGGCGGTACTTATAGAAACCTAAACTCGCGAGATTCGACGACTAAGCAATGATGTTTTTCCTTGTTTTAATTTCCGAGGGCGTACGAAACTACAGAGACAGCTCAACTTGGTACTCGGATCTGCTAAGTTTGGGTGTGTTTGGTTTTCGGGGAACCGAGCCTGAGCATCTCTAATTATCAGTATATATTATACCAGATACAGCATAAAAAAGATTCTGAGTGTTAATTCATAGACAGTCTTAATGGTAGGATCCTCAGAAGCATTCCAAACTACAGTCGATAAATAAGCAACGTCCAGAGGAATAGAAGCATATAGATATACCAATGAATTGGTTGTTGAATCCAATAGTCCTCTCCTGGGTTTTTGAGACAGAAGTGCTCAAGCTGGAAATGTGACATCCTTGGATGTTAAATGCAGGTCACAGCAAACGTATATAATTGCACTTATACTTATAACTTTCATGCACCGTTTGGGAAATAGGAAGCGCTGATTGCCAGTCCTAGTAATAAGATAATCCTCCTCATTGCTTTAGAACGATTCCAAAGAAAAACCTCGGGGTTAGTTATGCGGACTTCCAGCAGACATGTATAAATCACCTGATCACCTGACATGTTTCTCAGCGTATAGCCGTTTCATCAGAGGCACATATTTTAACTCAATCAACATGACAGAGTTATCTCTAGCCTTGTCATTGTCAACATTCTCACCTCTGTTAACGAGAGAATAACTGACCTGATGTCAGCTGGTCCTTTTGTGGCAGGGCTGAAATGCAATGGAAATGTTGTTTTTGGGATAAAGTGCATTGTCATGGCAAAAGAGAGACTTTGAAATTAATTGCAATTCATCTGATCACTCTTCATGACATTCTGGAGTATATGCAAATAGCCATCATAAAAACTGAGGCAGCAGACTTTGAATAATAATATTTGTGTTATTCTCAAAACTTTTGGCCATGACTTTACACTATTTTGGGGTATAAGTATACCAACTTGCTACGACTGACGTATGCCTGGCGCAAATGCTACTGTTTTTGAGCTGGAAGCATCTTCAGATGCATCTCACTGATCATATGCATATAAATGCACCTTCTTTTACTTGTGTCTTTTCCCTGCATACTAATGTGTTTTAGAATGTTTTACCACTTGTGCACTGTGGGTGCAGCTTGAACATCTATGACAATAGAAATGATTGGCATCTATGTTAAACACGACCTCACTAAAGAACAGGACACATTTGACATGGTAAAGGCTGTATTTTAGGTGCTTACTGCTCCTTAGTGAGTAATGAGGTTGCACTTACCATAGAGATCAATGATGGTGAATTAGTAGTGACTGCACCTGAGGGTTTGCCCAAAGTGTACATAGCCTAAGAGCCAAAGGACAGCAGGGAAACTGTATCTTTATCCATACAAACACAAACATATTATTCTCATAGATATTAGTCCATTTCAAGTGCACCCTTATAGCAATTTAGTCAAAGAGTAAAATATGAAATTAAAATATAAAACTACTTTCAATCCTAATCCTATATTTTTAAAGGTAGTATATTGCTGACTGACGTGACAACGCATTCAATAAACCATCTTAATGTAAAACATGTTTCCCTCTAGGGAACAATATATTTAAATATATTTATAATGACAATCCTATGTCCCCATTTACAATCCCTACGTTTTGCATAATCTATTGAAATTGAAAAGCATTTATCATTTTGCCATGTTTTCATAATTGACTGCTTATTTATTAACACTTGGAGCGGAGATCTGCAGAATGCCGACCATGAGAATACAAAGGTGTGTGGAACCTACAAGATACTAATCATAGAGGTGCACCCAGTGCAAGAACTGGTATTAATAAGAAGGGAATGTTGAGTCTTGCTAGTACTCTCCTTCAGAGCGAAAGATAAGCTTTATTCAATCATGTACAACACAGGCTGGAACAGCTTCCAAGCTCCGTGCTGCAAAAGATCAAATTAAACTTATGTGTCCTTTCCATGCAGATGTGTTCCTCTTTTAACTTCATTCTTTAGAACCAGAATGCAGGCTCTGAGTGATGAAGTGCAATCAAACTATTACATTGAAGAATACATATAACTGAACAAAAATATGCAGTTCTACTGACAATGGGGCTTATTTAATAATAGTGCTATGTGAGCAATTGTGCTGTTGCACATAACAGCCAATCAGACTAGACTAGAAAAATGACATCATCTGATCGGTTACAATGAGTAAATCTAAAAATCAGATGTGTGCACATTATTTCTTGCCATTAAATAATGTGATATATGTATCTGTCTGTTTTCAAATACCAGAATATTCAAAAACTAATATATTTATATACAGACGCTCATGCAGTTCAATGTAAACAACTAAACATTAAATGAAGGGTTAAACAGGAAGTAAAGATATTAATATATTTTTATGTTTTTTAATGCAAATACATTATTTTATTACATTTATTGGGGGGGGGGAGGGGTGTATTGTGATGATGTTACCTTTCCAGCCTTTTATTACTCACTAATACAATTTTTTTTTCTTGCCAATCTGTCTATATCCAAGCTTCCATCAGCAGGCAGCAGATAGTAGGGCAGTATGGAGAGCAAAATTCAATAACCCTGAACTCAGGAATGTAGAATGAAGAGTAAAATAGCAAAAATGTACAAAATAAAGGAAACAGTAACAGTCTATGAACCACAAAACCTTCAGGCCTGCACTTACTTGCCTGCACATTACAAAGCACACCTTAATTCCAAATTTTGGAATTGTCTCCAATTATCAAGAAGACATTTAGAAGTGGCGGTATGGAAAATGTAACTGAATGGAGATTGAGAGTTTTTTGAGAGAAATGGCACTATGACATACCACCGTATACTGGCCCACTTCCACCACTGTTTGTCCCAGTAAAAACGCTCTGCGTGGCCTTTTGCATGTTTGTGGGTCTGTCTGGAAATGCCTATGGTAGAAACAGTCACAACATCCCTTCAATGTCCAACCGACTTCTATTTTTGCAGTCTCCCCTTGGTTAGATTCCTTCTGTTCATTCCGAGAGAATAGAAAGGTGTGCTTTAGGGTCAACCCCTTCATTAATGTTAATTTTTTTCCCTAAAATACTGCTCAGTTTAGCTGCTTTTATAACTTAATTTAATCATCAGAATACGAGGACTGCAGGACAATCCTGTGTCACTTTTGGAAGATTTTCACTGCATTAGCAGAACAACGCCAAGAAATGCTCTTTCCCCAAGTGCAACTGGAAGGTGCGAAATGCCTCCTATAGGGAGTATAGGATGAGCTCAGATCCAGGAATTTCAAGTACTTTTACTGGAAGAAAAAGGCTAAGGGCCTGAGTCAGAGGAGAGCAAAGCATTAAAAAGGAGTAACTTTGCACCTGGGCAAAACCATGTTGCATTGGAGGGGGAGGTAAATTTAAACTGTGAGGACAGATTTATAATTGGTGCAGGGCATGTCCTAGATTAACTTTCAATTTTATTGTAAAAATAAAGCTATCAAGTATTTGTGTGTTAGATGAAAAAACATCCGGGGGTAAATGTATCAAGCTCAGATTTTTTTCCGGCAGGTTTGAAAAACCTATCAGATTCTAGCTATCATTTATTTAGTACATTCTACAGAATGATAGCTAGAATCTGATTGGTTGCTATAGGCAACATTTCCACTTTTCATACCCGCCGGAAAACTCTCAGCTTGATATATCTACCCCCCCCCCCCCCCCGGTATTTAACTTATGTGTAAAATAATAAACTAATTTGCATCCCTTGTATTGTAACATGGTTTGTCCCGGAGAAGATCTACTCCTTTTTTTGGCTTACTTTCCTTAATGACTCAGGCCCTATATGCGCTCAGGCAAAGCAAGGAACATCCCCTCTTCATCCCTTCATCTCATTTAAATTATTCTGCAAAATTAAACCCCCCATTTGTACCTAATCTACACTCAGCAAGGGATGTTCCTGACTCCTCCCAGTGCAAACGTTTGGCTCCTGCAGACGACGCTATCTTGACCTGCAAATCCATGTACTGCCCATAGAACCGGATGCAACGCCACAGAAGTAAGTGTATGTCACAAAAGAGTATTGCACGGCAGTTTTCCACTTTTGTCAAATTTAAAGTGAAGCAACATTTCAGTAAACATGCACAAAACATATTTGTTACTGAAATTGTGACATTTCATTTGTCATTGTGACTATAACATTTATTAATTTCTTAAACCACATAGGTTTTTGAGGCTTGTGTCTTTTTAATATAGAAAATAAACGTCTGGATCAGCCAGTCGAGGCACAGGAGAGACTTCTTTTAACTATGCAACAAAGTTCTAAAAGTGGTTCAACTTTGAAAAGCACATACACAATTTATTTAGTCTCAATCATTTTTAAGAAGCCTTATTATATAAACATCACCCTGGAGGTGTGCCGTCTACTAAGGGGTATATTTAATAAACGGCGGGTTTGAAAAAGTGGAGATGTTGCCTATAGCAGCCAATCAGATTCTAGTTGTCATTTATTTAGTACATTCTACAAAAGGACAGCTAGAATCTGATTGGCTGCCATAGGCAACATCTCTACTTTTTCAAACCCGCAGTTTAGTAAATATACCCCTAAGTCTTGTTTGAGCAGCTAGGGAGTGAAAATAAAGTCCTCCAATCATATAAATGTTCCTTTTGGTTGACATCCTCCATGCTTTCAACTCCCTTCCCTCCCCATCCAATTCACTTTAATAAAAAAATATTGCAATAATATTTTAGGTATATTCAGATATTTCTAATGGTATGAAATGCGGTATTTATTATTTTTACAATTTGTATGCTTTAAGTTTAGCAACGGATTGACATATATTTAAATATAATATAAATAAGACATGGTTCACTGCTGCCTTACACAAAAAATAGGTCTAATGGAAAGCACCTCAGATAACATATTTGACGTTCTTCAACCAGTGAGCCAGCATTTGAACAAAAGAAGTGGTGCCTATGATAACATGTCACATGTGCACTTATAATACATGATATATGAATAAATAATTTAGGATGAAACTTGAGGTAGATTTACTAAAATTTCTGTAAAGCAAAGTGAAGGTGTTGCCAATAGCAACCAATCATAGTTTAGTTATTGTTTTTTAGAGAGTACTAAATAAATGATAACTAAAATCTGACTGGATGCAAAACCTCCACTTTTCCTTTTTAGAAGATTTAGTACATCTACCACTGATGTCCAGTGATGTCTAGAGAATGACAAAGAGAATAATCTATTTCACTATGGTATTTTAGGACATACCTTTGTTCATGCCAGATAGTGATAACATAACATAACATTTCAAACTTGTTCATGCACAAAGGGTTGATTACGAAGTGCAAAAATGTGCCCCCTGCCTTTTATTTTCTATGATGTCATACACTAACTTTTATGGGTGCTCTGTAGGTGTTTGTAATAAGAAGCCATCATACGGTTTTCAATGGATGGCTTCTACCTTCCAGGTACATGTGGTATACACATTTATACCGATCAGCCCCAACTTTAAAACCTCCTGCCTAATGCTGTGTAGGTCTCCCGCGTGCCGCCAAAGCAGGTCTGACCCATTGAGGCATGGACTCCAAAAGACCTTTGAAGGTGTCCTGTGGTATGTGGCACCAAGACATTAGCAGTAAGTCCTTTAAGTCCTGTAAATTGCAAGGTCAGGCCTCCATGGCTTGGACTTGTTTTTCCAGCACAATTCATAGATGCGCGATCAGATTGAGATCTGGGGAATTTGGAGACAAAGTCAAAACCTTGAAATCTTTGTCCAGTTCCTGAAACCAATCCTAGACAGTTTTTGTAGTGTGACAGGGTGCATTATCCTGCTGAGAGGGACCACTGACATCGGAATACTGTTGCCATGAAGAGGTGTACTTGGTCTGCAACAATGTTTATGTAGGTGGTACATGTCAAAATAACATCCACATGAATGTCAGGACCCAAGGTTTCCCAGCAAAACATTGCACAGAGTATCCGCCGGCTTGCTTTTTTCCTATATGTATTCTGGTGCCATCTCTTCCCGGTAAATGACGCATGCGCACCCGGCTGTTTATCAGACCAGGCCACCCTCTTCCATTGCTCAGTGGTCCAGTTCTGGCGCTCATGTGCCCATTGTAGGTACTTTCAATGGTGGACAGGGGTCAGCATGCGGCTACGCATGAAGCTGCGATGCACTGTGTGTTCTGATACCTTTCTATCATAGTCAGCATTAACTTTTTCAGCAATTTGTGCAACAGTAACTCTTCTGTGGGATTGGACCTGACAGGCTAGACTTCTCTCCCTACACTCCTCAATGAGCCTGCTGATGGTTTGTCCCAGTTGTCTAGCCAGCACAATTTGTCCCTTGTCACAGTTGCTCAGATCCTTACGCTTGGCTATTTTTCCTGCTTTGAACACATCATCTTCAAGAACCGAACGTTCACTTACTGCCTAATATATCCGACCCCTTGACAGGTTCCAATATAACAATATAATCAATGGTATTCACTTTACTTGTCAGTGGTTTTAATGTTACGGCTGATTGGTTCATATAGACTAAAATAGTTCAGATGTTCTCTACTCTTACTGTGTGGCTACACCAAGCAGTATTTTAGCAGAAAATTAAAAATGTATTTAATGAAGGAGGTGGTCCTAAAGTAGTAGTAGGTTGCAGTGTTGGCTTCACCCATTCCAACATGCAACTTTCCATCTGACCTGCAATCCAGCAATGGTAATTGGTAATCAAACTGATTTTAACGGAACAGTTCCAAAAACTGTAATGCATACTTACCAACTTTTTTCAGTCTTAGTCCGGAAGCCTCTCGGTGGCAGGTGGGCGTGCGGGGGGCGGGGCTCTGAAATCGCGTCATTACGTCGGCCCCGTGACGTAATGATGCAAATCGCGTCATTTGACAGCGGGGGGTGGGGCTAAATGCCACAATTCCCGGAGAATCGCAGCATTTTGGCCCTAATTCGGGCACATGCGGTAGATTGTCACACTCTCCCGGGAGTCTAGGAGACCCACCCAAAATGCGGGAGTCTCCCGGACATTCCGGGAGAGTTGGCAAGTATGCTGTAATGTAGGTGTGCACTTATGCATGCACTAAGCAGATACATAAGTGCAATTAAACAAGTAGAAATGTATTGCAGGAGCATTTTTGCACATTAGTAAATCACCCTTGCTGCAAAACCATCTACATCTCTGCTTCACTCCCCTTTGCCTCCATTCTACTAACCTCAGCTAAAAACTACTGTCTAAAGAGCAGTTCCTACAGGAAAAGAGTAGTTCGGTCATCACAAAACATTTTCATTTTTCCTGCCTCCAGCCCAGGTAGCCCACTATGGGACTGGCCTGGGGGGCACATGCCACCAAAGCGTGCCCGTGATCATGACGAGTTGGAGGATTGCAGTGAGAGATGGAATGTGCGTGAGGGCCAAAGTATCACTTTTGGCTCTCCCCCATAGGTAATTGCAGATTTTCCAATCTCTCCTAAAATACTGCCTCATTGATGTCACATTTGCAGATTTTACATATATGTGCTTTCCAGTACAAAGTGCCCCTGGAGGGTGAACGAGGTGCCCCATTTAAAGCATTGGCTGATAGATCATTTCTGAGGATGAGTACATTTAAATTGGGGGAAAATGTCTACATCTGTCCAATAAACCAGCCATGCCAATCTGTAATCTCTACCTGTAGCTCATTTATAAATCTCATCTCACAACAGAATAACTCATTTTTGCATTATTACTGCATTCTGTAAGAAAAGCCCTCATCCACTCTGCTTCTACCATTAGTAGGAGCAAAATCCTGCATCCCCAATAGTTATCACTATTTTGATGCACTAATCCATGTACAAACAGAATCTGCGGAGTGGGTCTGTATTTTTGTATCTTTCTGAATAACCCTTTCACAGTTCTATTGCATTTGCTGTCTTTGTTTATATGTAATTCTTTATGTGCATTGTGAAGAATACAGGAGAAACTGCCATACTAGGAGAAACAAACTCTTATTATACCTGGGACTGTATACTAGAATTTATTTTAACTGCTGAGAAATAAGACGCTAAAGTCACCTATTTTAAGCCTAGTAATGGAGCTTAGAACAATATCAGACTGAACCCTTGTTGGGCACAGTTGTTAGCTGCTGTCAATTAAACAGATTTGGATCTTTTTAATAAGTTTTTTTTTCATTTTATTAAAATGTGACTTTAAAAATCACTGTTGTGTTCAACTGTGGACGCAAATAGTCAGATAATATTACTGCAATCTCATCTCTGTGTTTGTGACCTCCTGCTGCCATCTTCAGGAATAGAATGGAACAGTGGAGATCCTATACTGGATTTAGATAGATATAGAGGTGAATCCAGAGCCCCAGATATCTCCCAAAAAAAGAGACAGAACCCTTATTATGCGTAATGAAAAGAGCATATACTTAAATTCATATTCTTTGTATGGCTTTTTGGGAGATAACTGGAACGCTGGATTCACCTCTATTTCTTCTTTTTTATACAATATTCACAACTGGTGTATGGTTGTTTGAGGTTTATCTAGCAGCACTGGAATATAGAGCGCTGGTGGGTTTCTCCATCCTTTATTGGATTTAGATAGATACTTGTAAAAATAGAGCCAATATTCTTTATATAATGGATGTGAAATTTAGGGTGCAAAATGTGCATATTCTTTCTCCAATATATGTTAAGTGGGGTACATCTGTATCGAGTCAGTGGATAGGATTTTCATATTTTTCACATCCATAGATTTGGCAAATAATTAGTGATGCCAGTCACAGTGTATGGAACGTAATCAAGAAAATAAGTGAGCACCAGCAAATGCCACATGTCTATAATTTTATTGTTAAAAAGACCTTACAGCCACTCAGACACTTATTCTTCTTAGATTGTACTAGGAGATAACGTCTGTGAATGATGTCTGTGACTGCTACTATTGCATACTTGCCAACTCTCCCGGAATGTCCGGGAGACTCCCGAATTTTGCGAGAGTCTCCCGGACTCCCGGGCGAGTGTGGCAATCTCCCGAATTCTGCCCACTTCACTAGGAAGTGCCCCACTTTCTAGTGAAGTGGGCAGAATTGGATCCCAAACGCCGTGATTCCCGGTGAATCGTGGCGTGTAGCCCCGCCCCCCGCTGTCAAATGACGCGATTTGCGTCATTATGTCGCGGGGGCGGGGCCAAAATGACGCGATTTCGGCACCCCGCCCCCGCACGCCCACCTGCTACAGAGAGTCTCCCGGACACCAACTTAAAAAAGTTGGTAAGTATGTACTATTGATAGTCCAAACTACTGTACACTTGTGCGCGCACGACATTTGACTTGCACTTCAAAATTGGCAGGTCATATTCACTTTTTGCAGTTCATGGTCCCCATTCACAATCATATTAAAATAAAAAAAACACTTATCATTTATATTTTTAATATAATATATTTTTTTTTAAAGAAAATTGAACTCAAAATGCAAACATTACTCTATTCACGGTTTGAGGTTCACCATTCACATTTTTAGTTCACAGTTCACAATAAACCCTGCCAAAAAGACTTGAAAATAGTCAAACCAATTGAAACATGGTTAAACCTGCTCAACTTGCCCAATTTCTGCATTGATTCTAAAATTCAAGAAATTTTGACCAATTTTCAAAGTTTAGAACCAATGAAATCCTCATTTGCATAAATCTCATAACTAAGCACTGGTTATACTGCAAACAACTAAAGTTTTGCTATATGATATCTAATAATGACCTGAATATTGTTTCTACTCTGTGGTCAAAAACAGTTACCAGACATCTCCTCTTTTGCTCATATATATAGTTTAATAGTACAGACATTCTTCAGGTCTCAAAAAAGCATTGAAAGCATACTATCAAAACTAAGATAGAGCAGTTCCCATTTTAATAGATCACAGTGCGCAAATAAATGATATGGGATTTTTTTTCAACTGGGTGGAATTCACCTTTAGATTATGTGATTGATCTCTTGTGAAATGTATGTCTAGTGCCACTGAGTGACATCAACATTTTGAAATGTGTATAAGATAGTTAATTGTCACTGTTTGGAAAGAAAAGAAAAAAAATCACACTTTTCGGTACAGAGCTTATAAAAAAGATTTTCTACATCAGCAGGTTGAGTTTAAGACTGAAAGCAACCAGCGTCATTTTACACGTTTTAAACAGAAATTTGCATCATAAATAGCAAAACATATGAAAATAAACCCTAGCCCCACCTTAATTATGAGGTGGATCTGTGTAGCACCCAGGCACAGCAAAACCATACCAGACTTTTTAAAATTCAACTTTTTCTTCATTTGCTCGTTTCATATTATCATCTGGACACAGTACTTCTTCTACTACAGTCATTCCCAAGAAATCATGCACTAATTTATCATGTTAGGGAACACTGATGTATGAATACAACTAGACATAGGGCTGCAGGCCAATCACGGTGATCCATTGCTCCATGGCCCCAAACCTGGATGGGCTGTCACAGAATTCTTGCGGATGCAGGATGACGGTGTGAACACAAAAACAGGATAAATCCCTGGCTGAAATCGGTTTACCATTGTGGCGGATGACTAGGAAACAATACATCCTAGGCACAGGAGACAGAATCCTGATTCTAATATGCGAAGCAGAGCCTCTAGGTAAGAACGCGGTAATAATATTCAGCTACAATAGAAAAGAAGCAGAACAAAAGCTGGTGTCCAGGAGCACAAAAATCAGTATAGTCACAAACAAGCTAGCTCAAAACATATGGAAACAATAATAGATGAGCTGCCGAAAAGCTGCAATCATGAACACTGGGTCAATGATCTAGAAATGTGTTGCTCTCACAGGACCCGGATCAAATAGGCCACTAATTGCCACGTGGCAATTAGTAGCTAGGCATGTAAGAGAAGCACAGAGCATGCTCAAAAAGGAATAAACACTGAGCATACTCAAGCACTCCAGCAATTCTCCTACACAAACATTCAACTGAGCATGTCCAGGTTTCTGAAGCTTCTTTCAGAGCTATCACAGTTTTGCATGCTCTGAGACAAGAGGAGAACTTTCTGGCAAGTCAGACATCCTGGGATCATCTGGCAAGGAAGACTTCTTGGGACCGTCTGGAGGTGGCAACAGCTGTGCAGGCTTGGGAACCTCTGGAAGTGATGGCTGTTGGCAGGCTCGGACCTGAAAGCCAGGAAAGATAGTTTGTCCTCCATGCTGAAGACCTGAGCAGTGTCTGTCCTCAGGCCTGAAGTCCAGGGTAGTAAACTTGTCCTCAGGCCTGAAATCAAGTACCGTCAAACACACAGGGGCTTGGACACTGATCTTTACAGCTGGGCACAGACACAGACCTTTGGAGACTGAGCACAGACACAGACCCCTGGCAGAGCTGTTTTTTTTGTAAACTTTGGTCAGAACAGTGGAGGCAATGTCTGGACACTCAAGAAGCTAGGCAAAATCTGGATACTCTGTAAACGAGTCAGTAGCCTGGGGCTGGACACTCAGGCAGTAAATCAGGAATTAGGACTGGATACTCAGACAGTCAGTCAGGAATCAATGATTGAATCCTTTGCTGGTAGATTTGGAAGTACCTCTGGCATGAGCAGGGTAAGCGGCAAGATGACCACAATAACAAGTGCTACTGGGATGAAAATACATCTGGAATTCAGGAACTGGACTCAATGAAGGTAACAAAACTGCCTCAGACATGGCAAGCAGAACTGCCTTCAAATCTGGTAAGGCAGGACTCCCTCAGATGAGGAAGATTAGACAGAACAGGTGGGACCAATCCTTGAACAGAACAGGTGGGAACAGGTGTCCTTGAACAGAACAGGTGGGACCAATTCAGAACCACATGGGAAAGACGAGAGCTCCTTGAATAGCACAGGCTGGACCACCTATAGATAAGGAAGATGGGACTCCTCCAACAGAACAGTCAGGTCGTCCAAGACAATAAGTTTTCTGAACCCTTCCACATTTAGTGTTGCTAGGAAATCCAGTAAGTTTATGACCTTGATTGATTTATAGGGGGTCCAGTGCATGGAAAATCGAGATCAGATCTCTTCTCCCAATAACATTACTAGATCCCTTGTAAACTGTTAGTGCTAGACATCCATCAATCCTTCCATCAGTTTAAAGAAATAACATAAAGAAATTAAGTATTAAATATTTATAGAGAGAAAAATATTGTTGTAAAAAAAAAGTTGTTTCTTTCCATAACCCCTCCCCACTCATCAAGGGTTATTTACAAAAGTGCAAATCTGCTTTCCCAGAGTAAATGCCATATTGTTATTCTATGTGCCAATTTATGTATGAAATCGCCATAGTTCACAGGGAAGTGCAGAGATTTGCTGGCCAAGATGGAGGTTTCTGAAAGATGCAGCACCTGATCAAGAAGATGGGCAGGCTGGGTTGTTTATTGCTGAGTGAAGGTCAGGTACATGATCCTGCCTAGAGATTTCAATTTGTGAGATGACATTATGTCAACTGGATTCTAGGGGCGGAGAAGGAGCATTTAGGGGATCATTAATTTTTATTACTGCAGCACCCACTAGACAGGGATGTCTAGTGGGTGCTGCAGTAATAAAAACATTTAAAACACACACAAAAGTATCACATACAAAAACAGTCCTACTGTCCCCTCACTCTCATGGTTCATGGAAACCTGCGAGATTGTGGAGAGTGTTTATTATTATGGTGGTTAGATCCGATGAGTGTTCTTTTTGGCAACTAGTCACATTTATGCAAACACTGTTGTATGTGACGTACGAGTATTACAGATTATACTTCTTTATTTTGCGCTTCTTTCCTCTCAAATGAAATTATTATATCATGTTAAAAAATTGTAGTTGTCTCAGAATCCATATGAATGTATGATTTTCATGTATATAACTATACTGTTAGTTCTGTGGGGCATTGATAGGTAACCCAGGGCCGGATTAACCCGAGATCTAATTGGGCTACAGCCCAGGGGCCTTGGGCATCCAGGGGGCCCTTGAAAGTGCTCAGTGACATTATTACTTGGTGCGGGAGCGGGGGCGCCTGAGGCCCGATCGATGCTGCTGAGCCTGTCACTGTAGTAATCTCCTTACTGAGGAGATCTCGTGAGAGTGAGACTCACTCCCACGAGATCTCCTCGGTAAGGAGCTTACAGCGCGCCGCGGAAGAACTACAGTGACAGGAGAACAGAAAGAGATAAGCACTGGGGGGAGAGGGAGGCTTACAAGGGGGGGCTCACGGGGGGGGTCGACTCACAGGGGGGCCTCATGGGGGAATGGAGGCCCCCTTAGCCCAGGGGCCTCAATTTCCTTAATCCGGTCATGTGGTAACCCGATACACTACAGGCAGGGCCGGTGCTAGGGTCTGTGGCGCCCTAGGCACATTTACAAAATCGGCGCCCCGCGACCATAGCCTCCCCCCCCCCCCGCGCCCCCCGGCACATTTTCAAAATCGGCGCCCCCACCCTGCACACTTACAAAATAGTGTGTAATTGTGCAGGGTGGGGGCGCCGATTTTGAAAATGTGCGTCTTTTCTTACCTGCTTCTAACCTTGCCTAGTGGGAGCGCCGGGCCTGACTACAGGGGCCACATAGGCAGCCATCTATCCTTCAAAAGGGCCACACATTATCCTTAATCTCATTAATAAGCTCAAACAGTACATTTAATGAAAGGAGAAGACACATATCAGTAATAACATAGCAGGCATTTTAAACAAGTGTTACAGGCTGTAACAAACACAAATGTGACAATGAAACAGGAAGGAACTGGGGGCCACAGGTGAAGACTCTGAGTGCTGCATGTGGCCCTAGGGCCGTCTGCTGCCCATCACTGGCACAGAGTGGTCATATACATCATGTACAATTTTGGTTGCATTGAATAAATGAGCAACGATATAATTTAACTCACAGAGTTAAAAACACCAGGAGCTCACAGGCATTTTCAAAAAGAAAACAAGATGAACTAGGAGTGTTGGCTAACCTGTGACACTCCAGGTGTTGTGAAACTACAAGTCCCAGCATGCTTTGCCAATATATAGCAGCTTATTGCTGGAAGGGTATGCTGGAACTTGTAGTTTCACAACACCTGGAGTGTCACAGGTTAGCCAACACTGATCTGGGACATGCCCTACTCCAACTATAAATCTGTAATCACATTTTAAATTGACCTCCCCTCCAATGCAACATGGTTTTACCAAGGTGCAAAGTTACTCCTTTCCTTAATAAATTAGGCCATCAGTGTCCAAAAGTGCAAATTGCTACAAAAATATATTAAGATAATTAATACATTAATATCTAAAAATCAAATCTTTATTAATCCAATTATTAAAATCCAAATTATCATTTATATCATTAGTGCATGCGAAATATTAATATAGTGTGTAAATTGTGCAATATAAAAAGTTAAAAGTATCTGAAATGGTTTCCCTGCCCTGGAAAATAATTCACTCCTAGGGGTAAATGTATGAAGATCCGATTTTTTCAACTTGCCGGAAATCAGCGACTTTGCAGCTAAAATTTAAAGCGGCGATGGCTTGTAAATTGCCTTTACAAGCCATCGCCGCTTTAAATTTTAGCTGCAAAGTCGCCGATTTCCGGCGAGTTAAAAAAATCGGATCTTCATACATTTACCCCCTAATGGTAAATAAATAAACATTTCTAGAATTATATGTTCCTACTAGGGATGAGCGCACTCGGATTTCTGAAATCCGAGCCCACCCGAACGTTGCGGATCCGAGTCGGATCCGAGACAGATCCGGGTATTGGCGCCAAATTCAAAAGTGAAACTGAGGCTCTGACTCATAATCCCGTTGTCGGATCTCGCGATACTCGGATCCTATAAATTCCCCGCTAGTCGCCGCCATCTTCACTCGGGCATTGATCAGGGTAGAGGGAGGGTGTGTTAGGTGGTCCTCTGTGCTGTTTAGTTCTGTGCTGTTTAGTTCTGTGCTGTTTAGTTCTGTGCTGTTTAGTGCTGTGCTGTGCTGTGCTGTTTAGTGCTGTGCTGTGCTGTGCTGTGCTGTGTTCTGCAGTATCAGTCCAGTGGTGCTGTGTGCTGTGCTCTGTCCTTCTGAGGTCAGTGGTGCTGCTGGGTCCTGTGCTGTGTCCTGTTCAGTCCAGTGGTGCTGTGTCCTGTGCTCTGTGCTTCTAAGGACATAGTTATTTCCCCAATATTCCCCTGTGTTTAAAAAAATAAAAAAAAGTTTTTTTAAAAAATACCAAAAACTACTTTAATATTTTTTAATTACCACAAAATTTTCACAACCAATCCTGCAGTATAAGCCCATTGGTACTGCAATATTACCAAGTTCACACATTCAGCAGTAAAAGTCCAGTGGTACTGCAATATTACAAAGTTTACACATTCTGCAGTATCAGTCCAGTGGTGCTGTGTCCTGTGCTCTGTCCTGCTGAGTTCCGTAGTGCTGCTGGGTCCTGTGCCGTGTCCTGTTCAGTCCAGTGGTGCTGTGTCCTGTGCTCTGTGCTTCTAAGGGCATAGTTATTTCCCCATTATTCCCAAGTTTTTAAAAAATAAAAAAAAAGTAAAAAAAAATAAAAAATTTAAAAAAAAAAAAAAATATATAATAATTATAACCAAATTTGCAAAACCAATCCAGCATTATAAGTCCATTGGTACTGCAATATTACCAAGTTCACACATTCTGCAGTATCAGTCCAGTGGTGCTGTGTCCTGTGCTCTGTCCTGCTGAGTTCCGTAGTGCTGCTGGGTCCTGTGCCGTGTCCTGTTCAGTCCAGTGGTGCTGTGTCCTGTGCTCTGTGCTTCTAAGGGCATAGTTATTTCCCCACTATTCCCAAGTTTTTTAAAAATAAGAAAAAAGTAAAAAAAAATAAAAAATTTAAAAAAAAAATAAAAAATAATAATTATAACCAAATTTGCAAAACCAATCCAGCAGTATAAGTCCATTGGTACTGCAATATTACCAAGTTCACACATTCTGCAGTATCTTGTGCTACATATAATGGAGACCAAAAATTTGGAGGATAAAGTAGGGAAAGATCAAGACCCACTTCCTCCTAATGCTGAAGCTGCTGCCACTAGTCATGACATAGACGATGAAATGCCATCAACGTCGTCTTCCAAGCCCGATGCCCAATCTCGTAGTACCGGGCATGTAAAATCCAAAAAGCCCAAGTTAAGAAAAAGTAGCAAAAAGAGAAACTTAAAATCATCTGAGGAGAAACGTAAAGTTGCCAATATGCCATTTACGACACGGAGTGGCAAGGAACGGCTTAGGCCCTGGCCCGTGTTCATGACTAGTGGTTCAGCTTCACCCACGGATCTTAGCCCTCCTCCTCCTCCCCCCCCCTACAAAAAATTGAAGAGAGTTATGCTGTCAGCAACAAAACAGCAAACAACTCTGCCTTCTAAAGAGAAATTATCACAAATCCCCAAGGCGACTCCAAGGGTGTTGGTGGTTGTCAAGCCTGACCTTCCCATCACTGTACGGGAAGAGGTGGCTCGGGAGGAGGCTATTGATGATGTAGCTGGCGCTGTGGAGGAACTTGATGATGAGGATGGTGATGTGGTTATTGTAAATGAGGCACCAGGGGGGGAAACAGCTGATGTCCATGGGATGAAAAAGCCCATCGTCATGCCTGGTCAGAAGACCAAAAAATGCACCTCTTCGGTCTGGAGTTATTTTTATCCAAATCCAGACAACCAATGTATGGCAATATGTAGCTTATGTAAAGCTCAAATAAGCAGGGGTAAGGATCTTGCCCACCTAGGAACATCCTCCCTTATACGTCACCTGAATAACCTTCATAGTTCAGTGGTTAGTTCAGGAACTGGGGCTAGGACCCTCATCGGTACAGGGACACCTAAATCCCGTGGTCCAGTTGGATACACACCAGCAACACCCTCCTCGTCAACTTCCTCCACAATCTCCATCAGATTCAGTCCTGCAGCCCAAGTCAGCAGCCAGACTGAGTCCTCCTCAATACGGGATTCATCCGAGGAATCCTGCAGCGGTACGCCTACTACTGCCACTGCTGCTGTTGCTGCTGTTAGTCGGTCATCTTCCCAGAGGGGAAGTCGTAAGACCGCTAAGTCTTTCACCAAACAATTGACCGTCCAACAGTCGTTTGCCATGACCACCAAATACGATAGTAGTCACCCTATTGCAAAGCGTATAACTGCGGCTGTAACTGCAATGTTGGTGTTAGACGTGCGCCCGGTGTCCGCCATCAGTGGAGTGGGATTTAGAGGGTTGATGGAGGTATTGTGTCCCCGGTACCAAATCCCCTCGAGATTCCACTTCACTAGGCAGGCGATACCAAAAATGTACAGAGAAGTACGATCAAGTGTCCTCAGTGCTCTTAAAAATGCGGTTGTACCCACTGTCCACTTAACCACGGACATGTGGACAAGTGGTTCTGGGCAAACGAAGGACTATATGACTGTGACAGCCCACTGGGTAGATGCATCCCCTTCCGCAGCAACAGCAACAGCTGCATCAGTAGCAGCATCTACAAAATGGCTGCTCATGCAAAGGCAGGCAACATTGTGCATTACAGGCTTTAATAAGAGGCACAACGCTGACAACATATTAGAGAAAATGAGGGAAATTATCTCCCAGTGGCTTACCCCACTTAGACTCTCATGGGGATTTGTGGTGTCAGACAATGCCAGTAACATTGTGCGGGCATTAAATATGGGCAATTTCCAGCACGTCCCATGTTTTGCCCACACCATTAATTTGGTGGTGCAGCATTACCTCAAGAGTGACAGGGGTGTGCAGGAGATGCTTGCGGTGGCCCGCAAAATTGCTGGACACTTTCGGCATTCAGCCAGTGCCTACCGCAGACTAGAGGCACATCAAAAAAGCTTGAACCTGCCCTGCCATCACCTCAAACAAGAGGTTGTGACGCGCTGGAACTCCACCCTCTATATGCTGCAGAGGATGGAGGAGCAGCAAAAGGCCATTCAGGCCTACACAGCCACCTACGACATAGGCAAAGGAGTGGGGATGCGCCTGAGTCAAGCGCAGTGGAGACTGATTTCCGTGTTGTGCAAGGTTCTGCAGCCATTTGAACTTGCCACACGAGAAGTCAGTTCCGACACTGCCAGCTTGAGTCAGGTCATTCCCCTGATCAGGCTGTTGCAGAAGCAGCTGGAGAAAGTGAGGGAGGAGCTGGTAAGCCATTGCGATTACAGCAAGCATGTAGCTCTTGTGGATGTAGCCCTTCGTACGCTTTGCCAGGATCCGAGGGTGGTCACTCTTTTAAAGTCAGAGGAATACATTCTGGCCACCGTGCTCGATCCTCGGTTTAAAGCGTATGTTGTGTCTCTGTTTCCGGCGGACACAAGTCTACAGCGGTGCAAAGACCTGCTGGTCAGGAGATTGTCCTCTGAAGAGGACCGTGACATGCCAACAGCTCCACCCTCATTTTCTTCCACATCTATGGCTGCGAGGAAAAAGCTCAGTTTTCCCAAAAGAGGCACTGGCGGGGATGCTGATAACATCTGGTCCGGACTGAAGGACCTGCCAACCATTGCAGACATGTCTACTCTCGCTGCATTGGATGCTGTGACAATAGAAAAAATTGTGGATGATTACTTTGCTGACACCATCCAAGTAGACATGTCAGACAGTCCATATTGTTACTGGCAGGAAAAAAAGGCAGTTTGGAAGCCCCTGTACAAACTGGCTCTATTTTACCTGAGTTGTCCCCCCTCCAGTGTGTACTCGGAAAGAGTTTTTAGTGCAGCGGGGAACCTGGTCAGTGAGCGGCGAAGGAGGTTGCTTCCTCACAACGTTGAAAAAATGATGTTTATAAAAATGAATAATCAATTCCTCAATGAAGTACAGCACTGCCCTCCAGATACTACAGAGGGACCTGTGATTGTGGAGTCCAGCGGGGACGAATTGATAATGTGTGATGAGGAGGAAGTACACACTGTAGGGGGAGAGGAATCAGAGGTTGAGGATGAGGACGACATCTTGCCTCAGTAGAGCCTGTTTAGTCTGTACAGGGAGAGATGAATAGCTTTTTTGGTGTGGGGGCCCAAACAAACCAATCATTTCAGTCAAAGTTGTTTGGTAGGCCCTGTCGCTGAAATGATTGGTTTGTTAAAGTGTGCATGTCCTATTTCAACAACATACCTCTCAACTGCAGCTCATCCCTCCTCTGCGGGGATAATGTCTCCTGTGCTCTGACACGTCACTCTGTGTACTCTCAGCCTCAGGATCTGACACTACAGCTACCATGCCTCTTGTAGCAGCCCTCACTCCAGGGCCTCTTCCATGTGCAGTGTCCCCCTCTCTCTTGGGTTCACTATAGTGGCATGGAGTTCTCCCCCTCATCCAGGGCACACATTCCTTGCCCTGGCTCAGTCACCACGCTCAGACTTCCAGGCAATGCTGGGGGAGCCTGGGAGCTTCCACCCCAGGTCCCCAGCTACAACTCTCCTCTCCTGTGTCTTCTCTCTCTTTCTGACACTTTAAAGATCGTGCCTTTAAATGAAAAAGTCAGTCTTCATTGCACGACTATGTGCAAGTGCAACAGGGACATTTTTTTGGGTTTACAAAGTCAAACAATAACACTTCGACCCTGTCTGTCTGGGGTCTCTCAATGACGAATTGTCTGTAGCATGTTTGGAGGAGATATTGTGGCCCCGGTATCAAATTGGGTACCGGGGCCACCCCACTATGCAGTCCAGATACTTGTTTGGTGGAATTCCGACACGTGGAGTGTTTTTTAATTATATTGTGGCCTCGGTACCAAATTGTGTACCGGGGCCACCACACTACGCAGTCAAGATACTTGTTTGGTGGAATTCAGACCAGTTGAGGGTTTTATTATTATATTGTGTGGACCACTCTATCTATACCACACTACAACTCTATACCACTCTATTTCCTACTTTAATTCTATTTAATTCTATTTCCTACTTTAATTCTATTACTAATTAATTACCATAAAGAGGAACAAAAAAAACCAATTTTACCAAAAGTATAATATGACTTAGACTTACAAACACTACACTTGAAAGATCGTGCCTTTAAATGAAAAAGTCAGTCTTCATTGCACGACTATGTGCAACAGGGACATTTTTTTGGGTTTACAAAGTCAAACAATAACACTTCGACCCTGTCTGTCTGGGGTCTCTCAATGACGAATTGTCTGTAGCATGTTTGGAGGAGGTATTGTGGCCCCGGTACCAAATTGTGTACCGGGGCCACCACACTACGCAGTCAAGATACTTGTTTGGTGGAATTCAGACCAGTTGAGGGTTTTATTATTATATTGTGTGGACCACTCTATCTATACCACACTACAACTCTATACCACTCTATTTCCTACTTTAATTCTATTTAATTCTATTTCCTACTTTAATTCTATTACTAATTAATTACCATAAAGAGGAACAAAAAAAACCAATTTTACCAAAAGTATAATATGACTTAGACTTACAAACACTACACTTTAAAGATCGTGCCTTTAAATGAAAAAGTCAGTCTTCATTGCACGACTATGTGCAACAGGGACATTTTTTTGGGTTTACAAAGTCAAACAATAACACTTCGACCATGTCTGTCTGGGGTCTCTCAATGACGAATTGTCTGTAGCATGTTTGGAGGAGGTATTGTGGCCCCGGTATCAAATTGGGTACCGGGGCCACCCCACTATGCAGTCCAGATACTTGTTTGGTGGAATTCCGACACGTGGAGGGTTTTTTAATTATATTGTGGCCTCGGTACCAAATTGTGTACCGGGGCCACCACACTACGCAGTCAAGATAGATAGATGCGTATTGCGTATCATAGATAAAGTACATTCAGTGGTGTGGGGCAAATTGAAAAATATTCCAAATGCACTGACATTATCAAAAACAAGAGGTTGTCACACGCTAAAACTCCAACATGTATATGATGGAGAGGATGGAGGAGCAGCCGTATGTGTAGTGTAATGCAGATCTGTTGAAGGTTTTTTATATATTTTATTGTGGTGCCCAGTGCCCACTCCTCTACGCAGTCCAGATACATTTATTGGTGCGAATCATAAAAGTTCAGGGTTTTTAATATATATTGTGGTGACCCACTCCTCTACGCAGTCCAGGTACATTTATTGGTGCGATTCATAAAAGTTCAGGGTTTTTAAGATATCTTGTGGTGACCCACTCCTATACGCAGTCCAGGTACATTTATTGGTGCGATTCATAAAAGTTCAGGGTTTTTAATATATATTGTGGTGACCCACTCCTCTACGCAGTCCAGGTACATTTATTGGTGCGAATCATAAAAGTTCAGGGTTTTTAATATATCTTGTGGTGACCCACTCCTCTACGCAGTCCAGGTACATTTATTGGTGCGAATCATAAAAGTTCAGGGTTTTTAAGATATTGTGGTGACCCACTCCTCTACGCAGTCCAGGTACAATTATTGGTGCGAATCATAAAAGTTCAGGGTTTTTAAGATATTGTGGTGACCCACTCCTCTACGCAGTCCAGGTACAATTATTGGTGCGAATCATAAAAGTTCAGGGTTTTTAAGATATTGTGGTGACCCACTCCTCTACGCAGTCCAGGTACAATTATTGGTGCGAATCATAAAAGTTCAGGGTTTTTAAGATATTGTGGTGACCCACTCCTCTACGCAGTCCAGGTACAATTATTGGTGCGAATCATAAAAGTTCAGGGTTTTTAAGATATTGTGGTGACCCACTCCTCTACGCAGTCCAGGTACAATTATTGGTGCGAATCATAAAAGTTCAGGGTTTTTAAGATATTGTGGTGACCCACTCCTCTACGCAGTCCAGGTACAATTATTGGTGCGAATCATAAAAGTTCAGGGTTTTTAAGATATTGTGGTGACCCACTCCTCTACGCAGTCCAGGTACAATTATTGGTGCGAATCATAAAAGTTCAGGGTTTTTAAGATATTGTGGTGACCCACTCCTCTACGCAGTCCAGGTACATTTATTGGTGCGAATCATAAAAGTTCAGGGTTTTTAAGATATTGTGGTGACCCACTCCTCTACGCAGTCCAGGTACATTTATTGGTGCGATTCATAAAAGTTCAGCGTTTTTAATATATATTGTGGTGACCCACTCCTCTACGCAGTCCAGAAAGATACCTTGTTGCAACGTTTTGGACTAATAACTATATTGTGAGGTGTTCACAATACACTGTAAATTAGTGGAAATGCTTGTTATTGAATGTTATTGAGGTTAATAATAGCCTAGGAGTGTAAATAAGCCCAAAAACTTGATTTTTAAACTTTTTATGTTTTTTTCAAAAAAAATTCGAATCCAATACCTTAAATCCGAACCGAGACCTTTCGTCAAGTGTTTTGTGAGACAAATCCGAACCTCAAAAATAACGAAAATCCGGATCCAAAACACAAAACACGAGACCTCAAAAGTCGCCGGTGCACATCCCTAGTTCCTACTAATAATAAATATTATGATTAATTCAGTATATCAAAAAATATATACACGATTCTGCCATTAATAAAATAAGAAAGCTGTTGTGTGTACACTGCCTCTCCTTCTAATTCAAAGAAATTGAGAAGATATTGGTCCTGATTCATTAAGAAAAACAAAGCAATAAAAAAAATAAGTAACTTTGTACCTTGGCAAAACCATGTTGCATTGGAGGGCGATGTAAATTTAATAATGGGATGGCAGATTTATAGTTGGGGTAGAGCATGTCCTAGATCATCTTTAAATTTCTTACTCATATTTGTGCCTTACTTTCCTTAATGAATCAGGTCCCTAGTGTGCAAGTATCCAGAGGATGATTGGGGGAAGGGGCTCAATCCATTAGAATATGCAAAATGTTTCGCTCTGTGCAGACACCACCATTTTACTGTATGAAATCCATACTTGTTGCTTAAAATCAGTACAATTAGCAATTGCACTGTAAGAGGCTCAATTTTGCACCTCCATATGTGCACTTGGAAATAAAGCGTTAGCTAATCAGAGTTCAACTTTCAAGGATAACATTGCAAATCTTCTGTTCAGTGCATACATGCACAAATGAATATTTAAATATGTATGTTTTTTCTCTACAACGGTAGCCTTAAAAATAGATATTTGCATATAGGAAACATGTAAATTGCACATTTATACTTAGTGTAAAAACTACGTTGGTTCAGTAAAAATGGCTGCTGGAATTTGAATTTGAAATCCATTTGCTTTCCTACACCTAGAACAACTGCAATATATAAATATATACAAAACATAAAGCCAAATAGGCTCTAAAGAGTGTCGGAAAATTCTACAAACCATTACAGTTAATAGTGCTTTCCAAACCATTAGAGTTGAGTGGATGGGTTTCATTTTACATTTTGTTGCCCTTGAGAGATATTTATTTTGCCTCATGTTATACAAATAATTAACAACTAGTAGAAAGAGTTCACATTTTAAATCAATGGCTTCTTTTATAAGTAATTCCTTTTCCTTTTTAAAGAGCACCGTGGATATTTGCTGTCAAATCACAACATAACACAATACCGTAGGATAATATTCTTTGAAAAAATATACATATATATTTAGCCTCATTCCGGTGAATATATATATATATATATATATATATATATATATGCATACATACATACATACATACATACATACAGTGACAGAGTCACTGGAATGCGGCTAAATGGTAGCGGTACGTGTCCCAGGCTTCCTGCTTTCTGTACCTTAAAACACCAGAGAGAATGTGTAGGTATGTGGGAAAAGCTTCCCTGAAGATGTTTCCCTGCTGTAACAAAACATGGTAAGGGTGCTATGAGGTGCCTTGCCTTTTTATTGTTATATATATATATATATATATATATATATATATATATATATATATATATATATATACGAGGTATGTGTCACGGTCACTAGAGTTCTTGACCCAATGCTCTGCTAGTTGTTATCACTACTCTCGAGGCGCGGAGTCTAACGCAGTGACTGGTCTTCTCCAGGGACCCCCGCAAGAGGGTTTGGGTTTCGCGACGTCACAGAGCAGGTCGCGGTCCTCAAGAGAGTGCCGCAGAGCAACGGGGTACAGCTAACTATAACGTTAATAATAGAAATAATGTGAGGGTACTCAGGAGAACATAGATATATACGATGATGGTAACAACACTTGTCCGGCAGGAGAGATAATAAAACATAAACTATAGGATAAGCAAACAGAGGTAATGTTATCCCAATAACACTAAAGCAAATAAGAAAGATATAACCTGATGGTAGCAATTGGCCAGAAATAATGAATGGTGATAGAATAAAAGGTTGCCAACAGGTAATAGGTAACAGTCACTTCAGCCCACAACAGCAGGCTAGTTGACCACAGTTGTGGTTAAGAAGTATCCGGCCAGCGGGTAAGAAGCAGCGGTCACTACAGCATACAGCGGGAGGCAGGTTTACCACGGATGTGGCTAAGAGTATCCGGCCAACAGGTGAGAAGCAGCGGTCACTACAGCTTACAACAGGAGGCAGGTTTACCACAGATGTGGCTAAGAGTATCCGGCCAACAGGTGAGAAGCAGCGGTCACTACATCATACAGCAGGAGGCAGGTTTACCATGGATGTGGCTAAGAGTATCCAGCCAACAGGTGAGAAGCAGCAGTCACTACAGCACACAACAGGAGGCAGGTTTACCACGGATGTGGCTAAGAGTATCCGGCCAACAGGTGAGAAGCAGCAGTCACTACAGCATACAACAGAAGGCAGGTTTACCACAGATGTGGCTAAGAGTATCCGGCCAACAGGTGAGAAGCAGCAGTCACTACAGCACACAACAGGAGGCAGGTTTACCACTGATCCACAGAAACAAAGTACACAGCTGACACGAGGAGGTGAGAATCAAGATCAGACAATTAAGGAGGGGTCAGGAGTGCCTTAAATAGAGACAAGGCTAATGGATAGCCAATACCAATAAGGGAAAGGTTATAAAGAGACCTCCTGATCTGCACATGCGCAGAAGCCTAGTCAAGATGGTGGACGGCCGTGGCGCAGCACAGGATCCGGCAGAGGGGCAACTGGCCCAGCTCCAGATCTAGAAGTCCGGTGAGTGACAGTATGTCTATTAAATAACGAGAATGTGATTCCACCTAGTAAACAAAACAGTCAGAACCGGTTATAACTGCATACGTAGTAACCTTGAACCCATCTGAACCTGCATGACAAGCTGCAACACTCTATGACGTTCAGTTGATTGTGAGTCACCATTTAGTTTGGTTGTGTTTTCTGTAGAGTGCCGAAAAAATGTTAAGTTTAAAAGTTGAACGTGTCAATTTGAAATTTTGCACAAAACACCAACAGAATGTTTTCAAATGCTTACTACGGCCTATGGGAATGACTGCCTGTCTCGTGCGCGTGTGTTTGAGTGGCACAAAAGATTTAGCGAGGGACGTGAGAATGTCGAGTGGACGACCTTGCACTTCAAGAACCAAAGAAAATGTAGAAAAAATCAGTCAGATTGTTCGAAAAGACCGTCGACTCAGTGCCTGAATGATAGCTGAATCCATTGACAAAGACACCGTATGGATAATTTTGTGTGAGGATCTTAACATGACGAAAGTTTGTGCAAAGATGGTCCCAAGGGTTCTCACACCAGAGCAAAAAGAAAGTCGCAAGGAATGTTGTGTTGACATTCTGCAGCAACTTGACACAGATCCAAACCTGTTTTATAAAGTAATCACTTGTGATGAGACCTGGATCTTCCAGTACGATCCTGAAACCAAAAGACAGCCAATGCACTGGAAAACACCGTCATCACCAAGAATGAAAAAATCTTGTCAAAGCAAGTCAAAATGCAAAGCTATGCTGATTGTTTTTTTCGATATCAAGGGTGTAATTTTGGAAGAATGGGTTCCAGAAAGCACAACAGTTAATCAGCATTATTATAAGAAAGTTTTGCAAAAGCTGAGAGAAAGAGTCAGAAAGAAACGCCCGCAACTGTGGAAAAATGGTTTCTTTCTTCACCAGGACAATGCGCCTGCTCACACAGCACTCTCTGTGAAGCAGTTGTTGACCGAAAAACACATTACTACACTTGAACATCCTCCATACTCGCCTGATTTAGCAGCTTGTGATTTTTATCTTTTCCCAAAAGTTAAATCAGTGCTTAAAGGGACTTAGGGAATTTAGATTGTAAGCCCCAATGGGGCAGGGACTAATGTGAGTGAGTTCTCTGTACAGCGCTGTGGAATTAGTGGCGCTATATAAATAAATGATGATGATGATGATGATATTTTGAGTCAGTTGATGCTGTAAAGAAGAAAACGGCAGATATGTTGAAACAAGTGACAGAAATTGATTTGCTCCCTGCCTTCGACTAGTGGAAAATAAAGACTACAGCGATGTATTAGTGCAAATGGGGAGTATATTGAAGGGGACAAACATTAAACTTGTAATACCAATAAATAAAGGTGAGTTATTTAATCAGTCTCATTATTTAATAGACATACCTCGCATATGTATATATATATATATATATATATATATATATATATATATATATATAACTGTAATTAGGATTAAACAAGATATACACTCATCATTTAATTTTGTACTTTTAATTTTTCATATATTTATGAAATAGGAATTGTTCAAGTTTGTGTTTCTAAACACTGCCCAGCATGACAAAAGGTGATCAATAAGATAGATATGACAGCCCAATCTCCTTTAAGGGATCTCCCAGAGGGGAGGTCAAGTTGCAAGTGCAGCAGTATGTGGAGCCACAAATCTCATTATTCCGCCATGTTCTCCATGACAAAACGTGCAAACGCACCATCACACCACCGAGTGGTGGGGCCAAAAATATGCATAGTGAGCCTGCTCTCCAGGGGATCGGGAGAACTACACAAAATGTGTGATTCTCCCGGACAATCCAGGACAGTAGGCAAGTATGCAATAAACACACCGGTGGGGCATTTTTCTTTCAATAGCCCCATTACTTCTGCTGTCTGCAGTCATTGTCACAGCACTAGAAGCACTGGAGCATCGTGGTTGTGCTACAACGAGCAGGTGTATAACTTATGTGGTACCTGATTGGATGGGCTGCTCCTTTTACAATGCAAGGGGTGCATATTAGTTTATTATTTTGCACATAAGTTAAATACTGTCTGTTTTTTAGTGTAACACACAAATACTTGATAGCTTTAAATTTATACTGAAATTTAAAGTTGATCTAAGACATGCCCTTCCCCAACTATAAATCTGTCCCACATTTTAAATTTACATTCCCCTCATCATCATCACCATTTATTTATATAGCGCCACTGATTGCGCAGCGCTGTACAGAGAACTCACTCACATCATTCCCCTCCAATGCAACATGGTTTTGCAAAGGTGAAAAGTTACTCTTTTTTTGCTTTACTTTCCTTAATGAATCAGGCCCTAGAATCTTGAATGTACTTGATCATTAACCTAAATTTAGAAAAGTGAGATTTTATTTTATACAATGCGTGGAGAAAGTGTATATAGGGGGTTTTCCGTATTTAGCAGGAGTAAACAGAGCATTTTAATGTCCCCATAAAAGGACTTGTATTATACATGTGCTCGGAGATAGAAGAAACTAAGTCTTGGCCTACATTTTCATTGGGACAACTTTTGCCGCCCTCCAGGTGCGCTTTATACTGGATCAATAATAATAGTCTTCCACGTCCCAGACTATATTAACCAGCCGGCCACTAACTGGCGTCATTTGCAATGCACATATGCACAATACAGTACATATGCATATACAGTACATATACATATGCACAATACAGTTTTTTATAATTGTGACTCCTCCCACAGCCTTAGAGTGACTGACAGGCGACACTCCCACTTTGCCTTAAAAGGAAGTCTCCTCAGGTGCTCTGTAACTTCTATTCAATTCAGACACCCCAATCATCTCTGCTGTTTGCTGTGGGAATAAAACACTTGAAAGCATGTAAGTAAAAATCACAGTTTTACAATTTACTTCGTCACATGTCTCAGACCTGTACAAAACATAATCCAAGTGCAATGCCATACCCATGTTACCTGGCCTGCAGCCTTAATCTGCAGATTCCCCGGAACCCCACCTGCCCTATGCAGGAGAGGTGTGGAAATTAGGCCTCTTTGCCACAATGTGTGTATATATATATATATTTGTACAAAATTTATCTTTTTATTCACAGAAAATTATTTGATTATGTATGCAAATATCTGTACCATATTATATAACTTAAAAATATTGTCTTAGATTATATGCATCGTATCAATATAGATATGTATATTTCAGTTGTTTTTTTTCAATATATAAAAAAAACTTTTAATACATGAGCTGATGTAAATAATGTAAACTTTACAACCCTTATCTTACATATTACATTCATACATAATCATTGACCATGTGTTATGCAATATTACATTATTTTTACATTATATTATATTGAAATTATTTTTCTAGTACTCTTAACAAAAATCTGTGATTTCTGAGAAAACGTTTAGAAGTAACTGGAATCAGCTATCATCATTGGTAATATTAATGTATAATAATGTATAGCTCCTCCTCATTTTTCTTAAGGCATGTGGCTGCTGCGTATATAGGTCACTCCACTAGTGCTTGGAGGATTATCCTCATTATGACCCTGCAGGCTTTCTTCTTTAGCCTATTTCCAGGTTTTGCAGTGTCATGGGCAATATATTTAACTGCACTTAACAAGGATAAACAGCTCCTCCTTTGTATTTTTCTATATCCCAAATGACTCCTTACTGTTCCTCTTTGCCGTCATTATCCAGACTCAGCAGAGCCAACCTGAAACTGGAAGTCCCTCGCTCAACATGGCCTATACTCACGAAGATGCCCACTGCTCCAGATCTTATCCAAGAAATAAGTAAACAAAAGTGATGTGAAAAGGGAATGCCAAACAAACACAACTCCAATCTCTTATATCTGCTCATCGGGCCTTTAACCCCAAATGCCATTTTAATACATTTACATCTTTTCTCAATACTCCTAAACCGACCTCTTGGACTATGATCAATGCCCAGGATCTTGCTTCCTATATCAAGGGCAAGATGGATAAGATCAGACATGAAATGGTATCCTCCTCCTCAACCAATAACATGCTTAATTCCTTCCCTGCATCCTCTGACACCTTTTCTTCATTTGATACCACAGATGAAGATGAATTATCTACTCTCATCTTATCTTCCTCATCTGCTATCTGTCCACTTGACCCTATACCCTCCTAAATCAGTCAATCTCTGTCTGCTGTGTTCATCCCAGCCTTAACTAAAACCAGTAATTTTGCTCTCTCCACTTGTATCTTTCCATCATTATTCAAGCACGCAGTGATTAATTCTATTCTGAAAAAAAAACAAATTCTGACACAAATGCTCTCTCAGATTACCATCCCATCTCTCGGCACCCTTGCCCCTGCAAAAAGCCTCACACACAGTTTTTTCCTTACACAACCTATTGAACCCTCTTCAGTCAGGCTTTCATTCCCAACACTCCACAGAATCTGCCCTGTTTAAGGTGGTCAATGATTTTATCTCTGCTAAATCTAAAGGCCATTATTCACTTCTAATTCTCCTGGAACTCTGCTGCATTTGACATACATACTCCATTCCCTAGGTCTCAGGTAAAGGCCGATGTTTGTTCTCATCCTACTTATCAAATCGCTCTTTCAGTGTCCATTTCTCTAGATCCACCACTTTTCCACTTCCTCAGCTCCAGTACCATAAGGCTCAGGCTTAGGTCATTTGCTATTCTCTATTTATACCATTTGTCTTAGAAAACTAATAAGCTCCATTGAATTTCAACTCTATGCAGATGATACCTAAATTCATCTATAATCTCTGGATCGCTCCCCATCTGTGTTGGCCGATGTTCCTTAATGTTTTTCTGCCATTTGATCTTAGATATCTTTTCACAACCTCAAGAGCAATCTTTTAAAAACCAAGCTAATAATATTAACACAGGCCAACAGAAAGGACCTATCCGACATCTCTATTTCTGTTGACAACATGACTATAAACACTGCCCCTCTAGTTCACTGTCTAGGTGTTATCATTGGTTTTAATCCAATCGGTATCCAAATCCTGTTACATACATCTACCAATCACTTCCAGAATACACACATATCTCATACAACACTGCAAAAACTAGCAGTTGACTATTGTAATTCCCTCTTTACTGGTCTTCCCCTAATTAGACTTCACCCTACAATCTATTTTGAATGCAGCAGTCAGACTAATTTTCCTCCTAAAATGTTGTTCTACTGCTGCTCCGCTGTATTGGTTGCCTGTATTATATCAAATCCAATATAAAATACTTCTACTAACATACAAGGCCATAAACAACACTGAACCAATATACGTATTTGCACTTCTTTCAAAAGATCTCTTCCTGCTCCCACCTCCAATTATGAGACTTTTTCTGGCTGCCTCCACAAAAGTAGAATGCCATCCCTCACCAAAACGACTTTCCTCTATCCTCCAAAACACCTAATCCAAATGCTCCCTGAAAACTGACCTCTTCAGGCAAGCTTATCAAATTTCCAATCTGCCATGCTAACCTTCACAGGTCACTGTGCCACCCATCTACATAGTTCTCACAAAACTTACATTTGTGCTCTATCTATGCTCAAATAACCCTCCAAAATTAGCCCCACATAGTACTTTTTACCTATGTAATCTGACTGGGCCAATATGCAATATGTTGCACTTAACTTCATATATCAACCTCTTATTATCCTTTAGATCACAAGCTTGCGAGCAGGCCCTCTTACATCTTTGTCTGTTAACACCCAGTCTCATTTCATTACTATGTTTGTTCCCAGTTGTAAATCGCTAATATGCTGGTGCTATTTAAATAAATGTTACTAATAATAATAATAATATGTGTTGCAGAAATATGTGTCAGATCAGTAACACTCAATCGCTGAGCACCATAGCAAAATTTGTGGCCAAGTGATACAGGTCCATACGCTCTGGAGTCTCCATTCTGCACATCTGCAGGAAAGTCCTGTTAGGAACTTCAGTTGTGGAAACTAAATGCCCAAATGGGGTTTTACTGCCCATGTGCCAACCCCTGCACATATTCACAACAATAGGTCCGGGGCCTCTGTAGCAGACAGACAGACCAACATCACCTCTAGTAGTCCAACCACTGGCCCACATTGATGGTGTTGGAGGATAATACAGAGATATAACACTCAATGCACTTAAAGCTGATGCAGGATGCAGGTATTTAATATTTAATAATTTACATTATATTAAACCCTGTGTGTCCTTGTATTGTCTTTTCTGTACTATGCTTCATGTTTGCTCTTAACCATCCCTATATTGACTTCAGGGGCAGGCTGGGCTGAGGGGCAGGGGAGCACGTCACATGGTGGGCTACCTTGGGCTGGGTCAGTGGGCCAACTGCATTTTTATTACTAATTTATTACCTAATAGGCTGAGTCGTATTCCCCCCTCCCCCCCCCCCCCCCCCCAGCTAAACTTTGCCAGCCCTCCTAGGACAACTTATACCTCATTCTTGATATTATTGCATTTATGCTTCTTGACTTTCTGCATATTGTCCTTGCTTGGTCTGCATTTTGTTTGTTGGTTCCCACATTTTATGCACTATATGTTAGGAACCCCTCCAGGAAGTACAGCAAAACCCGGAGTCTGCTCTGAAGTCTGGTGTTCACTGGAGCCCCTAGTAGTGGGGACAGACTTGGCTGCAGAAAAACTAAGGGTCGTGAGATGTGTACTGGCCAAGGAGAACCCAGGTAGAGAATGCTATGGCAGATAGCAGACAATGGGCTTGCTGGAATAGTAGAAATACACTGACGCGTTTCATTACATAGAAGTAATTTCATCAGAGAGAAATCATTTCTACTCATTCGATTTGTTCACCATTGTGATTTAGAGCCATTTATTATTCCAGCATAAATAAACACCTGGCTACATTTTTATAGTGGAAGCAGCTTCAATTTTTCCCACTATCTGCTATTTGTGCTGCTACCTGGTGCTGTTGTTCTGTCTGCTGTCTTGATTCTGGCTCCAACCCTTCTTCCTGGACACTGACTATTCTTTGTGTGGCCGCCTACCCTAACCTTTTGGCCGGAGACTAATTATTCTCTGGATTGCTGCCTGCCCTGATCTTTTAGCTGGATGCTGACTATTCCTTGGATTTACAACTGTTCTGACCTCTGTTTGGACACTGGACCTTGTTGTGTCTTTTACAGCCTGTGTGAGTTCCTGCGCATCTCTTCGCCAAAGGCGAAGTTCACAATTAGACAGGTGTTATAGTTTTTTCTGGAAATCGGTGTGTTGGACATTAGCCATTGGTCAGATATCATTAGAATTGCAAGTATGATATAATTAATTAATGGTTAAGGGGGAGTTGTAGAAAGAAATAGACCTATCTACCGGATGACCTTTTTTGAGTGTTTGGGTCTTCAGTTATGCTGACAGGCATTTTGTAGCTCAAGAGACACTTACCTGTTGGGCTGTTTTTTCACATTCTGATAATACTAAAGCATTATTTTGTATATGTAATTTAAAAAGAGTGTGAAAGACAATATAGATGGTTTTATCATCATGTTTATGTTAGGGTATATACTGTATATGTGAATTTAATGTAAGGATATTTAATGTTTTTATTTGCTTTCAATTCTTCTTTGTTACATTATATCTGTGATTTCCTTATTTATAATATAGAAATATTAAGTATAACAAATTACATTTTTCTGGAGACCATGTGCTTTTCAGCCAGGCTTTAATTGTTTTTGGATATGGCAAATTTCCGATAAGATCTGTGAACTGAACCAATTGTATGTGTATAGCAATTCAGTGTTGTATATACAAGCAAATAAATTGAAGCCAAGCTGTTTGCTCATTTGCTTCATAATAGCCTAAGTAGCCTAAGGAGCCAATTCAGTTCTTCACAATGTCGTATTGGAGCCTCTGCGATTAATCTCTGTGGGTCGATTGGTACCTGAAATTTTACATATTTTCACTCGCACCTCATGCATGTTTCTGGTAATCCACCAAAGTGTGAGCAGCGGTGTACAGAGAACTCACTCACATCAGTCCCTGCCCCATTGGAGCTTCCAGTCTAAATTCACTAACACACACACACACACACACACACACAGAAAGAGAGAGAGACTAGGGACAATTTGTTACCAGACAATTAACCTTCCAGTATGTTTTTGGAATGTGGGAGGAAACCGGAGCACCCGGAGGAAACCCACGCAAACACAGGGAGAATATACAAACTCCACACAGATAAGGTTATGGTCGGGAATTGAATTCATAACTCCAGTGCTGTGAGGCAGAAGTGCTAACCACTAAGCCACCATGCTGCACTAATGGGTAAATATCACAAGCAATCAATTGATAATGAGAGTTTGGGCAAACTACGCTATAATGAATATGAATAAAAAAGGCTACGGTTACATGGGTACATAACAAGAGCAATAACTGCCTGAGCATATCCTAGTCCCATCATCGATAAACCCAATCTCTAAATTGCTATACCCCTTTCACCCTGCTAAACTGGCCATGTGACTCCAGTATTAACTGTGAAATATACAATAATAATTCAAACATAAGTTGAATGTAGTAAAATATCTAATTGTCTATACCACTCAATCTAGATCAACCTGAGTAAACAGGGAAATAATTGATGACAAATATTTCCTTTAACACACATTACATGTGAATGAGTTCATAAATAAATGATGATGATGATTACAAGCGGCATCGTCAAGGAAAGCACATTTTCCATTCAATCAGGTTATGACAATATTTTGATAACAAGTATGAAAACAAATTAATTGTACACATCACAAAAACAGGAAATCTTCACAATATTTTAGGAAAATTAGTAAGCCTAATCATTGGGGAGTTTTCCCTATAGGATGATAGCAGTAAATTATAATTTCATATAATTTCGAGTGATGTTAGTTTTTAATTTTAATATTATTTTGATACATTTTGTAAAACATATGTTACTAGTTTGTAAATTAATAGAAAATAAGCTTACCTTAGACTATGTGATGTTAAATCTAGCAAACAGACAGAAATTCAGTCTCTATATTCAACGCGCACTTGTTCACAAACAACTGATAACTGACTGCTCTGTGCCAATCACTAACTTTTATATCCAAGCTAAATTATATCACAGACTTGGTGTCAATCAGTGACTGGTCTGACTGATCAAAGTGGATTGTAGCAACTTTTGTTCCTAGTAAAGCCAGTAGTTATAAATGTTAGCCTTATGTTTGGCGCCACCTTGTGGTGCAATGTTATTATTTCTTATTTTCACCTTTACCTTTTGACCCAGATGTGGTGTCCATCTGATCCTCCTTAACATTGCTACTGTCAACTAGCATTCTGTATCCGTCTTTTTATTGCATGCACCTGAAACACCTCTAGTGTAGCCAAGTATAGTTTTATGAAGATATTGTTACCATTATGTGGATGTTCAAAGAGAACGATTATTCTAGTTAACAGAAATGAGCAAATTTGCAGTGAAATCATTTTCATTTGATCCTTGACCAAAAATTAAAATGTTCAGAAGTTTTATTGTATCGAAAGAACATTACATGACCTTGAGATAATCAATATGTACAGCGCACCTCCTGACATTTTGAAATTAAAATCATGACAAAATAAGTGTAGCACCCCTATATATACCCCTCTGAAAGTGGTGGTGAAATGTTGTCTCTGTCTCTTTAGTGCCTCTACCCAAGTATGGTGGGATGCAGACATCCTGAGTCAACCAGGGGTTGTCTCAGGAAGCCCTTTGTACCCGACCACGCTAACCCTCCGAATAATAATGGGCCACACACTGTGCTTACGAATAATTAACTGGGAGTCTATTTTGGGGAAAGTAAATGGGTAAGGCTGATTTAAATATGGGGAGATTCTGGATGGTATTAGTGGGACAACAGAATAGAGAATAATCAAAGGCAACAGTACAGTGAATAGTAATAATGAACAAACAAGATGGTTCATTCACTGGCGCCCAAACTCTCCCACAATGCACTCACACACAGAGTGATAAATATAAATGAACCATGAGTTAACACAATAATCACAGTCCTGCCACTATTAAATAGTTTGTGAGATTAACTAGTTAATGTTTGTAACTTAACTTTGGTTGTCTTTAGGGTTAACTTGCATTAGATCTCTGATACTTTGAATGTCTCTATATCTCTAGCAGGTAACACAATATCTGATATATGTACAGATCAATGTTAGGATGCCTAAATTGTGGAAACTAGAGGTATAATGTTCTTTTCTTAATGTAGTAATAATGGTGTCACAATGTTTGGTGTGTTATTACTTATCTCTTTCCCTGTGGATGAAGAGGACGGTCTCAGACACTTTTGGGTCATGTATTACCTGTAAGCTTAATCTTGCTAGCTGTCCATCCCTGCTAACACGCAATTTGCTAATAGCGGGAGTCTCCCTCTCAGTACATAGGCTTGCTTTGCTGTGTGATCTCCCTCCAGCTGCTTGAAAGTTGATTCCCTGCAGAGATCTTGCTACAAGACTCTCCTATGCCACATTACACCATACTTGCCAACTCTCCCGGAATGTCCGGGAGACTCCCGCATTTTGCGAGAGTCTCCCGGACTCCCAGGTGAGTGTGGAAATCTCCCGAATTCTGCCCACTTCCTAGTGAAGTGGGCAGAATTAGCTCCCAAATGGAGCGATTCCATGAGGTCACGGGGGCGGATCCAAAATGACGCGCATTTTGGATCCCCACCCCCGTCACGCCCACCTCCCATGACAGGCTCCCGGAAACCAACTGTTCAAAGTTGGTAAGTTTGCATTACACCCAGCAGCTCTGCAATCACACTCTGTCTTTCCAGCATATTCTGCTCTCAGACGTCTCTTATTCCCTTGCTACTGCCACACACCTCAGACTGCCTGCACCTCTCCTTCCTTCTTGTCTCTCCTTCCAGCTCAGACTCACTCCAAGGGCTGACCTTTGCTTCACCCTGCATTCCCATGGCAACAGGCTGTCCTGTCTGGATAGAGGAACAAGACAGCTTTGCTACATAAGCCTCACTCATGATCCACCCAAATCCCTCTATGATCCACCCACACCTCACCGACATTCATACAAAACCACTATCCAATAAGCTGCACATTGGTAAAAAAAAAATGCCTTGCCACAAGGGACGTTTATATATGACTCCTATATAAACAACCTAAAACTGCATGTTTTAGGTTGATGGCTGAAATAACAGTAATAACAGGTTTAAAAACCACTTGATCAAAGTAGTAACCCTACAAACAAAGTGCCAAATATCAATGATTTTATGTTGCGCATGCAGTGATGCTAGGATGGTATTGTGATGTATATTTTCTCATTACCTAATACCATACTTACCAACTTGACAAAGTTGATTTCCGGGAGAGGTGGGCGTGGTGGGGGCGGGGCCCCAAAATGTGCGTAATTTTGGACCCGCCCCCGTGATGTAATGACGCAAACGCTTCATTTGACAGCGGGGGGGGTAGGGCCAAACGCAGCGATTCACCGGGAATCGCAACGTTTGGGAGCTAATTCTGCCCACTTCCCTAGGAAGTGGGCACTTCCTAATGAAGTGGGCAGATCCGGGATATTGCCACACTCGCCCGGAAGTCCGGGAGACTCTCGCAAAATGCAGGAGTCTCCCGGACATTCCGGGATAATGGGCAAGTATGCCTAATACTCGTTTTTATGGAAACTGCACAACACGATTTTGCATCTTCTGATTGGCAGGACCAGGTTTTTACTAGCTAAATGCTTGCTGTGTGCACTCATGTGTCTCTGCTTACACACTAATGCACATACATATATATGTATTAGAGAAATAGTTTCACCTAGGGATGCAATATTGTGCTGAATGTGTTACTAAAAAGCCTCATAGGAGGTTTAGGTGTTACTTATATTTTGGACATTTACGGTACACCTGTCACACCGTAATGCAGGTGTCTTAAGGCGAGGTTAGGGAGGACAGAACTCTCATGGAACATAAAGAAGTTTAGAGAACAGCTACTAATGTGTTAGAATTAATATTTGCATATCATTTGTATCCTCTTATTCTTAACGTTTAAGTAATATTGAAGTGCTACCTTAACAGGGGGTTAGGATGGACCTTACTTCTTTTAGAGCATAGCCACTTAGTATTAAGGAGACTTTTAAGACATTAATGACCTGTTAAGATATCCTTAAATTCAGCAAGAAAGTTTAGAGCACAATGATTCCAATCATAACAGTAATTCAAGTTACATTCACCAAGCAGGTATATGAGCTGCAAGACCCAGAGGACAATCCCATGTTTTGTTTTGTTTTTAACTAGTATATAAGCCCTGATTGTTACAGAAGGTAAAAAGGAAGTATTATCCCACATGAGGGAGAAGCGTTTCCCATACTCAGTTATAGCATCTACCCAAAATCATGCACCCACTTACTACTACTATATGCTAAAATTCTCATCAACAGACAGAAAAAATTCACACAAGAATTTTTTTTTATTAATTTGAACACTTTAATCTCTGTTTTCATAATACTTTTAACCACAGCATAAAATGTGACTACTTTGCAAATATGTTTTTTTTACTGGCAATAAATTCATTGCACTTTATACATTTATATATATATTTATACATTTTGCTTACATTTTAGTAACCGATAACCTTTCCATTCCTGGCAGGAATATTGAAGACCTGCACAAAATCTTTCTGCATTTTATATACTATATTTAGTTTCAAGTTATCCACATAGATACTTTTTTTTCTTCTTTTATAATTAGGCAGCAGGGCTCGTTAAACAAGAGAGAATTATATAAAAAAAAAAAGAGGAAAAAGCTAGCCTGCCTTCTCTCTGAGCAATACACCAGTTATACTATATTTCAAGATGTGTTGTTTCCATGGTAACTGATACGTGGTGTCCTCATTATTTCAACCTAATCCAGCTTTGAAATTAGACTTGCTCCTCCCACTTTGCCTGGCTAGCCAGATAACATAATCATAGCGTATAAGGGTCGAATAAACACAGAAGGATGTCATTTCCCCGGGTAGCAGAGGACTGAGATCAACTTAACGTATAAATATGTGAACAATTAAACTGCAAAAAAAAAAAAACAGATAGCAATTCAGCTATTAACAGTGATTTTCAGTTTTTATTTCAGTGAATTTCAACATTCAACAGCATTAACTTCAGTAATAGGTATATTATATGAAGAAATACATTGACTTATAATAGGCAGGCAGAGAGAGAGAGCGAGAGATGGATGGATGGATGGATGGATAATTATTTTCACCAAACATTGATTGACCCAAGAGCATTATTTGGGACTGAAACTCTTCCAAAGCACTAGATAAAATAATACAAGATTCTAGTATGTTACTGATTTTCAAATTATTACTGCTTGTCCACAGGTAGGGGTTTGGAAACTTTATTACAAAAAGTAAAAATTGTTGAGAATGAAAAGGTTTTTGTTAGGATCCAACAGAGACGCCGGGTCTGCGTGCAACGAATATATATGCATCTCAGTTGCATCAGTAACGTGTCTTCAGATTGATTCCTTGGTGATCATGTTGGAATCAGCTGTTTAATGTTCAGTAATTGCATCTTAGACTCATCTGTCAATCCTTAGGACTACGCAGATTTTGCCTGGGAGAATCTTCGATAGGAGATAGAAATATAGGTAAGGATCCAGGACAGACCCACAATGTGGGAGATTTCTACCTCTGATTCAAAGTTGTTACTGATTAATAAACAAAAAAGAGAGTTGTGTTTTAAATCAGGACAGAAAATTAACAGAAGACTGAATTCAGAAGAACGACCAGTGTGCTTGTGATGTTTAAAGTTATTGCAGATTTTTGTGGTCCATATAAATAGTGACAGTAAATATTGCTCCTTCTAGAAGATGATTTCACTCTTTTAAATGGATGTTACCAAAAGTGCCTGGTTTCTAATTGTTTCCAAAAAAAAAACCCCCACAAAGGATGCACTTTCCAGATTTGCTGAGCTGAGAGAATACCATTCCAACTCGGAGTGTCTACCGTTTTTAAAAAGAGGAACGCAAAATTGTCTCTGTTCTTGGTGAGAGCTTTAATAGGATTTAAGATAAAGTTTTCACTGAATTGGTGATAATAATTGGCAAAGCTAGGAAATCTCTGGGTGGCTTTTAGACCTATAGAATCACAGAAACCTCTTTCAGGGTCTTTCTGAAGTCCCGATTGTCACAATTCTGTGTGTTACTGCAGTCACAAGGAGATGATAAATTGTGACAATCATTATTGTAGCATAGACAAACAGGTTTAAACAATGTAGGGGAGACCCATTGACTGGAGAGCAGAATGGTAACGGCAATAAATGGTAAACAGTCTGTGATGAAGAAACAGGACATATTTAGTAGCAATGAACTGAACAAGTACTCTTGGATGATGGGGGGTAGTAGTCCAAGGACACAGAGTGGAATATGGGTAGCGAGTTTGTAAAGTACTGGATAGGACACCAGTAGCTGAACCTCTGATACACTGGATGAAATACTGGTAGGGAATATCTGGACAGCAGGATTGCATGAAGATAACTAGATACCTGGAGCATGGGTAGAATAGGCCACTGCAGCACAAGGTATGGAACACGGTCTATGAAGCAGAGGATTGTGCTAGCATATACAAGCCATGGCAAAGGCTGCCGATTAGAGCTGCAGACCTTGGTCCAGGAAAGATTCAATGATCTGACCCTTCATAGAGGCATATATTTAATCACCAGTGTCAGGTGAATGTAATTACCTGCTGGGTAATCTGTAGCACTGTACAGTATACAAGACTGCAGCATTGCTGGACAGTAACTATGATTCAGCAATCCTTGTGGTGGAAGAATGTATTGCAGCATTAAAGCCTTAAATACAAGATTCAGGACTCCAAGTCCTGACACCGATATGGAAATAATATATCTCAGAAATAAAAGCTGTGACTGATCAAAGATACATATTTCTAATTTTACATAAAGACCATTGTCTTGTAAGCAGTCTAATACAATCTGGGACATGTTTCCTATCAGGGTTCAAATCTAAAGGGGACATTAAAAGATCACCCGCGTAAACAATGACAAAATTATAATGACGAAAAATGTAAATAATGACAATTTGAAACACTGCTTGTGTTTTACAGAGGTCACAGAGCAATATAAAGTATGCATTGTGCATACTTTCATGTGGTTACATTGTTGTCCTGGCTAACAGCACTCTATTAAAATACTTTTCCCAGTTTCCATTTCCACTCCTTTAGCGACTCCCCAACCTCTGTTAATGTTAATTCTTGTTTGATATCTGGTACATTAAAATATTTTGCAGGTCCATCTCAGTGTGACTTCAATTCTAGCAATCTGCATTAAAATATAAGCTCCCCCTTCTATGACAAGGCAGACAAGGCGGACACATTGCTAGCTCGGAAACTCCGTCAGAAGCGTGCCCGAGGAGCTATTGACAAACTCCATAAAAATTCCACTAATTCATTAACATATGACCCTCTAGAAATCGTTAAGGAATTTAGAGACTTCTACGCTTCCCTTTATAACCTTCCTGGCTCCTCAACCCGGGGGGATCTCCTAACGGATTCTCTTGAGTCGTACCTAGCTAATACCCCTCTCCCACACCTCTCTCAATCCCAGCTCACTTGCTTAAATGGGGACATCACTGCAGATGAAGTAAAATTAGCTATAAAATCCCTTAAACCCGCCACTGCTCCCGGTCCTGATGGCTTTTCAGCACAGTATTATAAAAAGTTTGCCGCGGACCTTGTTCCTTATCTAACATCCTTTTACAACCAAATTCTGGAGGGGGCTTCCTTTGACTCTGCTACCACGCTGGCCAATATTGCAGTAATTCCTAAACCTGGGAAAGACCTTCTCCACTGTGCGGGCTATAGACCCATTTCCCTCCTCAATGTAGATCTCAAGCTTTACGCTAAAATATTGGCTACCAGGCTTAACCCACTGCTCCCCAAACTGGTTCACCCAGACCAAACGGGCTTCATCCCAGGGAGGCAGGCCCCCGACAACACTAAAAGATCTATCAATTTCATCCACTCTATACATAATGTAAAATTGCCCTCCCTCATGTTGGCCTTGGATGCGGAAAAGGCGTTTGACCGTATCTCTTGGACATTTATGAGGGGGGTTCTCGAATCCATGGGGTTTTGTGGTAGGTTTCTAACGGGCATTTTGGCTCTCTATAGAAACCCTTCTGCTACGGTTTCGGTCAATGGCCTAACCTCCAATCCATTTACAATTTCTAATGGCACTCGCCAGGGTTGCCCCCTCTCCCCATTGATCTTCGCCCTTATAATCGAACCGTTAGCTGCCAGAATTCGTTGCAACGAATCCATTTCCGGTATAAAGGTCGGTTCTACGGAAAGCAAAATTGCTTTGTATGCAGATGATGTCCTCATTAGCATGTCCAACCCCATTACCTCTCTCCCCCCCCTCCTTTCGGAATTAGATACTTATGGGCATTTCTCGGGCTATAAAATTAACCCTGACAAAACTGAAACTTTGGATTTCTATATTTCTAAATCAGATAAAGCAATCCAAGATCAAACATTCCCCTTCACTTGGCATCGCCATAAAATAAAATACTTGGGGGTTTACCTTACCATAGAGGCATATATTTAATCACCAGTCTCAGGTGAATGTAATTACCTGCTGGGTAATCTGTAGCACTGTACAGTATACAAGACTGCAGCATTGCTGGACAGTAACTATGATTCAGCAATCCTTGTGGTGGAAGAATGTATTGCAGCATTAAAGCCTTAAATACAAGATTCAGGACTCCAAGTCCTGACACCGATATGGAAATAATATATCTCAGAAATAAAAGCTGTGACTGATCAAAGATACATATTTCTAATTTTACATAAAGACCATTGTCTTGTAAGCAGTCTAATACAATCTGGGACATGTTTCCTATCAGGGTTCAAATCTAAAGGGGACATTAAAAGATCACCCGCGTAAACAATGACAAAATTATAATGACGAAAAATGTAAATAATGACAATTTGAAACACTGCTTGTGCTTTACAGAGGTCACAGAGCAATATAAAGTATGCATTGTGCATACTTTCATGTGGTTACATTGTTGTCCTGGCTAACAGCACTCTATTAAAATACTTTTCCCAGTTTCCATTTCCACTCCTTTAGCGACTCCCCAACCTCTGTTAATGTTAATTCTTGTTTGATATCTGGTACATTAAAATATTTTGCAGGTCCATCTCAGTGTGACTTCAATTCTAGCAATCTGCATTAAAATATAAGCTCCCCCTTCTATGACAAGGCAGACAAGGCGGACACATTGCTAGCTCGGAAACTCCGTCAGAAGCGTGCCCGAGGAGCTATTGACAAACTCCATAAAAATTCCACTAATTCATTAACATATGACCCTCTAGAAATCGTTAAGGAATTTAGAGACTTCTACGCTTCCCTTTATAACCTTCCTGGCTCCTCAACCCGGGGGGATCTCCTAACGGATTCTCTTGAGTCGTACCTAGCTAATACCCCTCTCCCACACCTCTCTCAATCCCAGCTCACTTGCTTAAATGGGGACATCACTGCAGATGAAGTAAAATTAGCTATAAAATCCCTTAAACCCGCCACTGCTCCCGGTCCTGATGGCTTTTCAGCACAGTATTATAAAAAGTTTGCCGCGGACCTTGTTCCTTATCTAACATCCTTTTACAACCAAATTCTGGAGGGGGCTTCCTTTGACTCTGCTACCACGCTGGCCAATATTGCAGTAATTCCTAAACCTGGGAAAGACCTTCTCCACTGTGCGGGCTATAGACCCATTTCCCTCCTCAATGTAGATCTCAAGCTTTACGCTAAAATATTGGCTACCAGGCTTAACCCACTGCTCCCCAAACTGGTTCACCCAGACCAAACGGGCTTCATCCCAGGGAGGCAGGCCCCCGACAACACTAAAAGATCTATCAATTTCATCCACTCTATACATAATGTAAAATTGCCCTCCCTCATGTTGGCCTTGGATGCGGAAAAGGCGTTTGACCGTATCTCTTGGACATTTATGAGGGGGGTTCTCGAATCCATGGGGTTTTGTGGTAGGTTTCTAACGGGCATTTTGGCTCTCTATAGAAACCCTTCTGCTACGGTTTCGGTCAATGGCCTAACCTCCAATCCATTTACAATTTCTAATGGCACTCGCCAGGGTTGCCCCCTCTCCCCATTGATCTTCGCCCTTATAATCGAACCGTTAGCTGCCAGAATTCGTTGCAACGAATCCATTTCCGGTATAAAGGTCGGTTCTACGGAAAGCAAAATTGCTTTGTATGCAGATGATGTCCTCATTAGCATGTCCAACCCCATTACCTCTCTCCCCCCCCTCCTTTCGGAATTAGATACTTATGGGCATTTCTCGGGCTATAAAATTAACCCTGACAAAACTGAAACTTTGGATTTCTATATTTCTAAATCAGATAAAGCAATCCAAGATCAAACATTCCCCTTCACTTGGCATCGCCATAAAATAAAATACTTGGGGGTTTACCTTACCAAAAATCTCTGCCATCTATTTCAAGCTAATTTCCCCCATACCCTTTCCCAAATTAAGAAAGATTTCAACACCTGGTCCCTCCAATTTATCTCTTGGATAGGTCGCATAAACTCTGTTAAAATGAATATTCTTTCCAGACTACTATACCTTTTTCAAACCTTACCTATCCGAATTCCCCCCCATGTATTTAAATTTCTCCAATTTGAGTCTTCTAAATTTATTTGGGCAGGTAGACGCCCACGAGTACGACTCGGGGTCCTTCAGAGATCCTCGCGGGGTGGTGGTCTAGGTATACCTAATTTTAAAAAATACTACCTAATCGGCCCAAATCGCTCAATGTGTTCTATGGAATGGTCCTGTTTTTGCTAGGGTCTGGGTGACACTAGAGGCCGAAAGTCTGGGGATGCTTACTCCTGCCTCCCTTCTGTGGATTCCAAGGGCACGTCGCCCCAAAAAAGCTTTGTCTCATCCCATAATTTCCCGCTCTCTGGCTATATAGGACTCTTCCATCAGGCTTTATGGTCTCTCTCCGCATCCATCACCAATTATCCCCCTTTTTAATAACCCTGACTTCCCTCCTGGTCTACATCATCCCGCATTCATTCCGTGGCATTTCCGAGGGATACGTTTCCTAAATGACATAACCCACGATATAACATTCCCCCAATTTACGGACGTTCAAACTAAAATTGGCTTGCCCACACGGATATTTTATCAATTCCTGCAAATCCGCAATTTTCACTCTTTCTCCAAACTACGTCTTATTTCTCGACATCTCACAACAATTGAAACACTGTGTCTACGCCAGGCATCAACGTCAGGTCTAATTTCTAATATTTACTCTGAATTAATTGCTCCCTCTACCCCTCCTCGAGACCCCCATGAGTTGTCTTGGGAACATGACCTGGGCTCTCCTCTTGAGGATGAGGAATGGTCGGAAATTCGGGACAATGCGGCCTCCAGCTCAATCTGCGTGCGAATAAAGGAAAATGTTTACAAGCTCCTCTACCGATGGTACTATGTCCCTACTCGACTTCAAAAGATACTTCCTGATTCCTCTGATAGATGTTGGCGTCTATGCTCTGGCGTGGGCTCTTTCTTACATATATGGTGGGACTGCCCGAAACTAATTCCCTTTTGGCACGAAATTAAGGCTTTAATAGAAATGTTAATTCAAACCCCCTTACCCTTCGATCCCAAATTTTTCAATCTACCCCTCGGGTTCCCTGCGGCCACTAGACACCAAAATAAACTTGCTTGTCACATTATTTCAGCGGCTACATGTCAAATCGCTTTAGAGTGGAAGCAGGCTGCCCCCCCTTCATTCTCTGCTGTTACTAATAGGATTTGGCATACGTATAAGATGGAATACATGACTAGCATTATACGAAACACGTCCAAATCTTTTAACAAGGTCTGGGACCCCTGGATGTCTTACTCTCAATACCGCTCCCCTTTTACCTAATCATACCCCCTACCCTCACGTAACCCTTTCCCCTCCCATCTCATTGCCTTTGTTTCAAGAGGGATTCCCCTCGCACTTCCTCTTCCCCCCCCCCTCCATCTCGGATCTTCTCTCTTATCTTTCTCTTCCTTCTTCTTTTCTTTTCTTTCTTCTCTTTTAATTATAAAAATGCCGGTCATTATCTCATAAAATCCTGTATTATTTTATCTCCGAAGCACGGAGACTTCTACCTCACTATCCAATATACTGAATATATTTTGTTTGATATAACATGTATCCTTTTGCACTGTTAATTCTTTTTTGACCGTTAATAAACACTTGTTTAAAAAAAATATATATATAAGCTCCCCCTAAATCCATTTTTGTAAATGCTGAAGCTCCATAAATGTGGTCAAGCAGTTCAGATATCAGGAGGAAGAGAACAATGTTTTTGATGGTGATTTTTATGGGTCTGAGAGTGTGGTCATTTCTCTAAGCAAAGAAAAAGCCTGCAACAACAGGAGAGGCGACTTTTCAGATGTAGGGCTAGATTTACTAAACTGCAGGTTTGAAAAAGTGGAGATGTTGCCTATAGCAACCAATCAGATTCTAGCTGACATTTATTTAGCGCATTCTACAAAATGACAGCTATAATCTGATTGGTTGCCATAGGCAACATCTCCACTTTTTCAAACCCGCAGTTTAGTAAATATACCCCATAATCTCTTTTGTATGTTCTCCCCGTGTTTGCGTGGGTTTCCTCCGGGTGCTCCGGTTTCCTCCCACACTCCAAAAACATACTGGCAGGTTAATTGGCTGCTATCAAATTGACCCTAGTCTGTGTGTATGTGTGTGTGTGTGTGTGTTAGGGAATTGAGACTGTAAGCTCCAATGGGGCAGGGACTGATGTGAATGAGTTCTCTGTACAGCGCTGCGGAATCAGTGGCGCTATATAAATAAATGGTGATGATGATGATAATCTCTCTCCAGGTTTTGTTTTAATTATTAGGACATTGCTCTGGTTTCAGGATTGGATAAAGGGTATACTTGGCCCCTATGTAGAAAAGTACTGAGCAGGAGGCCTATGGCACAAGTTTGTATAAACCATAGGGTGGCAGAATCTCAACATTTAGAAAATATATTATAATTCTGGGAATTAGAGGGAAAGAGACAATTGTCATAAGATGCCACATGAGGAGGGGAATTGGAAGTTTCTCCAGCCAATACATAATAAAAGAGGACAAGGAAGGAATTTCCCCTTTGGGGTACTTCAGGACAGTGTTATGCTTTAAAAAAAATCATAGGTAAGCCATAAAGTAGTATTTTCTGCTTAAGTAAAATGCTCAGTTTAGTTAACAAAAAAAAAGAATTATTTTAAATGTAACAAAACATCCAGGGCTGAGAGTCCCATCAATAGCACTAAGAGCCAAGAGTTTATCCAACGGTACTGTGTACTATGTTCAATAAAGTTCCCAGCTTCAGAGTAAGTAGAGATTGGAGGTAATTTGCTATCAAATGTACATTCACCATTACATAAATATATAACTATATTGTATTCTTTAGAGTAAGTTTCTCTTAGGGTCACCAGCCAGGCATTCACGTTTCCCAGCTTCTGACTACATTGATTTACAAAATGACCATTAATGTAGTCCCATAATATAAACATATGCCCAATGTTGTTCTACAGATAAGCTCCTCTGCCAAGAGATAGGAACAGCACGTTGTGTCCTCACAGGTGCTCAATAGTGATTTTTTTTCTCTACTCTACGATTTTAAAATTGGATTACAACAGAGCAAGGTGAAAAGAAGATTTTAGGTAAGTATTAAATTATGGTGTCACCTTTTTTGTGGCACTACAAGTGCCAGTATTCACTTTTTCCCATGTGCATGCTTGTACTTGTAGTGCCTCAAGTGCTTGGACTATATTTTAACATTTTCTCCCTGGCACCCTCCTGCCCTCAGATTATAAATAATTGGATCATAGTATAAATTCCTCAGTGATACTGATGTAATTGTGCAGAAATACAATTATTCATTTAGAAACAAAACAACTGATGTTTCTGTGGTTGGCTTAATCGCTAAGCTACACTAGTGACGTCCACCTGTGACTGGCTGAATGTGAGCACAGGTCAAAGATCGCAATTTGTCTTTTCAGCAAAATGTAACCATTGTCCCCTATGAAATGGCTCCACATGTTGGACTTCTTTCTGACATTTAGTAAGAGATACAGAATATTACCTATGCCTTTATTCACTGGTTCTTAAAAGGCAAGCTGAAAACGTTTTGATGTTTTTAAATGTCGTTTTGGAATTCTATAAAGAAAAGTCCTAGATAACAACACATTGAACAAATGTGCGTTATAAATAAAACTTATTTCACGCATTAATAAAAGGTTTGTGAACCAATTTGAACTAATATTGAACTATGTGAATGTCTCATGCAAGAGTTTTGCTTGACTTTATTTAAGGTTTTATCTTTTCATTCAGAGCCAGTTTTGGGGAGTGGGACTCCCGCTCTTCTCTTCTGAACCCCAAATGCTGCTTCACTGCACACCCTGACACCCATGCATTCACAGAAGAGCAGAGTGGGGGGACTCTATTGTGCTATGACATGTTATGTCTAGTATTGTTAAGGAAATACTAGAACAGACACCCTAATATCTAAACACTGGAATTTGCTGTACAGACCACAGCCAGGTGTATATTTTTGTTTGACTCCCCCTAATTACATGCTAATTATATTATGGGCACATCTTACTGCTGCCAGCATTTGTATTGGTGTAGACTTCTGCAACTTTTAATGTTAATATACCGTGGCACGGACACCTAGCAAATATCAAACACAAGCAACTTCTTGCTATATAAACAGTGATTTTATTCTTCATATGACTGATACACATCACACTTTCCGTCAGGATGACACCTGGCGACTTTAATTTGGATAGGACACAGTCCTCCTGTATAGTCACCGGCCAGTATCTGGCATTGGTTGTACTGCACAAGTGAAAAAGACAGGTTTAAATACCACAAACCCCTTCCTTTCATCTAATTATTTCATTAGACCCTGTTCTCCACCTGTATATGTTAAACTTAGGAGCGCATGCTCAGAAGCAGCCAAACGCAACAGAAAGCAGCCACATCCAAGTCATCTTTGGGCTCGAACAACACTTACTAAGGCCTGCAATTTCAGGGAGGAAACGAGGTGGGCAATGGGCAGATGCATGTAGACAATGTACAGTAAGGGTGTTCCCATGCAGCCATGTCCAAGTCAAACTCGTGCACAAACAGAAGTACACTGGTTTTCTGCCGTATCTCTTGCTCCAGCTACAGGGCTAGTCTAATGTTTGTCAAGAAATGTTTTTATTTATTTTTTTAATATGTCCATGCATAATCATACATGACTATAATATTGACAGGTAACAATAATTGAATAAACAGTATATATTTTTTCTGCCCATTCTTTTGAGATTTTATATTCCACAAAGTTATGTATCCTGCAGTGTCTGGGAGGGAGAGGGAGAGAGAGAGATGCTTTTGAGTAAGGGAATTTTAACCCATTGTTAGAGATTAGATTAGAGATGAAAAGTACTTTGAATATACAGTAATAATTCAATAAATAACTATTGATAAATGTTACATGTTAATAATTAAGGACAAAACAGGTTAAAACTGAGCCCAATTTTTTACATTTTATTTTTTCCATGAAATACATTTATTAGGATGATCTTAATGTCTACTAAACATAAAATACATTTTTACAGTTGCTCCTGTTTGCAAACACGTTTTAGCATACATATGAGACGGTCATCACTAGTATTCAAGACTTAGACTATCCCTGTAGCTAGAGCAAGAGATACGGAAGAAAAACAAGCAACTCTGAGATGCCCAAAGCTTGATTCGGATGTGGCTGCGTGCGCTCAAGTTTGGCACGCCCATACTGTACATTGACTATAGGCGAACGTGCCTTCCAGCCCCGTTCACTCCCAGAGATCGTAGGCTGTAGTAAGTGTCCTTTGTGTACATAGATGCAGTGAACATGGCTGCATTTAGTTGTGTATAGCCCGGATCTGAGCATGCTCAGAGTAATTTTGCGTGCGATATACACAAAATCGGCAGATACGCGTCTTAATGAATCAGGTCCATGGATTCATCAAGGTGCTCGAAACATTCCTTACAGATTCTGGTCCATGTTGACATGATAGCATCATCCATTTCCTGTAGATTTGTTCATAAAATGCTTAACGGCTGATATCTTTAATTCCTTTAAACTCTTAACCTTATTTTAACCATTTTTGAATAAATGACAACACTATAGTGTGGCAAAATTAATGGAGTTTATTTTGAAGGTATGGTGGTGGAGAAAAAGAGCAGTCAGTTCAACATTTGCCAGACAAACCAGGATGCCCCAGCATTAACCATGGGACCCCCGCAGATGGGGGGACAACCACACACACCCTGGGGGCATATATCTACCTTATATGGGGCATTCGCCCCGGGCACTACAGAAACCTGCAACCCTTCTTGCTAAACGGAATGCAACCACAAACCGAACCGCATGGGCGGTACTTGGACCGAGACTATAGCTGACTTCATCGAAGAGATGCGGGTTACGGATGCCCGTTACCGTAATGTGAGCCCTAAGCACTGGCCATCGACTGCAATGCGTTTTTCGTCCATGCCCGGATCCTTAGGATCCAAGGTCCACTACCAACCTACCCTATCAATGCTAAACTCCTGTAAACAATCCCTATAAACAAAACCGTGCCCTCATCGCTCATATGAACACCATCCTGCCTATATAGAAGGGAGTTCTGAAATCTAATGCATGGGTGCTCAATCCGCAAGCCACTTAGAGAGCGAGTAAACCGGACTACTACAATATTATTGTTCTTCCTGCCTTTGACCTATCCAATTAAACACTACTGACCCTGGAAATGAAGATGTGTCCCTTGCTGCCGTTTGCAAGGCAGCCCAATGAACATATGAGTGTCCTAGCACCCAAATCTGGCAGGGGATCCAAAGGTCTGTAAAGGCAGGAAAGCACCACAAATAATTAGCATACATAAGCAACGCCAGTCAACTTTCCTAGGAATTGGAACTGAAGATGGAAAGGAAAAAGAAAAGACTCGTGGAGACCACACATACTCCGCACCAACAACAGCACATCCTACCAGAGGCACACATGCACACAAAAGCTAAAGAGGGAAACAAAGAGGGTAGCAGAAACACATGCGAAGGTAAAACCATAATACCTTGTGGTGCCAATCAGGCCAACTTTTTAGAGGAAAAAATTGAGAAATCCCTTCGCGCCCTGCCTCCAAAAGGCAACGGGCAGCCGAAACCTTGTGTCACTACAGCAGAGAGAGTAAGCAAGGAGAAAAGTCAAGGAAGAAAAGGCTGTACATAACACTTATACACATTATATTGACACCTCCAAGCTCCTGACATAGCAGGCCTAGACGCAGCAGCAACGGCTGCAGATGTGGCGGCCCCGATTAGGAAGGAATGGGTGCTTAAATTAAAACTATCCAGGCCTAGCGCAACCAACATATGCTTGCATACCACCGAAACTGATACCTGGTGAGAAGAGAATCGTCCCATGCCCCAGCCATGGGACCGCAGATTCAAGCCGCAGGCAAGTGATATTCCCTCATTGTTGCCAACGTCAAACAGCAAAACCATCCTTTGGAGACATTGTAGCCCAGCACCCTCTACTAAGCTGGTCAGATTTGGATCTCCTCACTTTATAGCATACTGAAGAGGAGTATATCACCACATGCTGTGCTAGCATACCTGACAAAGGAGCAGACCTAGAGAGTGCAATTAGTTTCCTCACCCGGAAGGCACCAAATATAACATGACACAAGCAGCGCAACATAATGCGATCTCATGCGCGTCCTGCTCCATTTTGAAACCGTTTCCATTAATTTTTACAAGAAAGAAATTACTAATGGGACTCCTCTGTTCAGGGGGTACCGGGCATTCCCTTGCCCAACCTTAGAAAGCCGTGGAAATAACAAAAATTCCGGCGGTCGTCCTCCATGCACAGCCTAGCGAAGAATGATATTCCCACCAGAGACCCTGCCAGGGTTGTTTAGGACTTACTGGATTGAAACCCCCGCCCAAACAAATGCTACTCTGCGCTTATACCCTACTTCATTAGTGTGCTGTCCACTGCTCTGGAAAGCGCACCACTCCTACCAAACCACATGATACTTCTTCCATGTGCCAGGAGCACAGGATGATTCGGCCAAACCCTCTATGTCGGCTTGACAATCTGCCATACCTAAGCGGGCCCAGGGGAACCCATTAGGGAGACCACGAGAGCCAGAGTTCTAAACCTATCCCCGTAGCCCCTGACAAACATCTGCCAGAGCATTCTCAACTCCGGGAACGTGCCCCGCCTGGAAGCAGCTGTCATACGAGAAAACAGAGCTATATCAACCTGCGCACAGGGTAATAATCGGAGGTGAAGTAGCCCATAGCAGATTAATGGCCTGCACTACTCTGAGGCTATCACTCCAGAAAACTATTGGTTATCCAACAAACCCGTCCACCCAAAGCTCCACAGCCACCACCATCTAGAAGATAGCTAGGCCAAGGTGCAGCGCACCAGTCCCTAGCAAAGTAGGCCCCAAAACCTACCGCCCCGGCTACATCCGTTACGAGTTACAACTCCAAGTTAGACACAGGGGCGCAGGTCATGAACGTACTGCGATACCATCCTGCCGAAACAGATCCCAAACTGCCAAATCCCCTTGGATCTCGGTACAAAGATGGATATGACAGAGAGGTCGCCAGCGTCCGTCCATTGCCCGCCCCCACTTACTGACAGAATAAATGCCCCATAGGAATCACCCCAACAACCGAAATTAAAAAACCTCCAGTATGGATTGAGTCTGCCTCAAAGTCACTCATGAAGGTCTCAAGCACCTCAGCTATCCAGGCACGCTGCTTACCCTACCTTGTCTAGACCCACTTAGCGAAAACACAATTTCTTTGCATAGTGGGCCCAAATCGGGCCCTGTGACCAGAAATCGGCCCAGTACTGGCAACACCATGATGGCCTGTGCCCCCACAGCTGCACTAGCGCTGGAAGGAAATGACACCCTCAGAGAAATGCACAGAAGCCTGCGCATCCCATAGGTAGGCACTTGCCCACATAATAGCCATCGTCTATTCCGAATCCCATGAAGCGAAACAAGTTGGGACAGCGCGCCAGCAAACGAAAAGCCGACAAAATAATCGACCATTCGCCAGCAACAGCCTGAAACAAAAAAACAAACCCTCCCCATGTCTAACACAGCTACCAAAAGACGGGCAAACAACACAGCAGAACTTCTCAGGGACAGCATCAGCGATGCACTGTGATGGAATGACAGCTGTGAGATCAGCCTGAATTTTCCTATTGCTCTCCAGGAACCACCCCCACCAGGGAAACCACCAAGTCCTGGTAATGGGGGGATCTGGAAAAAAGAGAGAGGCCGCCCATATGCCCCAAAGCAATCTCCTACCAAACTTTGTCCGCCAGCACCTTAGGATAATAAACTGTCGGATTTCAGGATTACTACCTCAGTCATCTTAACCAGACCCCCCAATAGGTAACCTGAATCCCATACAAAACCCAGCCCCTAGAAACTCTGCTTCCCGCTCAAGTGAGTAGCAATCGAGCCATCGGCTCAGGCTAACCCCAGCAATTTGTGATCCTGCCTGCTCAAGGGCCGGAGGAGGCTGATTACCTGCACCTCCTCCCTGACTGCCTTGTCACAAGACATTGCAGTGTGTCGAAGGGATAACAGCGCCCCAGGCTGAGAAACCAGGCGTTAAAAATATGCATGCATCCTTACACCAGTTTTAAGGAACTCACAGTAACCTTCACCCCCGCCACCTCGTGAAGGCGCCTCGCATACTGCCTTCTTAGGCTGCTTGAACACAGTGAACATGTCTATGCACCTGCCTTTAACAATTCTGTCCTGTACAGAAATTCTAACCCCCTGAACTATATCCGTGCTAGCACAGCGCCCCATAATCGGCCCCGGTGAGATGGGAACTTCCCTAAAAAACACCACCCTCTCAACCTTGCGTGTTACAAAATGCTTGCACAAATTCTTAACAAATTTCTGGGGGCAGTCCCCAGAGCCAGAGGATGCAATACTGAGTTATAAGCATCAGACAACAAAGGCTGTAACCAGGTAAATCATACATATTGATCTCACCCCTCAGGGCCGCCAAATTAACTTTCCACTCCCGCATGTGCTGAGGTATGTCCTCCACAGCTCACGGACCCGGCAAACCAGTCTACCACGATGGCTCCGGCATCTGCTGGCAGAGACATGTTACTAACAAAAGCTTGAGACAGGGAGCCACAAGCCGCAGACCTCTGCCCTCTATACACTATCTGTGAACCCTGTACTGCCCGGCAGATCGGTCACCAGATTGCATGTCCCCTTTAGAACGATTATGCCCAGACCTGCTCCTGGATCGAGACCTAGCCACAGTGTAAATACTCCACTTCTCGCCAACAGAACCGCTGTTGGAAAGGTGACTTACGCTGAGGGGTGGAATAAAGCTCCACAGCCAGAAATTGAGTGCCCACCTGAGCCCTAAGGGAAATGTGAACACCCTCCCCTCTTTGGCAGGGGAAACCCCTCTTGCTTGCAAAGTGCAGGACTGCGAACTGAGGCCTGTACATGAATGCTGTAACACCGCACCGAGTGAAGCCATTAACCCCTTACGAAGTTATTGTCAGCACAATGGTACGATATACCCCATCGAATTATAAGGAGGGTGTACCCACACATTAGATGTAATTCCTAAAAAAAACAAAAAACAAAGAAAGTGCGTATACCATGGGCACGTCCCAGCATATCCCGCTGATACAATTCCTTAAGATTTCCCATTTGCCCTTTATTGTTATACCATACAAAGTAGAAAGATCACGTATATAGGACACTACCAGTATGCCCTAGCAAAATACCTAAACTAATACTTGCACTAAGGACTGTCCCATGCTCAGGGGTCCTGCTACTTCCCCCCTGCTGACTGTGCCCAGCCATGTGTGGCCTGCCAATATCGGTTTGGGAAGCACCCCCCCCGCCTCATGTCCACACGCTGGGGGAGCACTGCTACTCCCCCCAGCAAAGTATGGCCACGGGACCTAACTTCCCGAGTTGCGGAGAGGGGAGCCACCCCCCCTACCGCCCTGTAACCCCTAGTAAACTAGCGGCATTGCTGCGACCACCCCTGGCGCTCCCCTAGCCTGGTGAGAACAGGAATGAAGAGGGAGGGAAAAACAAGGGAAGGGAAGTGGATGAAAAATAGAAGGTGGGTGAGGGAAGAAAACGGGTCATACAGGAGAGAAAGGAAAAGAACACAGAAAAGAATGAAAAAGCAGGTAGGGAAGAGGGGGGCTTAAGGCTGCAGCCCAGACAAACAATAAACAACAGAAGGAAGGGGTGGGGACACAATGCAAATAATACACAATAGAGAAAAACAAACGGAGGAAAAATATGAGAGAAAAGACAGGCAGAGGATGAAAGCAGAAACCAATGAACAAATGCAATAGGGGACAGACAGGGAGCACAGTGATACTTATCCACCAACGTCCAGAAGTGAAGAGGCTGCTTAACTCTCCGACCATCTAACTTATGTGCTATGTCTGACCCCCCCATATGACATCAGATGGGCGTACTCCAGTTAATTATACTATTAGCCCCAGAGTACTAACTAAAGTTTAATGATTCAGCTTTAGCTTTTAAAATCCTTCAAGCTTATTTCAGCCCTCAGTTCTCATTCATGCTGTGAAATTCCTGTTCCACCACAAGATGCTTTATTGAAGATCTGGTGACTGTGGAGGCCATTGGCGTACGCTGATCTAATTGTCAGGTTTGTGGAACCAGCTTAAATTGATGTGTGCTGTGTGACATATAAAGTTATCCTGCTGGAAGTAGTCATAAGAAGATGGGTAGACTGTGGCTTTAAAGGGATGCACATGTACAGCAACAATACTGTGGCTGTGTCATTAAACAATGTTCAATTGGTATTAAGGTGCCTAATGTGTGCCAATCAAACCTTCCCTCCCCATTACATCACCAGCACCAGCCTGTCCCACTAACACAAGGCAGAATAGATCCATGGATTCATGTTGTTTATGGCAAATACTGATCCTACCATTTGCAGTAGAAATCAAGATTCGTCAAACTGGGTGATATTTTTCCACTCTTCAAATGTACAGTTTTCATGAGCCTGTGCCCACAGTATCCCCAAGTTCCTGTACTTAGCTGACAGGAATGGAACCCGGTGTAGAGCTCGGCTGCTGCAGCCCATCCACTTTAAGGTTCGATGTGCTATGCGTTCAGAGATGCTCTTCTGCAGACCACTCTAATAAACAAATCATTTTCATACACAGAACTTCTGCTCATTGCATGTATTTTGTTTTGTCTCTATTTAGTCTGAGTAACAACTGAACCTCTTGATCATGTCTACTTTGTCAACCTTGTATGTATACTGAGAAATGTGATTTTGCTAAGCTGACACCATCTTATAGCCATTTTCTTATCTTATAGCTTAAATACAGATTAGATACAGTTAGTTTGTAGGAGTTATTCATGGTTTGCAATAAACTATTTCCATGACCTTGATTATGGTTGAACAGGAGATAAACCAACTCCCACCTGGGGAGTATTCCTGTGTAAAAATGAGAGAATGTAGCAAGATCTGTGTAGAGGAAGCATGAGTGGTTAAAACCTTTTGGGGCGTAGTTTTCTGTAATACGTGATTTTGTGCTATATAGATAAGGACTTGTAACTAATAAAGCAGAGTTAATTGTACACGCAGAACTTGCAGTGTATTTAATTCTCTCCAGCTGATGACCTCATAAACTGATACACTGACACTTACAGGTGAACAATCTGATTTATATTCAACAACATTGGAGGTCGACACCGAGACTGCTGACCTGAGCCAAGGACAAAAAAAACTGGAGGTCGTCCTGGACACAGGACTCTGACTATAACCCGGGTGAGTAGAGTTTTCATCAGGCTCCTCTGTTTAGAGCTTCCTCATGTCCGTCTAAGGTATCAGGCACGCAGATCTGTAAGTCTTAGATTTAAACAGTAATTACTAACTCAATTTGTTTACTGTAATTGTATTGGTAATTAGATTTCTGAAAGATGATTGAATTTTCAGTGCAAGTGAGAACACTTTAAAAATCATCCCCAGAAACATTTTATGGAGGGGACATTCCATAATCTGCCCAGAGTTTAGAAAGAGTGTTCAGACTTTCGTCCCAGATACTGTGAGGCTATTCTGCACAGGGGCATCCAGTGTCTGGAGTCCAAAGAACTGGACATCCACCCCAATGTGTCCACAGAACGGGCCATCCACTGTTAGGACAACTCACAGAAACTAGATCAGAGTATCTATTGGTACTCAAAAGTACTGTCAATATAGAAGAATATAGACAGTAAGCAGATAGATGACAGCAACTTCCCCATAGAAATGATGCACAGATTTCTAGGAGATAGGGGGAGGAGAAGGTCTGCAAGTAATTTTTCAAGAAAGTAGGGATAGCCAAAGAATGAATTGATATGTGTTGAGTGGATATGCTAAATGTATCAGAAGCTAAATGATATAATGAATCAAGTAGGTTGTGTACAATAAATGTATGTTTGATACTACGCAGCTGAAATAGTGAACTGTGCCCCACCCTTATTCTGTGTAGAAGATTTCAGTGTGTTGAGATAAGAAGGACTCTGTATTTTATTATCTGGCAATGTATGTAACATTGATAAAAATGTTCTTCAAATATGCTTAAATAATTCAAGAGTAAATAAAATGTGTCCGGAGTACTGAGTGGTAATAACATGTTGAAGCTGACTTGTATTTAGTCTAATGCTGGGACTTGTAGTGCCACAGAAGTAGGCTGAAAAATATCAGTTAATTTTTCTTCCTCTGTGAGTTTTGTGTCTCTATCTTACTGCGTGTGAGGGAGATCCGTGTTTGGCTGTCTTGACCGTTTTACAAGAGACATGTTTCAAGGTCGGAAAATTTGTATATTTGTAAATGTAATGCCTCCATTGCTTATTTGGAAGCTTTTGAAGATATGCAAAAGAAGTTTTAAAATCTTTGGTTCGTCACTGCACGATTCAGTGGACGGACAAGACTGTAAATAATGTACAGATCGTGTCAGAAGAAACCTGGCTGGGGTCAAACAAGCTGTTTCTGTATTTGAACAAAATAATTTTGTTTCTGAATTGTGGGTGTAAGCTTTTATATGTAGATATAACAGGCGGTTTTAATCTGTGTAAAAATGGCGCTGATGAATGTTCTCAGAAATCAGGAGGGTTTGTTATGCCCATAAAGAAATCTTTACGAGATAAAATGCCGTCTGTGAGCGAGACTTGCTTAAGTGAATATATTTCTACTTTCAACATGGAAATCACAGAATCTGGAAATATGTGTGAATATTTGGTGATGGGAAATTTTGTTGAGAAAATGTTGAGTGATTTACAGACACAATGTGAGGTGTCTAACGAGAGTACTCTGATTTATGAGAGAAGCAGTGTTGCTTTCAAATGGTTGAATGTCTGGAACAGATAGAGATTACAGATCGAAGGTTTGTAAACCCAGAAAACATAACAGGGTCATTCAAGGGTGCTGTACTAGGTGATTATGAGAAATAAGTGGCTTTGAACACTCGCCCAGGTCACGTCACTTTGACATTCCCTGTTTGTGAGATTAGGGACTGCCCCTTTGAGGAAATCATATTTTCATGGCATGGAACGCATGGCGTCACAGTTAAGTTACACAGAGAAACATTTAAACAAGTGTCTTGTTAGCAGCTGTCCGCTGAACAAAAATGTTTACTGGTTACCTGATAATGGTTACTGATACTGACAAGCATGTTACAGTAATTCCTAGTGAATAGCTGTTAATCACTATGCAAAAGTTTTTTTTCTCCTCCCAGAAGGTCTCCAGCTACAGAGAAAAAGACCCTTTAGGCAATCCAGGTTGAATTTATCCAATTTCCAATGAATAGAAGTTTGCAATATGTTTTGGTCCACAGCCACAACAAACATAAGTAGAAACTAATGAAGGATTTAAATAATGTAGACTCTGCTGAGTAATGACTACTGTTTGAAGAAGGAGAAATGAACTAACATAGTTAAATATAACTGGTGGTTCAGTTTGTTATTTGTTTTTTAATGTTGAAATATTATATCAGATGGCTTAAAAGAAAGTACTGTAATGTCAAATTATGGTAGATAAGAAAAGGTTTTTATTTTTATCCTCATAATAGTTTTGAGTCAGTGTTGTAAAGACATTTACTACCCTTATTTACGGTGTATAATCGTCATACTGTAAATACCTCTTTGTATCATGGGTATGGTAATGCATTGATGGGAATTCAATGTTTGTACATAAATGAAAAAGATTTAAGACTTTATGAGCTACTATCTGTGCTCCTGCATTAGCACTTCTGGATGATAGCAAGCCATTTACACTCTCCTCAGAGCAGAACCAAATGTTTAACCAATTTTAAGCTGAAGTAACTTCAGCGCCAGCACTGGCTTTGCCAGATTATGACAAGCCTTTCACATTATTTTGACATGAAGTCAGTGCACATGCACAAGGAGTACTGACACAGATACATGGTCGCAAGCTAAGGTCTCTTGCATACTACTCTGCACAATTAGACCCAGTCATACAAGCAGCACCTACATGTATTAAAGCAGTGGCTGCATCAGCCAAAGTACAGATATTGTGCTAGGGCACACAGTAACCCTAATGGTGCCACATGCCGTACACTTCTCAGCAGCCAGATTTACCAAATATGAAGTAGCACTGCTAACTCCCTGTAACGTTACATTTAAGTGTTGCACAATGTTGAATCCTGCTGCCTTATTGCAGCAAGTTTCAAAATATGGGAGAAGTACCTGTATATATCGGGGTTCCCAGCTTGAACAGGAAGGGAAAAAAAAAAATGCAAACACAACATTTTTCTGAATAGGATTGTGTAGAACTAATTTGGCAAGGAATCTTTGGGTTTATCTGACATTAAAGATACAACACTACCAAATGCAGACATCTTACGCTACCACATGGATGGTGTTCCTTATACAGGGTGTGCTGTAACCACACACACAGACAGTGATTCAACAGACTCTACCGAGTCACATGTCAGCACAAAACGCTGAACTGAAGGCCCTGACATTTGCATGAATATATGCAAAAGGACAGAGAGTAAAGATTTACACTGATTCAAGTTATGTGTTTATAAGTGTGCATGATTATGGCCCTATATAGAAAAGTAGGGACTTTATGGGTTCAGAACGCAAGCCAGTCAACATGCTGAATATACCAGGGCACTGTTCACCGCATTCCAGCTGCCTCCAAAACTGTCATTGATGAAGGCACACACAGACACTACCCCCGAAGCTAAGGGAAATAGACTGGTAGACCAGGCCGCACGAGGAGCCACGACCAGTACCCCAAGAGGAGTCTATTTACATGGTGACCCCCTGACCCAAAGATTGACAATACCACACTCCAACTGATGCGGAGACAAGCAACAGAGAATGAGGAAAAGACTTGGGCAAAACATGGAGCACTAGAAGTGCAAGGAGAGTGGTGTAAAGGTCAGCATTTGTGTCTGCCAAAAGCACTTTATCCCATAATGGCCAATATAGCACACAGGAAAGTGCATCTGGGGAAAGATGCTATGGTTGTACTCATTAACAGGTTATGGATAGCACCAGGGTTTGCCCAAGCAGCACAGGCATTAGTGGCAGGATGCCTTATCTGTGCACAGAATAAACCAGGTAAGTTTGTCTGGGGTGTGCTTTCCATGGCGTTGGGACACAGTATCCCTATAAGAGGATACAGATAGACTTTATACAACTTCCCAAATGCTTGGGCTTTGAGAATGTGCTAGTCTGTGTCGACTTCTTTAGTCACTGGCTGGAAGCATGGCTGTATAGGAAAGCAAATGCTAAAGCAGTAACCAAGAAAATTAATCTGAGGTAATCTGCCGATATGGGATACCAGAGGTCATGGGAAATGACAGAGGGACACACTTTACAGGGCAAGGATTCCAGGAACTGTTAAAAGACATGGGAATCATATCTGCCCTTCACACCCCCTACAGACCTAAAAGTTACAGAACATTTGTGTGCCCATCACTATTTTATTAAATAAGAGATAAGGCCAAATACAATCCGATTACTATTGTTAACAGCACATTGCACCATCATTAAAGAAAGACTTATATGTGCTTGAGAATCTCTTATACAGAAACTGGCTTATTAAACTGTCCATATGGTCTGTGACCGGATCCTAGACTTCAAGCACAGAAACCTCTACTCACCCCATCCTCAGAGTCAGTCTGCAAATCTCAAAACAGGATGTATTATAAAAAAAAAATCAAAAAAAAAAAAATCATAATAATGCCTGTAATATAGTTCGAGAAGAAAATAAATATTTATGACTGCATCTCACTCCTTGCTCAGTAATTTTAGACTTTACAAGTTGCCTTTCAAATAAAGTGTGTGTGTGTGTGTGTGTGTGTGTGTGTGTGTGTGTGTGTGTGTGTGTGTGTGTGTGTGTTGATTTTCCAAATGGCAGGATTTGCCCGTTTGGAAATCCTTTTAGTGGAATACTAGTGCCACCTGGTGGGTTACCCTTTATTACAGTGAATGCTAAAAATGTGTCGCAGATATTATACATATTATAATTATTGCTTCACTTTTACATGTGTTGTAAGATTTGTGTCTTTTGTTCCTGTAGCTACACCACAAAACATTTCATAAATAAGGGGGTATATTTACTAAAACAACCAGATTCTAGTTCTTTTGTAGAATGTACTAAATAAATAACAGTTAGGATCTGATTGGTTGCTATAGGCAAAATCTTCCCTTTTTCAAACCCACAGTTTAGTAAATATACCCCAATGACTGATACAAATGTACAACCATAGATGCTTTAAAAATATGCAACACATTTAATAACATTGTACAAATAACACCGACTCCACAAGTAGCCTAGGATTCTAGAGTTCCGCAAAGGTAGACCTTAGAAGCATGTTCAAAGATAAATGTATTCATATCATGTGCCCAGTTGTCATCTTTGTTATCATGCGCATTAGCTCAGAGGTAAACAGTTCAGCAGCTGGCTGTTCCCAACCTATCCAAGTGATCAGCCTGTTTATTCACAACCACATAGAATACAACGGGCTACAAGTATAAAACTGTATTCACCACTGCACATCAAAATCGCCAAGAGACCTGCAGTGAAGTGGGAGCCAGTGGCAAAAAAAAAAAAAAAAAAAAATATATATATATATATATATATATATATATATATATATATATATATATATATATATATATATATATATATATATATATGCGCCAAAAAGACGAACGCCATAGTATTTGATACAGGCCGAGAGCACAGGTCCTCAATGGTTAAAAGCTCATAAAAAAAATTACAGAATACATTGACAGCCTTCAATGGCACTATAGAAGGTTGGGCCACATAAGCAGAAACAGTGGATCTTTATTGTAATACAAAGAATGTTAGTATTGAAAAGAAACTGTCACTTGACAAAGTGTAATGGGGAAGAAAACTTGCATGTTTTTTTTTTTTTTTTTTTTTTTAAACATACTTTATCACCAGCAAAACATTTCAGGAAATTGTTGGTTTTAATGGGACCATTTGAACTCCAATCCGCTATTTATTGCTGAAAGATTCATTTCCCATAAAAGAAGCCAATTTAAAAGGTGAAAATATGTCTGCAAGTGTTGCATAGTTGAGACAGCTATCTGAACCATGTCAATTTGGATTGTGTCCCTCAGCTGCAATAAGAGACAGGCTGGTGTGTGGTATGAACAGTGAAAGTAGTCAAAACAGATCATTTGAACAACAGCTAACACGGACCGTGCAGTGCCTATTGCAATTTCAATGAAGAGAGCAGAATCTGATGCCTCAGTTACAACAAAATGCCCTTTAAATAGAGAAGGTCTTGTATTCGATGTGGGCACATCTCACATGATGTCAACTTCTGTTGGTTTAAAGATAAAGAATGCAGGAAGGGTCATAAAAATAAATGGACCTATTGAAATAGTATTGAGTATGCAGAACAGGAACAATATACAATAAGAAAACTCACTGTGCAGGAAACAAGCCTTCACAGGTACACAAGGTGGCAAACAGTGAGTCAGACTGAACTGATAGAAAGTTTGATCCTGTTTCCTGACTGTCTTGCACAGTTTAACGACGCCAGACTTCCAAGTAATTTAGAACATCTCTGATGTGGCACAAGTAGAGTTAAAAAAAAAAAAAAAATAGGAACTGATCCACCTTTTTCAGTTGTTACAGCAAAAGACATATTTATAAGCTATTTATGGAAAGTCCAGCCTGTAAAACCTCTGTATTCTTAAAGACATATACTGGAGAATAAGCGTCTCATCTATGGGAAATACAAAACAGAAAATGTACAAATTATATCTACAAGTATTACAAAATGCCAGAATGGTACTGTTTGGCCATGATTGGTCAAGGAAAATTCAAGCTGACTGACAGTCTATTGCAACATGGCAGGTGTCAACATCTAAAGTGTAAATTAGTGACACTACTATTGAGATATTAAATAAATTGTTAACTGATGCACAAACAAGTTTAAAAAAAAAAAAAAAAAAAAAAAAGGGATAGGAACTCAAAAGGAATGAAAACTAGCATTGTATTATATGAAAGATGCTCTGAAATTTCACAAAGCTCAATCTACATCATATGCTATTTGACCAACAGTTGCGGCAGAGCTTCAGTAACTAGACAAATTCATGAATTTGTCCACTGTAGGAAGAAGTTTATAAATGATAAAGCTGGAAGCATTCATTATATGCAGAGACCTTTAAAGCTAATAAGGAGACTCTGCACACAGTACAATATCTGCTACCAAAGATTAAGGACATCTTTGGAGGAGACCATTTTACAAAAACAGATTTGGCACGTGCGTATTTACAAATGGAAATCGAAGATACGTTAAAGAAATACTCGACAATCAACACACAGCTTTTAGTACAATCATCTTGTCTTTGGAAGATCTTCAGCTACAGCAATTTGGCAAAGAGCCATGGATCAAGTGTCACAAGAAACACCTGGTACTCACTGCTACCTCAATGATCTTATTACAGAAAAAGATGAAGTTAAATTTAAACAATCTTAAAAAGGGTACAACAAGACTACCTGAATATGGGCTGAGAGTCAATCAAGATAAATTGGAATTTTTTTATAGAAGAAATTTCTTACTGTGGATATGTAATTAAATTGAAGCAGTGCTACCAGCACCTTGATAACAATTGCGATCCAGGGGAGCTTATCCAAGTCTAGTGCATTATCACCATGAAAATGGTCTACATGAATGGACCTGGGAAATTTTTATATATATATATATATATTATATAATGAAATCTTTGCCATGGAGAGCCATTGCCATGGGTCTGATGGAGATGGTGGTGTGTTTTGAATCTTTTGACATCCGTCACAATCTTTAGTTATTAATTTGATCTGACCTTTAATTCCAGGCCACCGCTCATAATTTTTAAGAGCTGACATCAGAAAAGGTATTCACACATTTTGAACCATCACATTCCCCACCTATGGAATAGGGGCAGTAGTAATGATTATTATCATCATCATCATCATCATTTATTTGTTAGGCGCCACAAGGTATCCGCAGCGCCACACACAGTACTAACAGTAGACTATACAGGGTGAAACCATACAGAACAATGAACAAAAAGTACCAATACTTCAGAAACTCCGGCTAGTCATATGCAGTAAAGACGGAGCGGAAGAACAGGTATGGAGACAGGAGGGGAGGGGGCCCTGCTCATGCGAGGTTACATCCTAAGGGAGTTAAAGCTAAATTTAAAACATGGCAACACATTATAACCAGAAGTCACAGAAAGAAGAGCGCAACATCTGTATGTCAATGTGTGGTCACAGAGTAGTAGTGCCTACTAAGCTTCATACAAGAATATCAGGAAAAACTGCATGAAGGCCATTTCGACAGTGAAAATAAAACCTTTGCTACAAATTATGAGCGGTGGCCTGGAATTAAAGGTCAGATCAAACTAATAACTGAAGATTGTCAAAAGACTCAAAAATACACCACCACCATCTCCATCAGACCTCGGTAATGGCTCTCCATGGCAAAGAGTTCATATCAATTTTTCAGGTCCATTCATGGATCATGTTTCAGACTAAGTTGGATGCACATTCTAAGTGGCCTTAAATCCACAAGATGAGGTCTGCACGGTCTGAGAAAACTTGCAGTTTTGTGAACTATAATCTCAAGAAATGGGTTACCTGAGCAAATATCTAGTGATAGACATCAATTGATTTCTGAAGATTTCCAGAGAACCCCGATAAGTAATGGCAAAAAGCACCTCACTTCAGCACTGAACCACCCAGCCACAAATGGGTTAGCCGTCAAGGCTATGAGCCACCGTCAATTTACAACACAAAATCAACAATTATTTGATTATCAATGCCCTACAAGGCAAACACCACTAATGTTGTTCCTCAGCAGGAACCAGAGATCCTATTGGAACTTATTTAAACCAGTTATATGTAAAGAAGTCCATAACAAACAATATGTATTAAAAATAGACTAGAAATTTCAATGTTGGTCAAAAAAAAGTGTTAGCACAAGATAAGAGAGAACAAACAACAACCAGGGAAAATCATTGCAAGGTCTCATCCCTTAATGCATACTGTCGACGTTGGAGAAGATTATGGCGTTATGTAGACTCTTAAAAATCTCAAATGTTGTTGAATCAGTTAAGGCCAAACATAATATTAGTTGAATAACCTCAAGTTGCTTCCTCAGAAATGTCTATTCAACAATAAGTGTCTTCAACTGTACTTGAGAAAGTCCCAAAGCCTACGAAGTAAATACAACTTACATAGCCCGGTTACGAAACTGTTCCATAAACTAGGTCTTGCAATTATAGCCATGGAGCCAGGCATGTGATGAAAAACATTGTACAGTTTGTTGCAAGACGAGAAAACAATCCAGGATGCAATGAACACAGACCGGGTAAGAATATAATCAGATTTTTAGGAATAGCAGATAACAGGAGAAATGCAATTATCAGGTTACCTCCAGGAGAGATACAAATGATTGGAATATGCTTTGCAAAGAAACAGGAACTGGCTAAGCATGGATATCCACAGACTCAGAAAAAGCAGGCAGTGATCCAGGGAACAAACCTAAGCAGGCTTAAGAACATCAATGACCAGCAAAGAATACTGGGATAGGTGGTCATATATAAGACAGTCAAGTGTGGATGATTAACTAGCTGTGCTAGTTAACCCCCAGTAGTGGGAAAGGCAGAACAGCAGCACCTCTGGAGGATAACAGGTACTGCAGAGTAATATACACAAGGCAGAACATAACGAGCACTTTGCCCAAAGTATCACAACAGAGACCTCCTCAAATACACAAATTATATTCTTATAAACTGACATCAGAGTCCAATTATTTCACTGCAATGCTCATCATATTGTACTCATCGTCTAAGGGAGGAGTAGTATATGTGGGCTACTTTATAGTTGCATGGAGGTAGACGTTTGGAGTGTTCTAAGAAATGTATTTATATCATGCGCCCAACTGTTATCTTTTGTATATGTGCATGAGCTCCAAAGTAAACGATTCATTGGCTGCTGTTCCTAAGCTATACAAGTGAACAGCGTGTTTATTCAAACACACTACAATTCTATTCATAAAGCAGGACAATTTATCCAAGGAGCTAAATGTGAGATGAGGAATGATAATCACAATCAGCTGCAAGACTTGACAGGCACCTTTCATCTACACAGTGAAGGCAGCCATTTTGTGAGCAGAGAAGATGCGCATAAAATGCCACCTACCAGTGACATAATGGAGGTACTTAACAGGGCATAATTTGACTTGTAGTTGAACAGCTGGAGAGGACACATATTGGCCAAACCTGGTCCATTTGCTTTAAAATGGAAAAAACAAAAAACAAACACAAAACCTTCAAATAGGGGCAACACATTACTCTTAATTTTAAGAATGAGTAACCAGCCCCAAAGCAAACTAAGCATGCCCACATCACCGATCCCAAAAAGCCCCACACTTGCTCCAATATTCCACTACATGTCATTTAGGCCCCCCATATGTCCTGACCCTCCTGCCAAAAACCGCCCCCACATGTACTCCAACTCCCCACCACATCTCACATGCCCCTCAGTGTATAATTTACTAAAATACTTCTAGATGTCAGCCGCTTATTCCCCTCTCACTGCATTCTGTCCCTAGGTGATTATCTTCACTACATATCTTCCCCCCCCCCCCTTTTTTTTTGTTCCTTTTTTGTCTCTGCCCTTAGTATGGGCACTATCTCTCTGCAATATTTCCATTGCTTCAGTAATGCCCATTCTGATATACACCTGTTGCTCATCTCGCCTCATCATTCTCTCCGCTCCTTGTTTTTGCAATTACCTTCCTTGTGGCTTTCTGAAATGTTCTTATTTACCTGAAATTCCAGCAGTGGAAGGAGGGAGAGAACACTTACTGCATGTCCTTCTCTGTGCTGGGTAAGTCTGTAACCTCCCTGTGTTGTGCAGGGAAGGTCATATGATGTGGAAGCCGGCTGGGGGCTGCAGGTGAGACTCAGCGGGCCGTTTGTTGCCACTGATTTAGAGTTTGACACATTTGAACACCAAATGGAAAAAAAGAAAAAAAAAAAAGCCAACTTGCATGTATATGCTGAAACGAACACTTCAAGATGCAAACAGCTCAAACACAATAGCATTTACATTGACCATACACAGGCGCAGGCTGGCAGATGTCAGCCCGGGGGGCGCACGCCGCACAGGCGGCCGCATCACATGACACGGGATGCGGCCACGTCATCCAACATGCATCACATTTATCGCCGGTTGATATTGCTTCCGGGGGGGCGGCCAGCCCCAGCAGCTATAGTTCAGAGCGGCCTGGGGGGCCAATTCCCCCTGCCCCCCGGCCCAGCCCACCCCTGACCATACATCAGGTGTACAAGAGTTTATATTTACGCCCAACTATAGGTGTAGCTACATGGCCGACCATGTTAGTAGTAAATAAATGGAGTTGTATTACCCAATACAATAATAATGAAGTGTCATACACGAGAGAATTTTTTCGAAAGTTAATACAAAAGTCAAATTTTCGATGTGAAATGTAACGAAATACAAACCTTCACATTTGTGGTGACTGACCTAAGCAGATATTTGTCCGTCCTGACTGTTTAGTCATTAAGGGACAGAAGTGAATGATGCGCAGAAGTCTACATATGAACAGATGCATGCATATTTTACCGCAGTATGAAATTTCTAGCTTACACAAAAAGTCTACACACGTCAAATTCTAAATGACGCCTCTGATTCAACGTTGACCAACTCTTTTGAAAGCATCAATAGAATTATTTGTTGTAGACTTTGTTATGCTTTGCAAAAAAAACAAAAACAAAAAAAACCCCTTTTACGCTTGTCGCATTCTGTCAGTTTGTACTTCAGATAAAAGCAATACAAGGTTCTACTTATATGAATAAATCTAGATATTCCTGTTCATAATGTAGGTTTCTGAAAAGTTCACGTTTTACTAAATTTATGTAGAATTCAGAACTAAACAAAACTGAGAGCATATTTGTATATTTTGACATAGTATACTTTGGCATACATATACGCAGAAATATTGTAGTACAGTCCATAAGATGATTTACAGCAAAATCTACTTAAGGCCAAGAGAGAACAGGGGTATAAGTAAAAAAAGGGGTCCTCTTGAACTTCAGGGATGTAAAATAAATCATATATTGCTAGACGATACATAAAAGTGGTATAAACCCAAACTTTTTGCTCTGAATTGACTACAGTAATCATACATATTGTAGGTCTTTAATGCAGTGTCTGGGTGAGGGCCCCAAATAAAACATTAGATTGATAAATTTGAATGGACATGATTTCCCCTCAGAAAAAAAAAAAAGTGTTTAAAAACAATTGGTCAAACAGCCCAGGGGGAGGTAATTCGGTTAAGCTCAAACATTCTTTCAGAAAACTCACTTAACATTTGCAGAGTTACACAGAATAAAATTTATGGATTATAGTCTGTATTCCTGGGACAAGGCAGAATCAAACGGACAGTCTTTCAATTAGATCGAGTCCCAAGAGCTCACTGACCGAAGGCTTTTACACACTTTTGTCTGAGTGGAATTCAACGACATTCATGTTTATTGATTTTAATATTTTATTTGGGCCCTCGCTCTGACATGCTGCAATAAAATCGAGAAAAACTAGGTACTTAAATGAACAGTAGGGGAAAACAAAACAAAAACACAACAATCAGTAACGTGGCAGTGTATAGTTCGCAGACTCTTCCACCACTGCGGATGCCTTCCATCTTACAGCCGAGTCGGTACCAGCTCCGTCTTCCCTTTATTTGTGGTCACCTGTATCAGACTGCCAGACTTTGGCCTGTTATTCCCAGTTGTCCAGTTATAAAATGTCCTACAAAAGAGAAGACAAACAAAGGATTAGATAACATTTATGATCACATATCTCCTAATGTGTAAATGAATTTCAAGTGCCCACAGCTGCCAGTGACCAATCATTTCATGTGGGATTGGAGGGAAGCCTTGTGACAGACATCTGTGAGACTACAAATACTACTCGCTGGATAAATGACCAATTATATCAAGTACCAGCTATTAGATCACATCTTACATTTGAGAATAAGCAACACCCTGTTAGTAAAACAATTGGACTTAAAAAAAAAAAAAAAAAAAACAAACAAAATAAATAAAAGGTGGTGTCTGTTACAGGTTTATTACAATCATTTTTTATTTTGTTGCAAAATCAAATTGAAAGTGAGAAGGGCATTTTTCACTGAACAGACTCGTGATTTTTCATCTTAAGTAATAATGAAAAGAAATTGCATGATTAAGAATTTATTGAATGCATTATGCTTATGTATTCGTAGGAAATGCAATTACCATCGCTAATGAATTGCTAAGATTTTCTATTTGTTTTAATAAATTCCATTGGGTTTTAGAGGGGTAAAAATATTGTAATTGCTACTTAATTACTACAGATCAGGGATTTGTCCAATTTGAATTTAATGAGAGAACGGTCTTGCATGTTGCCCATTATAAACACCTTGTGTGAGCTCAGTATTATCAACGTTTGAGAAGAGGACAGCGTCCCAACACCTTGGGGTAAATGTATCATAGTGCGGGTTGTCCAAGTCGCCGGAAATCGGTGAGATAACAGCTCAAATTTAAAGCGGAGCTGCCTTGTAAAGGGAAACTTCCCTTTATTCCCTTTACAAGGCAGCCCCGCTTTAAATTTAAGCTGTCATCTCGCCGATTTCCGGCAACTTGGACAACCCGCACTATGATACATTTACCCCCTTGTCTGTTATTACACATGTACTGCAGCTTCCCAATATAGGGGTAGAAAGTGTACAGTGTTATTTCTGCTGTTCTATATCTTCAATGGGATTACACTAGTCTGCTGTGTGCAAGGAAAATATCTCCTTCCTTGATCACAACTGCATCTAATATCCTGAACTTCACTGTACATCTTTTCCAGGATCAGAACTATACCATTTTACCAGACAAACTGTATAAAAATGCAGTAATTGTATACAGAATCAAATGGTTCTCCTACTACATTATATCCGAGCACAGCACAGGGTAAATAAAATAACGAGGAACATGGCGAGTTGATAAGCAGGTATTGTGTACTCACTCAGCAATAAAGTCTAATGATGTCCAGGAAGTAAAGTCTGCATCAGGCATTGAGGCTCTGTTGGCTGGCGTATCCAAGGTAACCCTGCCAAAGGAAGAGATAAGGATTATTAAAAAAAAACAAAAACACACTTATACACCCCAAGAGCGCTTCACAATGTTAACCCTTCTTAAAATCAAGATAACGCTCTGGTAAAAAAAATAAAAAAATATAAGATAAGACAACTTGCAGGTAGCATCATAGTAGTAGCAGATGTCCCATGATGTACAGAGGTGACTGCATACTTCTCTACTCTGTAGAAGTACGGTTTATGTATTTCATCAATAATGTGACTCGATCTTCTTCCATGTCCTAATTAGCATATTTACATGTGTCACACCAACTCAACATTTATTGTGTGTTGTGTCTGTAGATGTGTGTCCTCTATGTGAACCTCTAGGAATAAATATATATATATATATATATATATATATATATATATATATATATATATATATATATATATATATATATATATACACACATACACATATACACACACACATATACACACACACAGAGACAGATATGCCACATTGCAGAAGGAAGACGTTTGTCTGGTTTGAGCTTTTCATCTCCTTTTTTGACCGATTTTACTTAGGACCAGTTATACAATAATGTAATATACCTTAGCAGGATTGTGCTTAACTATAGATTTAGGGCTCATCTAAATTTTCATATCTTTGCATAAAAAAAAACAAAAAAAAAAAAAATGGACATCAAACAAACCCTAAATTTTTTTATATAATTAAACAATCAAAAACCACCACACCTGTGAAATACTAGTTTTGTTTGAAGACAACCATGTAAGGTAAAAGGGGAAAAAAGAAATGTAAATATGTGCCCTCGTTTATAGGGTTCCTCTGTTCTTATGTGAGTGGGAGGACCAATCACATGCCAGCATCAACAGTTTGTGGCCTCCAATTGGTCCTCCCACTTGCCACCATTTAAAAGGCGATTAACAAAATGAATCAGCTGGTTCTACATTAACCAATTTAATAGATTATACAAACTTTGGCTGGGAGGTTAATGTCGCACCTCCCCGGGGCTCGGGGAGGGGGGGGGGGGGGGGGGGGGGGAGGGGGGAGGGGGAAGACCCTCCACTACCACCATTTACTAGTTGGTAGGCAGAATTAAACTGTACATTTATATGTAACAGGGACTTGGCACAGTGCTGTCTGTAGCACAGTTTTCGCCCATTCTACAGTTATTAAAAAGGGACATATTGAAACATTATTATTATTGGTTTCTTCACAAACAGACAAGAGATTCTTAGAGAGATGGAATTCAAACAATCAGCTAGTTTCAGAAAATCCATTTCATGCTGTGAAGATTACTGCTTGTATTATGAGCGTACCGCACAACTAAACATAACGGTTGCCTTAAGTGTACAATCAGTTTTGCAATCTTCACAGACATCAGAAGTATTTGTATTGTCACATGATCAATAAAACTGGAGGTTCTTAGAAGACTGTACATATAATACAGCCTATGTCTCACACTCTGCTCCAATCCTTCAGGAACACCTTCCATCTGCCATAATGGAAAGATCAGAGAGAAAGCAGTAAATGACTTACGGCAAGACTGCTACAGCAGCAGAATTAGCCGGCAGTCCGCCCTTCTCATCGCCGACACTCTGGCACAGCTGATGCACTGCTGCTTTGGCCATGCCATAGGCAATCATTCCTAGACAAGACAGTAGAAAACAAAATACATTACATGCTGTAACTGACCCATACATGGTTCATTTCAACAAAAAATATAGAAGACTACACAAAATTAATAAAGCATGATCAGAAATACATGTAAGGTGCGGCAAACCCAGAACAGCCAATCAGATTCTGTCATTTTTCTAGTAGATACAAGCCAACACATCTGATTTGTTGCTCTGTGTTACACCACCAGTGGTACTGGTTACCCTCGAGTGGTTAAAAACAAACCGTAATATGAGAGTGATCTAGGATGTGTGAAAAAGGAAAAGAGACAATTTTTTGCACGATTTCAGGACACAGAGGTCCTTAAGATAGTCAAATGATCGTTTTATATTACTTGCCAAGAGTTTTTTTCTGTTTAAGTTGAACAGTAAAATAATTTTAACTCATAAATCATCTAATAAAACAACCTGCGAGAATCAAAAGGAATTCAAATCTTTATTCCAAACACTACTAAAGTGTGGAAGAAACACTTTACATACAAAAATACTATGGGGATTGGGCAGGATTCAATTGACCACAGGTTTTTTTTTTACACCGCGCCAAGTCATTTTAACAGGGTTTTCACTCATTTTAGAGCACGTTAACTTTCCCCGATATTCAATTAAATTTTTAATGCAGCAGGTTCTCTTTTGCACACGGTCCTATCGCAGACAAGTAGCAGATCCATTGAATGTATGGCTCATGCCAGCGGGTCAAAACTCGGACAGGTATTTTTTTTTTTTTTTTTTTAAACACGGCGATCAATTGTATTCCCCCCCTATGAATGCCAATAATCGGCTTCTGTTAAGATAAGTAATACCTCCTCCTCTTGGTCATCTCACTCTCCTCCACTGCTACCCCATTCCCCCTCCCCGTGTAATAAGAAAAAAAAATCCTGGTTGACACCCCCACTATCTCCATTTATGTTCAGGTGTTATTTTTGGGCCTCATATTAACGACCCTTTGGTAATGCTTATTTATGTTTTTAACAGTTTCCATTTAAATTTCCAATTTTATTGATATGCTTATTGAATTTATTTAATTTGCTCATGATAAAATTTCACTGTAAGATTGTGCAACCTTGTATTCGAAATATATATATATATATATATATATATATATATATATATATTCTATTTTTATCTCTGGAAAGCTGGAATTAGAATGGATGATTACAGTCTACCTGCTGGTTTTTTTCCCCCCCAGAGTGCATAGTTCCTAAATAAAGCAATGGTGCTACAGTGCACAGCTCCCATATGAAGCAAAAATCAGAAGCTGCCAGTAACACCTCGTCTCCTTAAAATTACTGTCTGCAGACTTGCATAGATGATCCAGAGATGTCTCAGCAGTTTCTATTTACATTCAATATTTCAAAATCAATAAACAAGTGTGATTACATTGTGAATATATTGTTGATTATGTACTTCGACTATAAAACGTGTATCCTATAAGGCAGACGTTTTCACTCCCCAGTGCTCTTTTGCAACTGAATTTAAAGCTGGGCGCTCCAGACTCCAGTGTGACACCGGATTGCCATCTCTAGTGTAAGTAAAATAACCTAGAAGAGAAAACCTCTTAGAGGAAATTCATTAATCAGTCTGAAACAGAGTTGCTAGGTCCTGGGACAAAGCCTCAAACACAGTGCTTCAGATCTTTGTTAAAATGGATCAATTTAATTTTTTTTTTTAGCATGGAGTAAGTATTGAGGGAGCAGGGAGTTTTGTTTTGCTTTTTTATTTGCAACATCATTTAATCAGAGAAAGGACATTTGTCTTCTTCACACAAATGTTCTTAATTAAATCTGCTAATCCTGAGCAGGATGTTACCCAATCTTTTTTTTTTTTTAAATTACCAGTCTCCTGCTCTACAATGAAGTACACATGTCTGCTGAACACATCACAGGCATTCCTAAGGAACAGTGACTTGTGTGTGGTTACTATGAATGCAACAATATTAATTTGTTACTTACATTAAAACATACAAGCTTGTATCCACTTTAAGTTGGGGGGGGGGGGAGGGGAATAAATAAAAAAGCAGTAGAGACAAGATTATACAAATGCATCTAATTTTTTGGGGAACTTTACTTTTCCCAGTGGGACTTCTAAACAATTTCCAGATAACGGTCGAGGTGGAGATCAAAGAATGAACAGTATTGTGTAAATGTCACAGCAAGAGAGCAAAGGGCTAAATGTAATAGGGAGTAAAGGTCTTCCACATTATCTGATGTTTACACAGGTCAGGACCGGTACATGGCATTTATCAAAAAGAAAGCTGTCCCGTTTCTGTGTATTAAAACAGGATGTGAAAGAAAAGCAGCATCAGATAATTGTACCACCACAGAAGGGATGTCAAGTTTTAATGCCCTCACAAAACATAAGTTAATAGCGTGTATCCCCCCATATTCTGCAGACAAGAACTACAGTCCCCAATCGGCATGCTCGCAAAATCCGGTGAAAACAACTACGATCAGAGGCGAACTAGTGAGCTGTGGGCTCCGATGCAAGGAAGGAACTGAGGCCATGCAGTGACCCCCCCCCCCCCCTCCCTCCCTCCCATTACCTCTATGAGCACCTTTTTCACCAATGGTAGTTCCACCACTGGCTAATAATTATATGTTTAAAAAAAATAAAAAATAAAAATTTTGTGCCACCCACTGAATATCAATTTACCAGTTATATTTAGATGGATTATAAAACTGGGTAGCTGGTAAAATCATATACAATTTTATTAAAACTCTACAACCAATAAGGCAAAGCAAAATTTCCACCAAAAAACATCATCAATCAAGATATAGAATATACCAAGAGCCATTGACAATATAAACTTGAAGCTTTACAGAGCATCATGGATCCCGAAGGACATTAATTGGAGAAAATAATGTTAGCCTTCCATTTAAGTCAGTTCAGCAGTTCCATGAATCCCAAGCTGGAATGAATATACAGACCTTATACATAAGAGTACTCTATGGCCTCTCTTTAGGAACATGCTCAGTCCAATATCAAGGTAACAGATTACCATCCACAGTTAATCTTTAGGGGTTCCATCTATTTCTGCAGATAACCATGCTGCACAATACAGTTACCACATGTGACACATTAATGTGTCACCCTGTTACAATAAAAACCACATGCTCGAATACTTTCGAAATAGTCTTGAATTTGCAAGCAACAACTTAAGTTATTGTGCAATATGCATCTATTTGGTTGCTCACCACTCCTGCTGCACTCTATTTTCAGATGTGGAGTTATCACTCCTCCGTCTCACAGTTGTGTAGGTATAAACTATATTTTATCCAGTATAAATAATCATACCTGCAGTGTCTCATCACACAATGCCATCTTCCTCGGAGGCATGGTAGAAGTCTCCTTTGTGTGATGAAACGAGTCAGGATTCCAAAATGGGAAATATGAATTAAAAGATTACAACCTATTTAAGGCTTTGCAAAGAATAATATGTCTGCCTAGTACCTGGGGTAGCAGATAATCCAGCGTTTGCCCCGGATAATGTCAACAGGCCTCCTTCTTTCAGATGCTTTGTAGCAAGGTGACTGGAAATGGCTGAAGTCCACACACTCTGTTTCCACATCAGATCACAGTTCTTATAAAACGCTGCAAGTCAAGAACACAGAGATTACTGAAAGGAAATCACTCATGGAAGTCTACAGTATATTCATCAGCTCTTGTATTATAATTATTTCTGAACTACAAGTCCCAGACATCTCAGCCAGCAAAAGCAATGACTTAATAGCTCAGGGAACACAGCTATTTTAGGGTATATATAACAAATATTCAGTGGTTTTAAGAACAGGCATGGCTTTGAAATATGAAATAACTTAAAGTGCGTCTATTGCCTAAACACAGCAGAGGAAGCCATTTTGTGACCATGCAAAATAAACAGCCAATCGGCATAAAATCTACGCTATAGCAGAATTGCAGGTCATTGTATAGTCCCAAAGCATTTTTACAGGACTGTGCCAAAGTATGCAATATATTCCCTACGTTACTGCACCACATTCTTTGTGCAATGTTTTGGATTTTTTCCCCTTATACAGCCTTCCTTTGCTAGACCTGTGACATAGTAAAAACCACAGAGTAGCAACAACTATACCTGCTGCTCATACACATGGAGGGGTAAGGGTTGAGGTAGAGCCCCATGATACAGATAGGTTGCTGAGCTGATGTAGGATAGGCACGAAGAAGCCACTTTAGAACGGACGCTGAAAAGATGCATGGTAGTGTGGAATCTACTACACAGGTAATACTTGGCTATAGCACCAACATGCTGTAAGTGATGGGTGTTTACTAATCACTGCATAACCATGAAGGCCATCAAAGACATTAACAATGGCTCTCACCATTGTTAGCGTATACAAAGGGCTACTTGAAGTACTTTTTACATACAGTAGTGCACTATGCATGTGGGGTAAAATGCAGACGCCCTATGTCCGCTGCGCCCAGGAAATAGCAGCACACGTTAGGGTGCATTGTAAGTAAGTGTATTGACCGATTCAGATACAGGCCACAGATTACATTGTGTTCACTCCCTGACAGACCCAGTTCTTACAGGTATTGCAGATTTCTACTGGCCAGCATCTAATCCTCACAGCCCTAGGGGGATCTGATACAAGACTAGAAGGAATAGGCTATTCTGACTGGATGCAGCAGCTCTCTTCCAATCAGGTGTCAGTTATCATTCCTAGCCCAGTCTTGGATCCTCCAGTAGCAAGAAACGTGGTTGGCCAGAAGAGGTTCCAAGAGGTCTCAAGTACTGGACCCTGTTGAACTGTGAAAGCAGTGGGATCCCAAGGGAGGAACCTCTATCAAGAGCATTTTTTAAAAAAATATATAAGAAAGTCGAAAACCACTTTAAATTATTTGGCTTTGAGGAAATAAAAAGAATAAAACACAGGAAAGACATACAAAACCATGCCAAGCACTCTTTTGCACAACAGATCAATAAAGCAAACTTGGTTAAATACTGGTAACTGCTATCTTGTAGAGACTACAAATTATTAACCAGTAAACATACCGATATATAAAGCACCATCCATACAAATGGATAAATAAAAAAAATTAAATAAAATAAAAATTGTATAGAGTATTAAAGGATACAAATTAAATGGGTTTATCCATAGTGCTGCCTCCACCAACACAACTGCGGAAAGGATAATCATAATTAACAATTTAAAAGAAAAAAGGGTATTCTGTTTAAAACTGCACAGACACAATGTGAAGGAGGAAGAAAGTTTTCACAGAATGGCTGCAAATTTAAATGTGTAATTAAAGACACAAATCATTCACATGTGGAGGTTATTAAAACCATTTTTACTCCCAGACACATGTGGTTGAAATAGCTGACTCACTCTGAATTTTACTTTTTAATGCAATTTCTCTGTAGAACGGACATTGCTCTCAGATGTAACACAGAATACAGGTTAAGAACTTTGCTATATACTGTTAAAGCAAATATAAGGTTGGAAGATATTTGATATCTGAAGCCAGTAACTAACAATACAATAAATTTGTTTTTGCATAGCTATTAGATACAGTATATAATAAGGCATTTGTATTAGAAATCAATATAAATGTATATATATCAAATTGTATTAGAATTAAGGATGACTCTGCATTTGCCAGAAACTGACATTCACAGCTTAACCAGCAACTTGTTATGAAGATTGTATGTTCTAACTATTGTGCCGAGTTGTAATCCTATAGCAACCAGAGGAACTGCTTTAAGGATCTGGGGCCTGATTCATTAAGGATCTTAAATGAAGAGGTATCTTATTTCAGTCTCCTGGACAAAACCATGTTACAATGCAAGGGGTGCAAACTAGCTTTACGTTTTGCGCATAAGTTATATACTGTCTGTTTTTTCATGTAGAATAGAATACCAATTTGCACCCCTTGCATTGTAACATGGTTTTGTCCAGGAAACTGAAATAAGATACCTCTTCATTTAAGATCCTTAATGAATCAGGCCCCAGATCTGTATGGATATTTCAATATGGACAAGGGCCGACACAAAAAAAACAGAAACTTACCAATCCGCCGGGCGCCAGCAGCCTCCTCTCTCCCGCAGCAGCTTGTTACTGACGTCGATATTCAGTGACAGCTGCGGGAGAGAGGAGGCTGCTGGGTCCCAGCGGATTGGTAAGTTTCTGTGTTCTTTCTGTTTTTTTATGGCTGGCCTGCAGCACCCCAGTGACAGCGCCGCGGCACCCCTGGGAGCCGCGGCGCACAGTTTGGGAACTGCAGGTGTAACGGATTCATCTGTACTATGAGATTAGAAGGATTCTCCTTTAAGAGATGATATGTCGTGTTTCTCAGAAATTGGAATGTATATGTTAGAATATCATGAATATGTAATTAGTTGTGTAACTTGTAACCCATAAACATCAAGTGTGAAGAATGGAGCAGAGAACTTTTGGACTGAAGCAAAAAGAAGTATACTCATTTTGTAAGATGGATGTTTTACTTGCCATTATCATTTATCTTTTATATTGAAGTAAACCTTCACTACTTCAGACTTCTTCAAACTTAATATACACACACACACACACACACCTCTGAGATCTGGCTAAAAGTAGTTAAGAGGTCAGGACAACAACAACCATATAGAATGACCACTAGAGCTCAACGCCAAGAGAAGGCGTTTCTTTATTACAGGGCAAATATGAACGCTGCAAACAATGGCTTAACAATAAACAATCCCTAGATCGGGCATGGGCAACTTGTGGCTCTCCAGGTGTTGCGAAACCGCTGGAATAATATTCAGACTGCTATGGAGGCATGTCGTGAAGACCGCAAATTGGACAGGTGTTTTCCCAAGCCAATAACAATGTTATTAACTGGTATTTTTAAAGCACCAACATGTGTTTTACAATTGGGAACGAACACAGACAAACATATCCTACGATGCTTACCATAGTCATTTATACAGGACTGGTTCCACTCTGGAAAATTGCTACAAAAAAAGCTAAAATAGACTACAGCTCCCGAGTGAACTCATAGGGTCCATAAAGAATGGTAAAGGGTTACCCCTTTTAATTATTATGATTTTTTTTTTAACCTAGGGAACATGTATCATGACTCTTCTTATGGCAATATTGATAGATACGGTGGAACCAGAGTCTAAAACACATCCATTAGTGCTGCCAAACATGAAACCTCTGAAACTGGTCTTCCGGCTACGCATACTTTTGCCTCTCAGAGGGAAACCCCTAATCATGTCAAGACTAACTTTAAAGGATTTCCCTTTGTTAATGTTGAAGACTTCAGCAGTGAGCTGTAGACAGCACTGCAGGTATGCAGCCAAGTGCCGAGGAGTCCGGCCACCACATTGAGTAACCATAATCATACCACTGCGGAGCACAAGTTTGTCCGACATCTGTAGGTTAGGGGCTGGCACCAACAACTGCTCTGCACTTACACAACCAGAATGCTGCATACAATTCCCATGTACATCTGGCACTTATGTTTTGAAACTTTTCATTAAATAATATACTGATTATTGTGAACATGCCTTATGATATTTTTATTTGGGATACAAGATACTGCGTTTAAGAGTTCCTCAAGATATATTAAGCAACTTTCCATCAGTATAAAACAGGAGACATAGCTAGGGGAGAGAAGGAGGCTTCTAAAATAATACTTTTTCTCAAGCCCCACCTTAGGATACATACCCAAATATTAGTGTTGATACATTTTCTGTGATGCATTGAACTGCATGCAGTCATTTAATACGTACACAAGACATTTAACAGGTTCCCTTTGATAAACGCAATCAACATTGTACTGACACACATTCATTATTAATGAAACTTCTGTATTTATTTTAAAAACTGATGCCTCACATGCAGAAATAATAATAAAATATATAATATATATATACATATACATACACACATATATACATATATACACACACACACAAACTGCACAGGCTAGTATGGATGACCAATTTATTTTCAATGTGAATATTCAGTTTCAAGAAAACAAAATAAGTGTCTGTTGCATAGTTTGTTTAGAAAGTCATCTAAGAGGAACTTTGACTCACATTTGGCTTTTGCAGAGCCTCCAGCCCACCCTCCTGCCACACAGAGGATTGCATCCACCTTCTGACCACTTAGAAGCTGATCCACTGCAGAGGTGACCTGATGTGTGTAGAGGGGACAGATCAGACATGCTGGTGAGGAATAGCAGAATGTGATGTAGGAAGCAGAGTGAGCTGTCTCATAGCTTTATTCTTCCTTGCAAAAACTAGCCTTCATTTCTGAATCAACATCACAATCACAGTTTAAGTGATCATATAATATTTCTACAGAGGACCAGACAAACAGCCACTGCCATTAGGAGTCTGGAGAGTGTTCAAACAATCAGTCTAACCTGGTAGCACTTTGCAACAAAGTGGGAAAATTAATTCTGCAAGCAACAGCACCAAAACATCTAATAGTTTATCCATGTGTATGTATATATCCATTTAATTTTTTTTCTCATTCATGTCCATTTACTTTCACTGGATCTTAAAAGGACAGCATAACATATAAAGCTGGAAAAAAGACAGGAAACACCAGAATAACATACATCATTAAATTACCTGGCACCTCTAGGAAAATAGGAAAGTATGTCTTGTATAAGGGTTTATATCTATGCGTTATGGAAAACATATCAAAACTCAGATGGGTATGGACCTTCTTCTGGGTTGATATAAGTCATTGATAAGAAGGGTTTTTAAACATCAAATATTTTATTTAGTGCAAGTAGTTGTAATAGTATTTATAGAGGGCAGTTTGGATGCTGGGCACTTAGTATTCGGCAGCAGTGGTTATGTGGAGGGTCTGGTTATAAACAGAACATTATAAAGCTTTGCTGGTATGGACACATTGTAATTGTGTCTCTACTCTACACAATTGGTCAGCACCTTAAATACTCTTATAGCTGAATTTTTTTCTCATTTCCTCCTCATCATCATTTCACTATGCACTAATCCAAAAAAAAAACCATTTCATATATGCAGAGAAACAGCAGTCTCCCAGCCTCTAGGCATAGTCCTGCTAATTATCTCAATCTCAGACTGAGATTTATATATACTAATATCACTGGTAGGGAGTTCTAAAATGGTAATTACATAGAACAATCACATAATCTCACTCAAGCCACTGCTTTGCATTACCCATGCCTGGACCTAAAGTGAACATAAATAAGATATACAGCAACACTGTTCCTAAACATGACATATATACACTTTATATAATGCATTAAGGAAGTAGCTGTCCACTTTCATGTAAAGGTGCAGGTATTGATTGGGTAGGTTCCAATATACAGACTGACTGACTGACTCACCTCTTCTGATTGCTGTGTGAAAGAATCAGACAGTTTTACCACAACGTTAGCACTTGCAGCTGCATTTTCCGTCACATCTATGGATGCAACCCACTGAGGCAATGAAAAGATAAACAGTATTAAGCCAATAAAGTGCAATAAAAAAAAAAAAAATACATTTTGCATATAATTTAGTTTAACACAGGTGGTAGTCAGCTAAAAATCAAATATGAAGCAATGCCAATAGACAGAGCTAAATTATATAGCTGCCCAATCTGGTATCAATCTGTCAGATCCCTATCTAGTGTGCATAGCATTAATTCTGCAAAGGGTTACATGTGACACATGTTTCTGCTGTACAAAACATGCCGTAGAGTAAAAGCAATGCAAAGGACAGCTTTACTTACCCAGTTTTTAGATTTGAAGTAGTCCACACACTTCGAGCCCAGAGCTCCTCTCCCTCCATACACCAAGACTCTCTGGACCTCAGCAGCACCAGCCATTCTGCACAGCCGATAGGGTAAAAGTGCTCAATGAATACCCGCACCTCCGGCTGTCATACAAATAGCCAGAGCTTAGCCCCGCCCCCTCCCGCTGACGTCACGTTATTGCCTAACTGCGACCTTCCAGATTGTGATTGGCTGCTCCGGGCTACTGTACAGAGCTGTCACGTGTTCAGCAGCCACATTGATATTCATTTCACCAAATATGAAACTGAACAAGGTGTTTGCATTGGAAAACGTCAGTCACACCTACCTAATGATCAACAGTTATTCTTTCTTCAGTCCATTAGCAGACATTGGCTTTGCTTTAAAAAAAAAAAAAAAAAGATAAACTTGAGTTTTTTTATGTTGCATGTGAGCAACTGTTGCTCAGAGAGGTGGCTCTTGTAGTGGAACTACAAGTCTCAGAATGCCCTATTAGCCTCGGCAGCAACAGGTTGCATACGAGCTTTGGTTTTATAGGGGTACTATGGACATATACATAATTGCACCTTGCCAATAGTTCTGAATAAAAAAAACAACACTTTCACCACTCGTTTGTTATACACAGCAGAAACTGTTTAATAGTGTTAGTATTTAGGATATTTCACAGTGTTTTTCCTTTTTTGATACACCGTTAAGGAGAGCTTACGGAACTGTCACAACATTTAAGCAACATTTAAATGTAAAAACATTAGATATCTAATGAGCAACAGTAACATGAACAGCTGAATACCTGGCTGTAACGCAATCCCCCAAAAAATCTGCTTTATCTCGCCCCAAATTCAAGTGTTGAAATAAAGGTGCGCTGATCCACAAAGGAAGGATCGCCCCCAAAAATGAGCATTCTCCAACTCATTGGGCCCGATTTATCAAAGGCATGCATACTGAGCGCAATGTGCGTTTGTTTTAGTACGTAGTTCGGGTCTGCGGACACCCGAATTCAACAAGGAATGGATCTGAAGATACATGTGCTGATGAATTCGGGTGTAGGTCTGCTCATCTCTACTGCTCAAGACAGTGCAGGACACGTCCAATACCTATGTGGAATATAAATTTGCAAAAGAACACACAGAAAAAATATATATATTAATGTTAGCTGTTAATAATAAAGGCATTAAAGATTAAACAGTTTTTTCTCCATGAAATACATTTATTACGATGTTCTTACTGTCCACTGAACATAAAATACTTATTTAGAGTTGCTTCTGATTGCAAACATGTTATAGCAAGCATGCGCGACTGTCATCACTAGTACTCAGGGCTTAGACTAGCCCTGTGTCTAGAGCTTGATTCGGAAGCTGTTGTATGCTATTGCGATTAGCGTACACTGAATATTGACTACGACCAAACACTCCTTCCGCACCACAATCCATCACTGAAATTGTAGGCTGTAGTAAGTATCCTTTGCGTATGAAGAGGAATTAAATGTGGCTGCGTTCTGTGTGGCGTATGGTCCAGTTCTGGCCATGCGCAGATAGATTGTGCAGATGATATGCACAAAATCGCCTTTTACGTTCCTTGATGAATCATTCCCTTTATCTCATTTTAATACTCTTGCTCCACAAAATTAAATCTGCTTTTTGCACGTCTCCACAAATTCCACACTAAGCAAACAACAACCTAATTCTATCAAACTCTTCCAGTGGTGCATAATGTTACCAAAGAGGAATTTTGGAATGCGTTGCAGCATTATTTTTACAGCTACATTTCCAGAATACGCACATATCACACACAAAACATTGGAAAAAAATTCCTTCATACACTTATTATCTCCCACATTGACTCTTGCCTTTCCCGTCTTACTGGTCTTTACATAAACAGACTTTCACCCTTAAATCTAATGCAGTGGCTAGACTAATTTTCCTTGCAAAATCTTCAACCGCTACTCTGCTTTGTCTGTCTCTACATTGATTGCCTGTATTTACCAAATCCAATATAAAACACTTCTATCGTTATACAAAGTCATTAATAAAACTGCACCTACATACAGGACCGGACTGGCCATCTGACACTTCTGACATTTGCTAGAAGGGCCGATGGCTGCTTGGGCCGGTCCGGCTCCTGACACTCCCGGGATCTGGCGGCTGGTTAAAGTTTTTCGTTACCGCGCTGTGGAACTTCATGACGTGTGACGTTATGATGGCTGTGTGGGCCGGCCCGGCTCCCGCGCTTCAAGTTTCCCGCGGCTGCACAATGTGACGTTGTGCCATCACACGCAGCCGCGTAGGATTCCCAAAGCGCGGTTTAGCTGTAGAGGGCGCACAGTGGATTCCAGGAAGCTGCGAAGGTAAGTGTACTGGTGTATTAACTTTTTATTTTCACTACTTTAGGGAAAATGGTGCTGGGGGGACAGTGACAGTTACTGCAGAGGGGGGGGACAGAATCTGTTTGCAGGGGGGGATGGAAACTGTTTGCAGGGGGGAGGGGAGAGAGGGACTGAAACTGTGCAGTGGGGTAGAGGGACAGAAACTGTTTACAGGGGGGGAGGGACTGAAACTTTGCAGGGGGGAGGGAGAGACTAAAACTGTTTGCAGGGGGGAGGGAGAGACTAAAACTGTTTGCAGGGGGGAGGGACTGAAACTGTTTGCAGGGGGATGGAGAAGAGGACTAAAACTGTTTGCAGGGGGGAGAGGGGGACTGAAAATGTTTGCGGAGGGGAGAGAGGGACTGAAAAAGTTTGCAGGGGGGGAGAGAGGGATTGAAAATGTTTGGGAGTAAGTAAAAATGTCTGCAGGGGGGGGCAAAGGCTGTAGGAGGGGGAAATAAAAATGGCCAAAGGTGGGTAATAAAATGATTTTTCCTATTATTAAGATTTTTATTTATCCATATATTTTTATAGATATATATATATTTTATCAATTGCAAACATTTTTACACACTTTACTCCCTACAGCGCTGTTCCCTTATTTTTGTGTGTGTATGTATATATATATGTGTGTGTGTATATGTATATGTATATATATATATTGTAACAAAAAGAGGCATTTAGCTGGCAATATGCAGAGAAAGCAGGGAAGTAGAGTAAAACATTGGCACCGTTATGTACCTAGGTGGAGATTAAACCAGGTAAAAACATATGTGTAGTTTAAAATTGGTTTACTTACATGATTTAAAAGCTGCTTCCTCTCAGCAAACAGACAGGGTGGGTCTAATAGTCTAAACAGAGCCAGGGATGGGCGTTTGCTTTTAAAGAGAAGGTGGGTGTGTCACCTGTCCATCAAGCTAGGCCTGTGGGAGGAGTATCAGGTATAAAACCCTGCTTGTTTCATTGTTCAGGGAGATCAACACTGGGCTAGCTGGCTGATCTGGACAGAGAGCTGGACTATGTATAGTAAGAGTTGAGGGTCTCCATAATTGCTGTGCAAGTATACGGTGTCAAAACATTATTACCATCCTGACAATAAAGAACCATAAAAAAGAAGAAGTTGTACGCATGTGCTTCTGCAGTAGCGGGCTCTTGCCACAAGTGGTGTTAGGATGGGATGCTCTGGGAAGCAAGTTTCCACTACCCAGCCCGCGCAGACATCAACATGGAGGAAGTACTGAGAACCCTCGTGAATGTGGCCGCTGCGCAGCAACAGCAGCAAGCTCAGATGCTACAAGTCGCCGAGGCACAGGTGGAAAACACAAGGCTCTTAAGAGAAGAGTTAAGCCAGGTGAGGCATGACAGAAATGAACCACCTGGTCCTGTTCTCCAGAAAATGTCACCAGCTGATGACGTAGAAGCATATCTGGGGGTAAATGTATCAAGCTGAGAGTTTTCCGGCGGGTTTGATAAACCAATCAAGTTCTAGCTGTCATTTATTTAGTACATTCTACAAAATAACAGCTAGAATCTGATTGGTTGCTATAGGCAACATCTCCACTTTTCAAACCCGCCGGAGAACTCTCAGCTTGATACATTTACCCCCTGGTGTCTTTCGAGAGACTTGCAAAAAGGGCAAAATGGCCTCCTAAAGATTGGGCTGAGAGACTGGCGCCATATCTGACTGGTGAAGCTCAGCGAGCTTATATGGATCTAGATGAGGAACGGGCCTCTGATTATCTGTGTCTAAAGTCTGAGATATTGGCTCGCATTGGAGTTTCCGGGCCAGGCAGAGCCCAGCGCTATCACCAATGGCGCTATGATAAAGAAAAACCGGTAAGAGCGCAAGTGGCTGAGCTTTTTAAAATTTTAAAGAAGTGGCTGCAGCCTGAGGAGAATTCGCCTTCTCGGATTATTGAAGTTCTGGCGATAGATCACTGCATCCGGGGGCTGAACCGTGGTGGATTCTGCAATCAGACCCACAAACTTATGAAGAGCTTGCCACCGTGGTAGAAAGGTTTTGTGCGCTACAGCAAATGACTAAAGAACCTGCATTTGTGCCTAAGCCGCTGCCATGCCAAAAGCCAGGTTTGACAATCCTTGCCACAGGGCCCAATGGCAAAACTGCTACGGACAGAGGGCCAGGTGCAAACCTGTCTAATCTGAAGTGTTTTGAATGTGGTGAGCCAGGCCACTTTAAGGCAGAGCGTCCTAAACTACAGGAACCCATGGACTGTTCTGTAGCACATATTGGACCTGCATTTCCAAGTTGTTTTACCATGAGTCCCACATCAGGAAGTCCTTGTTTGTTCCGGGTGACTGTGCTAATCAACCAAAACCTTGTTCTGGCCTTGGTTGACTCGGGGAGTGAACTTTCATTTGTTTCCAGCTCTGCTTTACCCGAAACCATAACTTCTCGGTTGCCCAAAGTGAAAGTTCTTTGCGTACATGGCACAACAGAGGAGTATGAGAGAACAATACTACCAGTCACATTCAAAGACAAAACTGTTATGGTGGTAGCTGCCATAGCACCTAAACTCCCATATCCTCTCATTTTGGGGCGAAACTTCCCACTGTTTAATGATGTCCTCGGTGAGCGGATCCGGCCGGACATGCCGGCAACTGATGCAACGGTCGGAAAGCCCGGTCTTAAAGGAACCGCCTAAGAATCCACAACATCTGGACATCGATATTTGGGAACCGCCAAACCGGAATGCCATCCTGGGAGTCACAGCAGGAGTTCCACAAAAGCATCCAACTGTGGGGAAACATGGACAGTCCAAACTAGCATTGGTCGGTGATGTCGCAGATGAGCCCATCCCGCCTGTCAGTGAGGATACGGACTGGTCCGCAATACCAATTTTGTTTCCTTTGCAGGACTTTGTTCGAGACCAACTTAATGATGCCACTTTGGAACATGCCTTTAAAAGTGTGACTGAGGTAAATGAGGTAGCAAAAGCCGCCCAGCCTGCAGAAGGTATACCATATTTTATTGTTAAAAATAATTTCCTGTATAGAGTTGCTAATGTACAGGGGAAAAAAGTAGACCAATTAATGGTTCCTCAGGTCCATGTAACCCTAGTGTTAAAAGCAGCACATACACATGTCTGTGGGGGACACCTAGGGGTGGATAAAACACGGGAACGAGTTCTGCTTAGGTTTTACTGGCCCGGTGTACACATGGCAGTGAAAAAGTATTGCCGGTCCTGTCCCATTTGTCAGAGAACGTGTCCCAAACCCATGTACAGGGCACCTCTCATTCCAATACCAATAGTACAAGTTCCCTTTGAACGGATAGCTATGGACCTTGTGGGGCCCCTGGAAAAATCCGCACGTGGGCACCAATATATACTAGTGGTGCTTGACTATGCAACCAGGTATCCAGAGGCAATTCCCCTACGAAACATAAAGTCCAGCACCATAACTAAAGAACTTGTATTGATGTTTACACGCTTGGGAATACCCAAAGAAATTCTCACAGATCAGGGTACTCCATTCATGTCTAAACTGATGAAGGACATGTGCCAGTTGCTAGGGGTTACGGCGCTTCACACCTTTGTATACCATCCACAAACAGATGGCTTGGTGGAACGCTTTAACCGCACATTAAAGCACATGCTCAGAAAAGCAGTGTCTCAAGAGAAAAAAGATTGGGACACTCTTATTCCCTATTTGATGTTTGCCATCCGTGAGGTACCTCAAGCTTCAACAGGATTTAGTCCCTTTGAGTTATTGTTTGGGAGACAGCCCAGGGGTATCTTGGATATGTTAAAAGAAGGGGGGGAGCAGCAAGGTCCCAGGGAGACAAATCTGGTACAATTTGTGTCCCAAATGTATGAGAGGCTAGGAAAGATAGGGCCCATTGTGCAGCAACATGTAAAAGAGGCTCAGGAACGACAGAAGAAAAGTTATGACAAAAGTGCTGTTGTTCGATCTTTCAAACCTGGGGACAAGGTTCTAGTCCTGGTTCCTACCCAGGAAAGCAAACTTTTCGCCCATTGGCAGGGTCCATATGAAGTTCTAGAGGCTGTCGGTCCTGTCAATTACAGAGTCCACCAGTTAGGTAGGAGAAGGGAGGAGCAAATATATCATATGAACCTCCTTAAACCCTGGCATGATGAGGAAACCTCTCCACAGGTAGTGAGTACTGCCATTGAAAAGTCTGAAGTGCCCATAGAGCCAGCCTTGTCCATTCAGCAGAGACAACAGACTGAAGAAATGATTCGCCGGAACAGGGATGTCTTTTCTTCCATTCCTGGGCGCACTACCTTAATCGAACACGACATTGTCACTGCGCCAGGAGTCATTGTCAAGCAGAAGCCATATTGTATTCCAGAAGCCAGACGGGTGGACGTGAGAAAGGAGGTCGAGAAGATGCTCCAGTTAGATGTAATTGAAGAGTCCACTAGTGAATGGAATAGTCCCATTGTGCTTGTCCCGAAACCCAATGGGACAATTAGGTTCTGCAATGACTTTAGGCGCCTAAACAGTATGTCGCAGTTTGATGCCTATCCGATGCCACGTATGGATGAACTAGTGGAAAATCTTGCTGGTAGCAATTATTTAACAACCCTTGATCTAACAAAGGGTTATTGGCAAGTTCCCCTGACTTCCACTGCCAAGCCAAAGACTGCATTTTCCACCCCTGATGGTCTCTATCAATATAAAGTCCTACCCTTTGGGTTGCATGGGGCACCTGCCACCTTCCAAAGGGCTATGAATAAATTGCTACGACCTCACACAGCTTATGCAGCTGCTTACTTGGACGATATAGTGATTTATACCCCAGACTGGGGATCACATTTAGCCAAAGTTGAGGTGGTCTTAGCTTCATTACGGTCCGCAGGGTTAACAGCTAACCCAGAGAAATGTACCATAGCCATGAGAGAAGCAAAATATTTGGGGTACATTGTTGGTCGAGGGCATGTAAAACCCCAGCTAGACAAAGTGGAGGCAGTCAAAAATTGGAGAAGACCAGAGAAAAAGTCACAGTTAAGAACCTTTTTAGGCTTAGTAGGTTACTACAGGCGGTTTGTAAGCCACTTCGCCACTAGAGCTGCTCCACTTACGGACATGTTAAAAAAAAGTTGTCCAGATAGATTAACCTGGTCTGACTCTGCAGAAACCGCCTGGTCTGATCTTCGGTTAGCTCTTTGTTCCTCTCCAGTTCTACAAGCACCAGATTTTACCCAGAGGTTCTTCCTCCAAACTGATGCTTCTGGTATTGGCTTAGGTGCAGTCTTGTCACAGGAGAAGAATGGAGTAGAAAATCCTGTCCTGTACCTAAGTCGTAAGTTGCTTCCAAGGGAACAAAAATATGCCACTGTGGAAAAAGAATGTCTCGCCATAAAATGGGCTACAGAAGCTCTGCGCTATTATCTCCTAGGCAGAGAGTTCACCCTAATAACAGACCATGCACCATTAAGATGGATGCAGAACAACCGGGAGGTAAATGCCAAGGTAACCCGCTGGTTCTTGGCACTACAACCTTTCAAGTTCTCAGTAGAACATAGGCCTGGGATTCTACACAAAAATGCAGATGCGTTGTCACGAAAATATGCGCTCCTCGCGAAGTCCGCGTCCCCCTACTTGGAGACGCTATGGGGAGGGATATGTAACAAAAGGAGGCATTTAGCTGGCAATATGCAGAGAAAGCAGGGAAGTAGAGTACAACATTGGCACAGTTATGTACCTAGGTGGAGATTAAACCAGGTAAAAACATATGTGTAGTTTAAAATTTGTTTACTTACATGATTTAAAAGCTGCTTCCTCTCAGCAAACAGACAGGGTGGGTCTGATAGTCTAAACAGAGCCAGGGATAGGCGTTTCCTTTTAAAGAGAAGGTGGGTGTGTCACCTGTCCATCAAGCTAGGCCTGTGGGAGGAGTGTCAGGTATAAAACCCTGCTTGTTTCATTGTTCAGGGAGATCAACGCTGGGCTAGCTGGCTGATCTGGACAGAGAGCTGGACTATGTATAGTAAGCGTTGAGGGTCTCCATAATTGCTGTGCAAGTATACGGTGTCAAAACATTATTACCATTCTGACAATAAAGAACCATAAAAAGGAAGAAGTTGTACGCGTGTGCTTCTGCAGTAGCGGGCTCTTGCCACAATATATATATATATATATATATATATATATATATATATATATACACATATATATATATATATGTATATATAGATATATAGATATATATATATATATATATATATATATATATATAAGTATATATATAGGGAAGGGCAGCGCCTTCAGGTGTATAAACAGTGTATATAAAACACTGAAGTACACAAAATAGTCCAGAGTAGTAAGTATAACAGAACGGTGTCTGTATAAATGCACCGCAAGTGAATCATAGAACTGATGTGCAGGATAAATGCATGAATTGACATATATTCTTGTCGTGCAGAATAATAAAAAGTGGCGTGCGTACCAAATATATAAAATTAAACCGTTTATCTGTATAGTGGCTCCTTAGGAATCCCGAAGTGTGGTCTGTAACCAAATCTCCTTAGCGATGGAAATAGTGTATGTTCTAATATTAAAACAACCGCAACACCAATCTCATCCGCTCATCATAGAAAGGAAATATATGAAAAGGCCATATGTTGTAGTATTTTAAAAAAGCATTTTAATCAAGTAAAACAGGGGATCTGTTTTTTTTAGAAAAATTGCTAAAATATGCTAAAATCACATCATTTTGTCTTTTTTGTTTCTACATTATTATTAACCTCAATAACAGTAATTTCAAGTCATTTGCAGTCATTTTTCACCACCTCACAGGTCACAATATTATTTTCATACACTTTCGGACAAATACTGCAGCTACCTGGCTGGATGCTAAGCGACAGAGCAATGACTCAAACACACAGCAGTTCCTAGCACATCTAGGAAACATTGGCATACAGCAGTGGCAGAAAATAAAAGTGGTGCAAGATGGGATTTGTCCCTGAATCATGAAACCAGTTATGGTTCATTTAATCGCTCTACCTGTTTCTTGGATAACTGATGTACTTCTACAGCTAATAAATGGCAACGAGCGCTGACCTCCCCGGGATGCGTGCTTTTATCAGATCCACACCAATCCAGGGTGCCAGACAATGCACTAAAAAGAGCAATTGTAATTCCCAGCAAAAAGCGACTTCCTCACTGAGCTTCAAATCAGCCACAATTCCCACAAAATTATAATCTAGTTAGGTACCTTTCATGTAAAGTGCAGAGTACAAACACTTGAGGAAACAGCAGCAAAGTGGAAGGTAATATATATACACGTCTATTTAGACATCCATGCTTACATTACTTCTGCAAGCAACGTTTTTCTTTGTTAATAAAACTGTTGTCTTTATACCGTTCAAAAAAATGAAAAATAATTCTCCACCGTTCTTTGGATGTTGATAGTTTATTGTAGGATCAGGTGGAGTTACAGCAGAGGTGTCACTAATCGTGGTCAATTCTTTTACAGTAGACAAGACCAGATGTCAAAATGTTGTGCTGAGTCATCTGCAACATCAATGGGTGTCTAACATTTTTGCTAAGCACACAACAGTATATAGCACATGTAGGTAACATTGGCACACAGCGGTAGATGAAATTTAAAGTGTGTTATGATCTGCCTTGTTTCTTTGTGTGCATTTTTGTTATGATCTGCCCTGTTTCTTTGTGCATTTTACCCTGTGTTATGATTTGCCTTGTTACCCTGTGTGCACATATCTGTGATTCTCCAGAGGAGCTGCTGTCCGACCATTCCTCTATCAGGGGTTAACTAGCACTGCTAATTAATTATCCTCACCTGTCTGTGGCCTATATATGCCTGCTTATTCCTGAATCCTCTCTGTTCCTGGATTACCTGCATGTTTCTGGCTGCTACTACAAACTGGTTTCAGTTAAGTCATCTGCTGCATTTCTTTATTATTTACTGCTTGTTTGCCAAGATCTGGAAATCCATTGTTCCATTCAGCCTGAACTGTTACTGTTTATTTTGCCTTACCTGGATTATACTTTTCTGCAATAAACAGCTTAAAACGTTTATATCACATGTCTGGCTCCATGGCTGTAATTAAGGAAGTGGTTTTGAACAGAACTCTAACAGAATGACCAGCCAAAAAGAAAGCGTTGGAGTCATGTGGAAAAACCCTGCTTCAGATTTCACCTGGAACTCTCATTGCAATTGATTTCATTTGTTTTCTCCCTGCAAACATGTCTGCTCTACAAATGGCTGAACAGCCTCTGCTTCAGTGTCTACAAACTGACATAATTCTGTTACGCTCTCAGCTGGCTCAATTTTCTGCTATACTGTTGGACCCACTCAGGAGACTATCAGAATCTATTTCTCTGAAATCCAATACTGTTGATTTGCTTCAGCCAACTCTGTCTGCTGCTGAAACTGTGCTGCCAGCACCTCTTAATAGTACTATGACAAATTTGCATTTAACTAACAACTACAGTGTAACAAATGCCCGGTTCACAGGTGGTCCACGCCCCCACCTGACCAAAGCAGAGCGACGGCGCAGAATAACCAACAAACTGTGTCTCTACTGTGCAAGTAATATACACTTTTTACAAGCCTGTCCTCTCCGCAGACCACAACAGCCTACCAAACCATCTTCTGTTGTTACTTCTCTGCATTCCGGATTTGTTTACACTTCACCTATTCTGCTCCCTGGGATGAGACCCAATCTGCCAACCCCAGTTACCAGCTCTGAGGCGCCAGCTCCAGCCGCCTGTCCCGAGGCGCCAGCTCCAGCCGCCTGTCCCGGGGCGCCAGCTCCAGCTGCCTGTCCCGGGGCGCCAGCTCCAGCTGCCTGTCCCAGGGCGCCAGCTACAGCCGCCTGTCCCGGAGCGCCAGCTCCAGCCACCTGTTCGGAGGTGCCAGCCTCTGTCTCCTGTCCCGAGGTGCCAGCCTCTGCCTCCTGTCCCGAGGTGCCAGCCTCTGCCTCCTGTCCCGAGGTGCCAGCCTCTGCCTCCAGCTCTGAGGTCACATCATCTGCCTCCACCTCTGAGGTCACATCATCTGCCTCCAGCTCTGAGGTCACATTATCTGCCTCCAGCTTGGAGCCTGCTGCCACTGTGTCCGGTCCTGAGCCTGCTGCCACTGTGTCCGGTCCTGAGCCTGCTGCCACTGTGTCCGGTCCCGAGTCTCCTGCTGCAGCCGTTGCACCGAGTCTCCTGCCACTGTGCTGCCCGGTTCCGAGTCTTCAGCCGCTACCTCCAGTTCCGAGTCTTCAGCCACTGCCTCCAGTTCCGAGTCACAAGCTGCTGTCGTTGTTCCCGAGCTACAGTCTGCTCCAGAGGGGGCGCTGCCCTTCCAGTCTGCTCCAGAGGGGGTGCTGCCCTTCCAGTCTGCTCCAGAGGGGGCGCTGCCCTTCCAGTCTGCTCCAGAGCAGGCGCTGCCCTTCCAGTCTGCTCCAGAGAGGGCGCTACCCTTCCAGTCTGCTCCAGAGAGGGCGCTGCCCTTCCAGTCTGCTCCAGAGGGGGCGCTGTCCCTCCAGTCTGCTCCAGAGGGGGCGCTGTCCCTCCAGTCTGCTCCAGAGGGGGCGCTGTCCCTCCAGTCTGCTCCAGAGGGGGCGCTGTCCCTCCAGTCTGCTCCAGAGGGGGCGCTGTCCCTCCAGTCTGCTCCAGAGGGGGCGCTGTCCCTCCAGTCTGCTCCAGATGGGGCGCTGTCCCTCCAGTCTGCTCCAGATGGGGCGCTGTCCCTCCAGTCTGCTCTAGAGAGGGCCCTGTCCCTCCCGTCTGCTCCAGAGAGGGCCCTGTCCCTCCAGCTTGCTCCAGAGAGGGCCCTGTCCCTCCAGTCTGCTCCAGAGAGGGCCCTGTCTCTCCAGTTTGCTCCAGAGAGGGCCCTGTCCCATGTGGTTCAGCCCGAGTTGCCACTCTATGCGGTTCAGCCCGAGTTACCACTTGGTGCTGTCTGCTCTGCGGCTCCTCACAGTGCTGTCTGCTCTGCGGCTCCTCACAGTGCTGTCTGCTCTGCGGCTCCTCACAGTGCTGTCTGCTCTGCGGCTCGTCACAGTGCTGTCTGCTCTGCGGCTCCTCACAGTGTTATCCAGTCGGAGTGCTGTGCCCAGTCCGGGCTTCCTGTCAGGTGTGCCCAACTTGCCGTCCCAGCCGAGGACTCTCCAGAGATTGCTGCGCAAGCTGGGTACTCTCCAGAGTCTGCTATTGAGCCTGAACGCCCAAAAGCCTCTTCCGAGTCATCAGATCCTCCTCCAGTCCTCTTTGATGGAGATATCAAACAGTTTGTTATGGTACTCGAACTTTCCATGAAACAGTTTCAAGAATGTCCGGATTATTTTGTTGATCAATTTAACCAAGTGGGTTCAATTATTATGTGTTTTAGAGGGGAGCCACAAACCTGGGCCTTCTCATTACTAAATTCCGATGACCCTATTATTCATAATACCATGGACTTTGTTAATGCTGTTTGCAAGAAGTACTCTCCATCAACAGTTGATTTTCCTGGTCATAGTCCTTCCGTTTCCATTCCGGCCTGTGTTTCAGCTCCTCTGCTTATGCACAAGTCATCAATGTCCGTTGCTTCCATTGGTCAGCCTATATCTTCAAAAAATAAAAAGAACAATGACAAACAACAAACCTTGGTTACCGGCTTCATGGGCATTTCACCATCTTCTCATAAAATAAAGAAATGCAGCAGATGACTTAACTGAAACCAGTTTGTAGAGTTTGTAGTAGCAGCAAGAAACATGCAGGTAATCCAGGAACAGAGAGACACATGAGCAGGCTAGGAACATCAATGACCAGCAAAGGATTCAGTAATAAGCAGGCATATATAGGCCACAGACAGGTGAGGATAATTAATTAGCAGTGCTAGTTAATCCCTGATAGAGGAATGGCCGGACAGCAGCTCCTCTGGAGAATCACAGATATGTGCACACAGGGTAACAAGGCAAATCATAACACAGGGTAAAATGCACACAAAGAAACAAGGCAGATCATAACAAAGTGGTGCAAGATGGAATTGTCCTTGGGCCCTCCCACCCACTCTATGTTGGGTCTTAAAAAGGACATACACACTTTAACAAACCAAGCACTTCAGCCACAAAAGTGCCACTCCTTGTGGTTGAAGAGCTTGGTTTGTTTGGGCCCCCACAAAATAAGGTAACAATGGACTTAAGGCACCTAAGGTAACAGTGCTGTTAATGAACTCTACTGTGGCAAGATGTCATCATCCTCAGCCTCATCCTCACCCTCACCCTCATCTGTGTGTACATCATCCTCACACATATTAATTCATCACCGCTGGAATCCACCATAACAGAAGTCACAGTATTTTGATGTAATTGGCGGGAAAGGCCTTCCTCGTGGAACTTGAAGTTAATTTTTATGAACATCATCTTATCCACCATTTGAGGAAGTAACCTCCTACGCCGATCGCTGACAAGATTCCCGGCAGTGCTGAAACTTCTTTCCGAGTACACATTGGAGGGTGGGCAGCTTAGGCAGTGCAAAGCGAGTTGGTATAAATTCCCTTTTTTTCCTCCCAGTATGTAAAGGGACTGCCTGATGCCTATTTCTATGCTCTAGTGAAAATAGTCCTTCTACATTCTTTGGATGCTGATAGTAGGATCAGATGGAGTTATGGCAGAGGTGTCACGTTTTTTGGTTAGTTCTTTTAGACCAGACAAGATGACAAAATTTGGTCCTGAGTCATCTGCATCATCCCTGGGTCTCTTGGGAAAGCTAAGTTTTTTCCTAGCAGCAGTTGAGTGAGAAAGTGAAGGAGGAGACGCCGTCCTGTCGCATAACACTTGAGCTGTCATCTTGCTCACCATCTCTTCAGATTTGGGTCAGTTGGAAACAAAGAGAAGACATAGCTCTTAAACCGAGGATCAAGCACAGTCGTCAAAATGTAGTGATCTGATTTCAAGATTTTGATAACTCTTGGATCCTGGCGAAGTGAATAAAGTACTTGATCTACAAGTCTGACATACTTAGCATAATTGCTTTATTTAATCTCCTCCTTTAGTTTCTCAAGCTGCTTTTCCAAAATTCTAATTTAGGGACTCACTTGACTCAAGCTAGCAGTGTCTGAACTCACTTCACAGGTGACTACATCGAATGGTTTCAGCACCTTGTACAACACAGAAGTATTCACTACTGTACTTGATTAAAATACATCCCCCTCTTTTCCCAATGTCATGGCTTGTGGAGTAAGCGTGGATGGCTTTTCGCTGTTTCTACATCCGCATATACAGGGTGGAATTCCACCTTGTCACCACCTCTTGCTTCAGTTGGAGGCACAGCAAATTAAATTGCTCTTGCAGCTGCTGTAATCTCCTAAACACTGTTGCCGAATGCCGGAAATGTCCAGATATTTTACGGGCCACAGACAGCATCTCCTGCATGTCCCTGTAATTTTTTAAAAAGCTCTGCTCCACCAAGTTTATTGTGTGAGCAAAACAGGGAATGTGAGGGAATTCACCCAGCTGTAATGCTCTCACAATATTGGTTGCGTTATCAGAAATTACATATCCTGAGGAGAGTCCAAGTGGGATAAGCCATGTTTCAATGACACCCCTTAGCTTTTGTAACAGATTGTCAACTGTATGCCTCTTAGTGAAACCGGTGATACACAGAGTAGCCTGCCTCTGAAAAATGTGACGTACTTGGGTACATGCTGCTGCTGTTTCTGCTGGTGAAGGCAAATCACCAACCCAGTGGGCTGTCACAGTCATATAATCTTTCGTTTGCCCAGTTCCGCTGGTCCACATATCTGTGGTTAAGTGTACAGTGGGTAGAATGGCATTTTGTTGCCCAATAATTACATTTTTACAAACCTTCTGGTAGAGGTGAGGAATAGCTTTTCTAGTGAAATGGTGTTGTAATGGAATTTGGTAATGGAGACGCAAGACCTCTAGTAACTGTCTAAAACCAGCTGCATTAATAGTGGATATTGGACACAGATCTAATACAAGCATAGTCGCCATGGCGTCTGTGATCCACTTTGCAACTGGGTGACAGCTTTCATACTTGCTTCCTCTTGCAAAGGATTCTTTAACAGTCAATTGTTGTAAACTACTAGTAGTCTTCTTCTTGGTCTGCTTCTGGGATGAAGATTCACCCCCCAGCAACAGCAGCAGCAACAGTGGGAATAACGCTCAAGAAATCTTCTAAGGAATCCAGGACAGTGGAGGAGTCATCTAGTCTTACCAACTTGGATGCAGGACTAACTCCGATCGCTCCTAGCTGATGATGGACTGCTTGTTGTTATTTTTTTAGCATAAGTTTCTGATTTTCCCAACAGCTTGCCATGAACTCGCTTCAAATGGCCGTAACATGGATGAGGTTCCTAGATGATTAAGGTTCCCTACCTCGACTGACTGTGGCTCTACATACGCTACAAATGGCTAGACAACTGTTGTCAGGATTTGGGTAAAAATAATTCCACACATAAGAAGTGGATTTTTTGGTCTTATGTCCAGGCATGACAATGGTCTTATTCTTATCACGTGCCAGAACTGCTTCCATCGGTGCAGGACTTACACAAACAACATCATCCTCATCAATATCCTCATTAGTGCCCTCGTCGGCTACACAAATATTCCCCTCATCCTGTTGCAATTCCAAAGTGGCATCCTCAATTTGTGTATCACCGGCTACACTTGGGTTGTTGAGGCACACATCTGCAGAAATGCTGAAAGGGGCCTTCTTTATGGGTACACTATTAGAATGGACAGGTATACACATAGCCAAGGGTGGATTGGTGATTGGCCTTACCGGGAGGACTCCCATTAGGCCGGCACCCTAAAGAGGCCGAAGGAGGCCTCATCACTAAGGATCTATTTTTATTTATTTTTTCACAGTACACCCTGCGCGGCGGCGCTGGGTGGATGGTAGTCGGCGGAGGGGGCGTAGAGTTGCCAATGGGGTTGTGAGAGAGGGGGCCGGGGCGACAATCAAATTCATTGGTGGCCAGTGGAAAGCAACAGGCAGCAATCGCGAGGCTGCCTGTTGCTTACTGGGGTCCACAATGCTGTGCGGTCGGACAGGAACTTCCTGTCTGATTAGAGGAGCGATGCTGTGCGCTGCCAGGTAAGTGAGGAGAGGCTGCTAATATATATAAAAACTATTCTGGTTGGGACTATGCTGCTCTATATATATATATATATATAAAAACTATTCTGGATGGGAAGGGGCTGCTCTATATATAAAAACTATTCTGGATGGGAAGGGGCTGCTCTATATATATAAAAGCTATTCTGGATGGGAAGGGGCTGCTATGTGAGTGTGTGGAAGGCTATACATTTAATGGTGGAGTGTAGGTGGGGGCTAATTATTTAATGAGTGTTATTTAATTTGTGAGGCTATTTCATTTAATATTAGGGCCTAAAAATTTAAGGCAAGGTGATGGGACATTTAGTTTAATGCTGGGATGGTATAGTGTTATTAAATGAGTATGAGGCTGAGGTTGGGTAGGAAGGCTGTTTATTAAATGTGAATATGAATCATTTAATGCCGGGGATGGTTGTGGGAAATGGTTATCTTTTTTAATTGGAAATACTATTCATTTATTGCTGGGGCTGTTTAGAGGGAGGGAGGTTTATTTATTAAATGTGTATATTATTAATTTAATATCAGGTCTGGTTGGAGGTAAATAGATCTATTTATTAAATGTGAGTACTATTATTTTAATGATTGGGCTAGAAGGAGGCCTAATTATTGAATGTGGGTGCTAGGTGATTTAATGCTGGGGCGTGTTTGAGTTTTTTTACATTTCATATACCCATTTTTTTTCCAAATAGTGTCCCCAACATTCCAGGATCCAGACAAGCAGCAACTGATCTAAAGAAACCAGCAGCTACAGATGGTGAAAGTGGCAAGAACAGGTAGGAGAGAGCAGGACAGTCTGCCACCTGTCCTGAATTTGTCGGGCCAATCCAGAATTTGTGTGACTAAGTGAGACATTCAGAATTTGGTCCGACTGCAAGGACAGTTAGGACGTATGTCTCGCTTCACATTGTACTGCTTGTGAAGGCAGAGCTGCGTGTACTTTACAGCAGTCCACACTGTATTACCTGAAATTAATCCAGCTCTGGTGATACTTTAATGGTTCTTGCATTTATGCCATTGTCTGCCTTCTACCTTGCACTGGTCCCATTCTCAGATCACTTTGTTGAACATATGGCCAGCCCCCATTGTACTGAGAATATCATTAATCCTTCCTCCTTTGCACTTACTACATCACCAGCAAACTCTTGATATTTGCTCTCCCCTTCACTTATGCCATTGTTAGCCCCCACTGTACTGATCTCATTGTCAACGCTCCCTGCACTGTTATTAGTTAAAACCATCCCCAATTACAGGGCACATTTAGAGCTAATAAACAAATGTTACAAAAGAAGCATTTCATCTTGATCACACCTAGAAAGCCATTTATTATAGGAATTACTTTAAATGCATTTTTCTGAAACACACAGTACACATATATAATATATTATATAGAGAGAGATTTGACTGTTATCTCATGATATCAGGGGAAAGATGCAACTGTGCGTGAGGTGCTCATATGCTGCTCTGGCAGGCTGATCAAATACGATTGTGCCAACATGTTTCATAATAGTTAAACTTATTAAACAAAGTCAAGTATGTTTCTATTAGAGATGGGCTGGCTCGGTTCCCCGAAATCCGAACCAACCCGAACTTCGCCTATCCGAGTACTGAGCCAAGCAGGCTCGGCCTATTCGGAATCGAAATCGAGGCAAAACGTCATTGTGACGTAGTCGGATCTCAGAGCTCGCCTACCTACACAGCAATCCATCCCCATTTGACAGAGGGAGAGAGCAGGGTTAGGTCACAGGCTGTATTAGCAGGGACAGAGCAATTATTGTACACCTTATTCTTTCTTTTATTATTTCAATTCTATTCTATTCAATTCTATTATTATTACCAATTCTATTAGCAATTGTTAGAGCAGGAAGAGAGGAGGATAGAGGAGGCATTTTTTCAATATTTTGCACTACAAGTGCTTTGGGGTGTCCCATAATCCCCAGTGTGAAACAATAATTTTTCTGGCTGCCAAAAGTCATATTTAGCAGCAGTATCTATCTATACAATATTTTGCACTACAAGTGCTTTAGGGTGTCCCATATTCCCCAGTGTGAAACAATACCTTTTCTGGCTGCAAAAAGTCATATTTAGCAGCAGTATCTATCTATACAATATTTTGCACTACAAGTGCTTTGGGGTGTCCCATATTCCCCAGTGTGAAACAATAATTTTTCTGGCTGCCAAAAGTCATATTTAGCAGCAGTATCTATCTATATAATATTTTGCACTACAAGTGCTTTGGGGTGTCCCATATTCCCCAGTGTGAAACAATAATTTTTCTGGCTGCAAAAAGTCATATTTTGCAGCACTATCTTTTGAATATTTTGCACTACAAGTGCTTTGGCCTCATTAAAATGGATTCAAAGCAGTCCACATATCAGCAGGATCAGCAAGCAGGTGCTGGCACCAGTCCTGATGGTAGTGTACCCAGTACGTAATCTAGTAAAAGCCTATGTAAAAGTACATAGTCTTTTTAAATCAGGGAAAAAAACTCACACCCAAAAAAAATTTACCGTGCTGAAGCGAAAAAGAAGTGTAACTGAGGAAAAGTTAACTGCCAATTAAAAAAAATTGCCAACATGCCATTCTACACACGCAGTGGCAAAGAAAGAATGAGGCCTTCGCCTTTCTCTATTAGTGGCAGATCAAAAAATGTTACTGAGCCTTCTTCTTGTATGGTCACTCGTGACCAAGCAAGACCAAGTAATTTGGAGTCTAAAAGTGGTGCACAACTATTGTTACGCGGGAAAGCCGAGCTGCAAGAAAACAGTAAGGCATTAGAGGATAATGTATGCTCTGAATCAGAAATTACACCAATCCCTGTGGAGAGTCCATCCACCAGTGGTATGTCTAATCGTGAGCATTCTGTTTGTGTACCCATAAAGAAGGGCCCTTTCAGCAGTTCTGCTGATATGTGCCTGAACAGCCCGAGTGTAGCCAGTGATACACAAATTGAGGATGCCACTTTGGAATTAGAAAAGGATGAGGGGGAGATTTGTGTAGGCGACGAAGGCGCTAATGATGATGTTGATGAGGATGATGCAGACAGATACCAAATTGTCTTTGTCCATTTCTTTTTATATTCTACAGTCTATAGCGGCTGAATTTTTTACTATTTTCTACAAGTGGAGGGGGGCCTATAGAGACAGAAACCAAACTACCTTTGTCCATTTCAATTTATATTGTTGTCACGAGCCGCGGCGGTACTCACAGCCGCCGCGGCTCGCTTCCTGTAGGTCCCAACGTCCCGGCCGTCACCATGACGACCGGGACGTCATTTCCTTCCAACTCCCGACCGTTGCCAAGGCAACGGTCGGACGCTTCCTCAGCGCCGTGTCCTGGCAGCCAGGCGCGCATGCGCTCTAGGGACAATCAGGCAGATTTAGCCTGTGGCTGAATTAGCAGGCATTAGCCTGCAGGTGTGGATTTCAGTGCTAAGCCCTGATTGGTCTTGCTAGGTGCTGGCAATTAGCCTACAAGTGTGGCCTTGTCTAGGGGCAGGTTCTGATTGGTTATGGGTTGTATTTAAGGCAATGAGGTCTGCTGCCTCATTGCCGGTTATAGCTTCTGTGCTCCAGTCTGCTGACCTGCTTGCTCCAGTTCCTGTTCCTGTATCTACGTTTTGACTTCCCGTGTATGACCCTTGGCTTCGTATTTGACTTTGCTTGTGTTTCCTGTGACCCTGATCCTTGGCTCGTTTACCCGTTCTGCTACTTTGCCTGTGACCTCTGACCTCAGCTTGCTCATCGTTTCTGTTACCTGCTGCCTACCTTTTGACCTCTGCGTGGACCTGACTCTTCTTGCCTGGGTTCTCCCCAGCCGGTACACACTTCACGACCCTCTGTCAGTCTGCAGCCCAGTCTGTCCCCACCATCAGGGGCTCCAGTGAACACCTGACTGGCAGAGTAGACTCCGGGTTGTGTTGTGCCGGCTGGAGGGGTTCCTAACATTATAACCGGCCCACTCACGGAGACAAGATTAGGATGGATACAAGTGGATCCACACCGTCTCCAGCACAAACCCTAGCAGGCCACGTTGAGTCCTTGTATCAGATGATGCAGGGATTGGCTGAGCGTATGTCTGTTCAAGAAGAAGCCACAAAAGCTTCACAACCGACTCCAGGTCCCATCTGTGAACCCAAAATGAACTTACCAGATCGGTTCTCCGGAAATAGAACCCTGTTTCGGAACTTCAGGGAGAGCTGCAAGCTCTATTTTCGGATGAGACCTCGCTCCTCCGGTTCAGAGCAGCAAAGAGTTGGGATTATTATTTCCCTTCTACAGGGTGACCCCCAGTCCTGGGCGTTTTCTTTGCCGCAGACCAGTCCGGCCATGCAGTCCGTAGACTCCTTCTTCGAGGCACTGGGTCTACTGTATGATGACCCGGATCGAGTGGCCTCCGCGGAAGCTCATCTACGGTCCTTGAAACAAGGCCGACGGTCGGCAGAAGAATACTGCGCTGAATTCCGTAGATGGTCACCTGATAGTGGATGGAACGACCCTGCCTTACGGAGTCAGTTCCGTCTCGGCCTATCTGAACAGATTAAAGATTCTTTGGTGCAATACCCGTCTCCTAGTTCTCTGGAGGATCTGATGCACCTCTCCATTAAAATTGACAGGAGATATAAGGAGCGGAAAACTGAAAAGGAAGCATCATCACCTCCATTCGCCTTCGTTCCTGTTTCCCAGGATGGTGAGGAGCCTATGCAATTAGGAGCATATCGTCTCTCTTCGGAAGAGAGAGACAGGAGACGTTCGCAAGGTCTATGTCTATACTGTGGCATAAAAGGCCACTTCTCCCGTTCTTGCCCAAATAAGTCGGGAAAAGACCATGCCTAGGGAATGAGGGGAAAGTTCACCTAGGTCTGCAAATTATCTCCCCGAAAAATGCTGTATTAATCCCTGCACAGCTCACCTTCCGGGCTCGCTCTGTGGACCTGTCGGCCTTCATTGATAGCGGAGCTGCAGGCAACTTCCTTGATATTGGGTTTGCCCGCTCTGCCGGAATTCCGATGGTAAAACTCAACTCTGCCATTACTGTCTGTGGCTTAGACGGAGGTCCGTTGCCTGGTGGCAAGATTTCCTGGGAGACCCCGCCACTACAGTTGAAGATCGGAGCTCTCCATTCTGAGTCAATCACCTTCTTCCTGATCGATTGTTCGTCGGTTCCTATGATCTTGGGCCACCCATGGCTTTCCTGTCATAACCCTGTCATAGACTGGGTAAAAGGAGAGATTGTCAAGTGGAGTACTTATTGTACACAGTCTTGTTTGTCACTGTCTCTGCGTATGATTCAGCCTATTCCGGAGCGGCTTCCCTCACAGTATCATGAATTCTGGGACGTGTTCTCCAAGAACGCTGCTGATACCTTACCGCCACATCGTGACTTTGACTGTGCCATCGAACTTATTCCTGGTTCCAAGTTACCTAAGGGGCGTTTGTATTCCCTTTCTGCTCCAGAAACAAAATCCATGCAGGAGTATATCGATGAAAACCTGGAGAGAGGCTTCATCAGGCCATCTAAGTCTCCCGTAGGAGCGGGATGCTTCTTTGTATCAAAAAAAGACGGAGGGTTAAGACCTTGTATTGACTACCGGGGATTGAATCATATCACAGTCAAGAACACCTATCCCCTTCCGCTCATCTCGGTTTTGTTTGATCAGCTAAGAGGGGCCACTGTCTTCACTAAAATCGACCTTCGCGGAGCATATAATCTCATCCGTATCAAAGAAGGAGATGAGTGGAAGACGGCATTCAATTCGCACTCTGGCCACTACGAGTATCTGGTCATGCCGTTTGGCCTTAGTAATGCACCTGCAGTGTTCCAGGACTTGATCAATGAAGTTCTTCGGGAATTCCTTGGTTGTTTCGTGGTCGTTTATTTAGATGATATCCTCATCTATTCCAGATCTTTGCCCGCCCATCAGACTCACGTCAAACAAGTTCTACAGAAATTACGAGAGAACCACCTGTACGCTAAGCTGGAAAAGTGTGAGTTCGAGGTACAGAGAGTATCCTTTTTAGGCTATGTAATCTCTTCTGAGGGATTCTCCATGGATCCAGCTAAGGTCCAGGCTATTCTGGATTGGGTGCAACCCAACAATCTTAAGGCGGTGCAGAGGTTCCTGGGCTTCTCCAATTATTATAGGAGATTCATTCACAACTTTGCCGACATTGTGGCTCCCATTGTCGCTCTGACCCGTAAAGGAATGGATCCAACTAATTGGTCGTCCCAAGCAGTAGCCTCATTCGAAAGCCTGAAAAAGGCCTTTGTCTCCGCTCAGGTCCTCAGACATCCGGATCCAGCTAGGACATTTATTCTTGAGGTCGACGCCTCTGACATCGGTGCCGGTGCCATCCTATCGCAGAAGGATCCTCATACTAATCGTCTGCACCCATGTGCTTATTTCTCCCGTCAGTTCTCTTCAGCGGAGGCCAACTATGATGTCGGTAATAGAGAACTATTGGCAATCAAATGGGCCTTCGAGGAGTGGCGGCATTGGTTGGAGGGTGCTTCACATCAGATCTCTGTCATTACCGATCACAAGAATTTACAATATATACAGTCAGCCAAACGTTTAAATCCCAGACAGGCCCGGTGGGCGTTATTCTTTACCCGGTTTAACTTCCTGATCACCTACCGACCAGGCTCCAAAAATGTCCGGGCAGATGCCCTTTCCAGAAGTTTCTCGGCACACCACATTCCAGTCACTATCCCAGAGCCGATTATTCCCCCTTCTGTAATCCATGCCGGGTTGACCCAAGATCTGAGTATCACACTTCAGAGATTCCAGAAATTAGCCCCTGATACTACTCCGGAGCGACGTCTCTTTGTTCCAGTCCATCTAAGGAAGGCGGTTATTGCAGAGGCGCATAACAGTAGGGTTGCAGGGCATCCTGGAATTTTCAAGACGTTAGAAATCCTTTCCCGTACAGTCTGGTGGCCATCTATGTCTGCTGACGTCAGGAGTCATATCCTCTCATGTGAGGTTTGTGCCAGAAACAAAGTTCCTAGGATCCGCCCAATAGGCCAGTTAGTTCCTTTGGCACCACCTGCAAAACCATGGACCCACTTGTCCATGGACTTTATAGTGGATCTACCACCTTCTGCAGGACACAATACCATTTGGGTCGTGGTAGACCGGTTCAGTAAGATGTCCCATTTCGTTCCCTTACCCAGACTGCCTACAGCTCGGGATTTGGCCGTCTTATTCATTCAACATATTTTCCGGCTCCATGGACTCCCTACTGACATAGTTTCCGATCGGGGTTCCCAGTTCATAGCGCAATTCTGGAGATCTTTCTGTACCCTCCTCGGAATCAAGGTTAGTTTATCATCCGCATATCACCCTCAGTCCAATGGGCAGACCGAAAGAGTTAACCAGTCCTTGGAAAAAATTTTGCGATGCTACACGTCAGAGTTCCATGATAATTGGTCTTCCTTGTTACCCTGGGCAGAATTCGCCTGTAACAATTCCTGTCATTCATCTACTAAAACTTCTCCGTTTTTCTGCAATTATGGTTTTCACCCCAGATCTAACTCCCTGTATTCACTTAACCCAGTTGGTGTCCAGGAGATCCGTTCCACTGCAAGAGATCTCAGAGTTATCTGGAGGAAAGTACAGGCATCTCTGAAACAGGCTTCAGTTGTCGCAAAAAAATTTTCGGATCGCCACCGTACCATCTGCTCCTTCAAGGTGGGCCAGAGAGTGTGGCTGTCTACAAAAAACATTAAACTCAGACAGCCTTGCAAAAAGTTAGGTCCCAAGTTCATCGGCCCGTTCCTTATCATCAAGCAGGTTAATTCTGTTGCATTTAGGTTAAGAATTCCGGGCTCATTGAGAATTCCCAACACATTTCACTGTTCTCTGTTGAAGCCGGTATTATATCCTACTCAAATCCAGTCTTCAAATTTGCCTGAGAGAAAATCAAACAGATCACCAAGATACGTTGTTCAGAAGATCTTGGATTCCAAAAAAGTGCAAGGTCAGGTGCACTTCCTAGTGCAGTGGAGGAATCGTGGGTTAGAAGAACGGTCTTGGATCCCACGGAGACAACTCAATGCTCCTAAACAGTTGAAGGACTTCTTTAAAAAATTTCCAAGGAAACCGGGATGTCGGGGTTCCTTAACCCCTCCTCAAGGGGGGGGTACTGTCACGAGCCGCGGCGGTACTCACAGCCGCCGCGGCTCGCTTCCTGTAGGTCCCAACGTCCCGGCCGTCACCATGACGACCGGGATGTCATTTCCTTCCAACTCCCGACCGTTGCCAAGGCAACGGTCGGACGCTTCCTCAGCGCCGTGTCCTGGCAGCCAGGCGCGCATGCGCTCTAGGGACAATCAGGCAGATTTAGCCTGTGGCTGAATTAGCAGGCATTAGCCTGCAGGTGTGGATTTCAGTGCTAAGCCCTGATTGGTCTTGCTAGGTGCTGGCAATTAGCCTACAAGTGTGGCCTTGTCTAGGGGCAGGTTCTGATTGGTTATGGGTTGTATTTAAGGCAATGAGGTCTGCTGCCTCATTGCCGGTTATAGCTTCTGTGCTCCAGTCTGCTGACCTGCTTGCTCCAGTTCCTGTTCCTGTATCTACGTTTTGACTTCCCGTGTATGACCCTTGGCTTCGTATTTGACTTTGCTTGTGTTTCCTGTGACCCTGATCCTTGGCTCGTTTACCCGTTCTGCTACTTTGCCTGTGACCTCTGACCCCAGCTTGCTCATCGTTTCTGTTACCTGCTGCCTACCTTTTGACCTCTGCGTGGACCTGACTCTTCTTGCCTGGGTTCTCCCCAGCCGGTACACACTTCACGACCCTCTGTCAGTCTGCAGCCCAGTCTGTCCCCACCATCAGGGGCTCCAGTGAACACCTGACTGGCAGAGTAGACTCCGGGTTGTGTTGTGCCGGCTGGAGGGGTTCCTAACATTTGTACAGTCTATACCGGCTGAATTTTTTACTATTTTCTACAAGTGGAGTGGGGCCTATAGAGACAGAAACCAAACTGCCTTTGTCCATTTCAATTTATATTGTACAGTCTATACCGGATGAATTTTTTACTATTTTCTACAAGTGGAGGGGGGCCTATACAGACAGAAACTAAACTGCCTTTGTCCATTTCTTTTTATATTTAACTATAAGTGTAGGGTGTAATTAACACCCAAAGACGATGACTGCATTGCCAATAGGCATAGATGGAGAGGAAGACAATCTGGTTTGTGTGTAGAATTAATGACGGCCTACCAGGAATTAAACTGTTTTTTTCATAATTTATTAGCTTTACAATTACCTTACTTATCCAAGAAACAGGTGGAGCACTAAATTAGGTTATTTTAGGCCAAAAAAAAATGATTTTTAAACAAAATTGCAAAACAAAACCAAAACACGCAAGGGTGGTTTTGCCAAAACCAAAACCTGAAGGTAATGCAGATCCAAAACCAAAACACGGGGGGTCAGTGACCATCTCTAGTTTCTATGAAGGGAATTTTGGAAGGATGTGTTAGTAGGCAATTAAACAAGTTGGAGCACAGAGGCATAAACCAGTTGCAGATGATGCAAAATGATTAATGTAATTTTATAACACAGGACTGGCTGCTTTTTCCCTGCATTGCTTTAGAAATGGCCCACTGTGTATTAAGTTATCACATCTAGGTTTTCCTAAATATTACTACAATCAAATTCAAGTACTTCCAAATATCGTCCACTTATGTGTTGGCCCCGCCTACAATTGATTTGGTCCCGCCCACATGAGGCCAGTTCAATAATTTTTTCCAGGGCCACTTTCAGTTCCCAATCCGCCGCTGCACATAGCACTCGTGAATAGACTCTCCTCAGAGATTTGTGTAATTTCTCAATCTAAACATACATTTTCCTCTAATGCCTTACTGTTTTCTTCCTGCTCGGCTATTACATGTAAAAGTATTTGGACACCACTTTTGGAGTCCGATTGACAAGGTCTTGCTTGGTCACGACTGACCTTACAAAAAGATGCCTCAGTGACAGTTGCAGAACTTGCATTCATAGAGAAAGGCGAAGGCCTCATTCTTTCTTTGCTACTGCGTGTGTAGAATGGCATGTTGGCAATTTTTTTTTTTTTCTGCAGATAACTTTGCCTAGATTACAGGTCTTTTTTTCTTGACAAAGGTAAAAGGTGTTTTTTTACATTTTTGTTTCCCTGACTTAAAATCACTATGCACTTTTACATAGGCTTTACCAGATGACGTAGAGGGATTACTATCATCAAGACTGGTGCCAGCAGCTGCTTGGGGCTCCTGCTCCTCTGTGTACTGCTGTGGATTCATTTTGATAACACCATACACTTTGACTGCAAATTCAGAAGACAAGCATGCCAGTCCTAGTATTTGTATTTCAGCAATGACAATTAGCAATGGAACATTAGAGCTCTCCCATTTGTGTGTAACCTATATAACACCGTACAATTTGACTGCAAATTCTGAAGAAAAGCCTGCCAGCCCTAGTATTTGGATTTCAACATTATGCCTTCTGTCTCCCACCTACATCAGTCATATCTTAGAAGATAGTTGTCTGTTATTGCCAAAATAAAGGTCATATGTTGTTTAGGAAATTACCTGAACATGGAAATAAAAATGTTTATTTATGCAAAGTGCCCTTACTGTGTACCCCTCTCCCCTTATTTTCTCTTCTGCACTTCTCACCAAACTATTTTGCAAAACAAAGTAAAATTGAATTGAAAAACAAAACAAATCATATTATGTCATCTTATTATTTATATAGCAATAAATGATTGCTGTTCAATGATCTTATTCATATTCCTCTTTGTTGCCGTTTCTTATATAGACTGAATTAAAGACAATTTACAGTATTGTGTGATCAAATGTTAATTTATGATGAGGATGCAATTGTATAGATTGCAGAGGAGCACCCAATATCCCCAGCACCGGCCAGGATTGTCCCCAACACTGAAGCCAATTTTCACATGATTGATCCATCAGCTCCTCCTGTCACAATCATCATCTCCTCCATTTTTACACCCACTATAGTATCTTTCATGCCACAACAACATAGCTGATGTTTTTCCAACTATGACACATCAAACAGTCCCATCCATATCACAGCAACTGACCAAGAGATTAGTGACACCAACCACCCACACTCATCTCACCAGTTCTCCAGTATCACATCCACTGTATGTTTTATGTCATACTAATAAAGCTGAGATTTTCAAGTTTTTCCTACTATGACATTTCAGACAGCCCCACCCATATCACAGCAACTAAATAAGAGGTTTGTCACACCCACCAGACACACCCACCAGACACACCCACCAGCCACACCCATTTCATCACAATGACTGACATAAGGAGGGTCATTGTGACATGTCAGTTGCGTATATAAGGGGAAGTTTCTGGCCACTAGACATCAGTCACTACTACAGGCTTAAAGCAGAAGGACTTGTCAGCCTGTACGCTCTGAAGAAAGGAGGAGATCACCCTGCAGTGGTAATGGCAGTAGGTACAATATGGGTATAATGACTTATTAGTATGTTCTCAGCATGTAGGATGTGTGACTGGGCCTCGGTGTTCGCCTTTTAGGCGCAGATGGTGGGGTCTGCGCACTGGTCCATTGTAGTGGAGGGAAGGGAGGGGCGATGACATGTAATTGACGTAGAGCGGAAAGGTGGCTGTGACCCTGAAAAACTTGGGTGCAGGAGGCAAACAATGGCAATGTGATCAGTGCTTTACACTGCTAGAGAGAAATTGGACTCCAGTAAGATGGCTTCTCCATATGAGCAGCAGCTAAAAATTCCTAGAGTCAGGCAAGACACAAATAGAGATGTTATGGCAGCTACAATAGTGAGGATGACAGCCGGCAGAGGAAACTAAATCTTTAGTGTAGATCCTATCTTCTAAGGCTGACTTGCTACATTTTACTTTAAAACATATGTTAGGACTTGTAGACTTGTGGAAGCTAGAGTTTACAGGTTTAATAGTTTTCTTAGATGGATTTTGAAAGGATTCAGTACTAACTAAAATCCATTAGAATCAGTACCACTAATTATTGTAGACATTCTACGGTGATATTACATGCACGTCATCTGCCTGATGTATGTTTCACTTCTATAGCTTGTTCCCTGGTAAAGGATTGTATGGTGTGAATAGGATGCAGCCTGTATTGTACACGAGGATGCTCCCTGCATTGTGTTGTCCTAGGATGTAGTTTGTATTGTACAGTAGAATGCTTTCTGTATTGTAGACAGGTCAGTAGAATGTTCTCTGTATTGTAATGGCCAATCAGCGGTTTTCCCATGTTCCAATCAGACACAGGCCATTCTGATTGGCTGTTTGTGTATTTGCCTCTTTATACATTCTCACTGCAGCTCCTCAAGGAGCAAATAGTAGTGTCCTTATCTTAAGGTTATACATTATTAACCCATCTGGATGCATAAAAGAAGAAAGACTATTCATTTAAGAGGCTAATAAGAGGTAAGTGAGGGCAGTGGAGGATTTTTTATTTTATTTAAAAGAATTTGAAAATCAGTGTCTGTTTTTCCTTTTAAATATAGCTAAAATTGTGAAATGACATCTGCCAGCATGTGTTTATGTTTGAAAGTCAATCCTGCCCCCAAAAAGAGGTACAGAGGGCTTTGGGATGGTGGAACCTCTTCTTGGGGGCAGGACTTTTCCACCACCATCGCTTTGGGTGCAGGAGGCAGGGATGGCAACCTGATTTGTGTTTTATAATGCTAGGAAGAATTTGTATCACAGTAAGAGGCTTTTTCTATATATCCAAGTGGCAGCACTTCACACAGCAGCAAATAGATCCTAGAGTCAGGGCAGACTAAGATATAGATGTTTATTGTAGCTCAAATGTGAGGATGACAGCCAGCAGAGGAAGCTAAATTTCGCAATTTAGATTAGTTCAAATGCACATATTACCTTAAACCATAGTAAGTTATCTCCTAAGGTTGAAATGCAAATATTACTTTAAAGCACAGTAAGTTATCATTTGTTAAAATTGTAGAATATAGAATATGTATGTTTATCTTTGAAAGCCATCCCTGCCCCCAAGAAGAGGTACAGAGGGCTTTGGGATGGTGGAACCTCTTCTTGGGGGCAGGGGAGGCCTTCAAAGCGGCTTTGTGCTGAAGTACTTTAACCCATCTGGATGACTTCAGAAAAGAAGAAAGACCATTCACTATTCATATAAGAGGCTAATGAAGAGGTAAGTGAAAGTTTTGGGGGAATTTTATTTTATATAAAAGAATTTGAAAATCGGTGTCTGTGTTTTTTTCATATATAGATAAAATTGTAGAATTACATGTTCCAGCACATGTTTATATTTGATAACCATCCTTGCCCCCAAGAAGAGGCACAGAGGGCTTTGGGAGGGAGGAACCTCTTCTTGGGGGCAGGACCTTCCCACCATCATAGCTATGACCCTGTAGAATCTTAGGTGCAGGAGGTAGGTAATGGCAACATGATCTGTGCTTTACACTGATAGAGAGAATGTGGACTCCAGTAAGAGGTTTTTGTATATATCCAAGTTTCAGGCCTTCACGCAGTAGCAAAGAGTTCCTAGAGTCAGGGCAGACTAAGATGTAGATGTTTATGTAGCTGCAAGTGTGAGGATGACAGCCAGCAGAGGAAACTAAATATGACACTTTAGATTAGTTTAGGTTGAAATGCAAATATTACTTTAAAGCACAGTAAGTTATCATTTGTTAAAATTGTAGAAGATAGAATATGTATTTTTATCTTTGAAAGCCATCCCTGCCCCCAAGAAGAGGTACAGAGGGCTTTGGGAGGGTGGAACCTCTTCTTGGGGGCAGGGGAGGCCTTCAAAGCGGCTTTGTGCTGAAGTACTTTAACCCATCTGGATGACTTCAGAAAAGAAGAAATACTATGCACTATTCATTTAAGAGGCTAATGAAGAGGTAAGTGAAGGTTTTGGGGGATTTTTATTTTACCTAAAAGAATTTGAAAATCTGTGTCTGTGTTTTTTTCATATATATATATATATATATATATATATAAAATTGTAGAATTACATGTTCCTGCGTGTGTTTATATTTGAACGCCATCCCTGCCCCCAAGAAGAGGTACAGAGGGCTTTAGGAGGGAGGAACCTCTTTTTGGAGGCAGGACCTTCCCACCACAATGGCTTTGACCCTGTAAAATCTTGGGTGCAGGAGGTGGGTGATGGCAACATGATCTGTGCTTTACACTGCTAGAGAGAATGTGGACTCCAGTAAGAGGCTTTTCCATATATCCTAGTGGCAGGACTGCACACAGCAGCAAAAAGTTCCTAGAGTCAGGGCAGACTAATATATAGATGTTTATTGTAGCTGCAAGTGTGAGGATGACACTTATCCCACTTTAGATTAGTTTTGGTTCAAATGCACATATTGCTTTTAAACATAGTAAGTTAGCATTTGTTAAAATTGTAGAAGATAGAATATGTATTTTTATCTTTGAATGCCATCCCTGCCCCCAAGAAGAGGTACAGAGGGTTTGGGAGGGTGGAACTTCTTCTTGGGGGCAGGACCTTCCCAACACATGATCTGTGCTTTACACTGCTAGAGAGAATGTGGACTCCAGTAAGAGGCTTTTCTATATATCCAAGTTTCAGGACTTCACGAAGTAGCAGAGTTCCTAGAGTCAGGGCAGACTAAGATGTAGATATTTATGTAGCTGCAGGTGTGAGGATGACAGCCAGCAGAGGAAACTAAATATGACACTTTAGTATAGTTTTATCCTCTATGATTAAAATGAACATATTACTTTAAAACATTGTATGTTAGCATTTGTTGAATTGTGGAAGTTATAGTTTTCAAGTTTAATCACAGTTATATTTAAAAGTATGTATTTTTTGCATTTTGAAAGCCATCCCTGCCCCCAACAAGAGGTAGAGGGTATTGGGAGGGTGGAACCTCTTCTTGGGGACAGCGGTGGCCTTCAAAACACCCTTGTGTTAAGGAGGTGGATTATCCAATCTATTTATTAGTCTGTATCTTACAGTAGAATGTTTTCTGTGTTCTATACGGGCTAGTAGAATGCCTTCTGAATTGTAATGGCCAATCAGTGGTTTTCTGTGCTCCAATCAGACATAGGCCATTCTGATTGGCTGATTGCATATTTACGTCTTCATACATAGCAGCTCCACAAGGAACAAATAGTGTAATTCTCTTAAGGTTTTATAATTATAACCCATCTGGATGACTTCAGGAAAGAAGCACTATTCACTAGTCATATAAGAGGCTAATAAAGAGGTAAGTGAGGGCTGTGGGGGATTTTTTATTTTATATAAAAGTATTTCAAAATTGGTGTCTGTGTTTTTTCATATATTGATAAAATCATGGAATGGCATGTTCCAGCATGTGTAGATGTTTGATAACCATCCCTGCCCCCAAGAAGAGGTATAGAGGGCATTGGGAGGAGGAACCTCTTCTTGGGGGCAGGATCTTTCCACCACCTTGGCTTAGACCCCATAAAATCTTTGGTGCAGGAGGCAGGTGATGGCAACATGATCTGTACTTTACACTGCTAGAGAGTTTAGACTCCAGTAAGAGACTTTTCCATATATCCAAGTGGCAGGACTTCACACAGCAGCAAAGAGTTCTTAGAGTCAAAGCAGACTAATATGTAGATGTTTATATAGCTGCAAGTGTGAGGATGACAGCCAGCAGAGGAAACTAAATATGACACTTTAGTGTTGTTTCAATCTTATACGGAAGACTTGCTACATTTACTTTAAAACGTATGCGTTGTATCATTTGTTGAATTGTTGAAGCTTCTTGGAGGTAAAGTTATGCCCACTACTGTGACTGTGGTACCCACAGGGGTGCTTACTCTGCCTACCAGTGCTTGCTCCTCCTACAAGTGTAATGCTTCTCTTACCTGTATGCTAGGCTCCACCTGGCGATTCTCTCACTGCATGTTGGTTTGGCCTAGCTTGAAATGTACTCTACCTAACAGAAAATAAATGATTAATAAACTCTTTGTTTCAAGTGTTTATTCTTTTAGAAACATAGACACTACTGGGCGGGAGTCCATTCTGAGCGGTACTCAATTCTGGGCGGGACTCCATTCTATAATGATACCAGTCTAGGCTGGCAAAGCCTAGTGCTGGTAATAGTAAAATGTCTAACTGTGTAGACATTTACATGTAGACATTATGGGCCTGAGTCATTAAGGAAAGTAAGGCAAAAAAAGGAGTAAATGTTTTCCAGGACAAACCATGTTACAATGCAAGGGGTGCAAATTAGTTTATTGTTTTGTACATAAGTTAAATACTGGCTGTTTTAATAATTTAGCACACAAATACTTGATAGCTTTATTTTTACACTGAAATGTAAAGTTAGTCTAGGGCATGCCCTACCCCAACTATAAATCTGTCACTACATTTTAAATTTACATCCCCCTCAAATACAACATGCTTTTGCCCATGTGCAGAGTTACTCTTTTTTTTTATACTTTGCTCTCCTTAATGACTCAGGCCCTATGACTGTTGTGCTGAAGTTCAATTCTAGAGAACAAACCTGGATGTGTTACTGTATGAGAAGGTGATCAGAAGACAAAGTTAGACACAAGGTCAAACATATATCCTGTCCTGTCCTGTGAAACAAATAACCACACAACAGGGAAGTAAATGTCACGCAGGGCTTCAAAATCAGTGTTTAGCTAAATAAATAAATAAATAAATACATTTATTAATTAAGGTTCTTTTTTTTAGTTTTATTTATTTTTATAATTCAGTGGTTATTTTTTTTTTTCGATTTAATAGAGCTTTCCAATCTCGGGCTACTGTTGCTTTAGTCAGATATTTATTGTTCAGTAAAGGGGTATTCTATTTGTTTTATATGGAGTGGTGGATTGGGAAAGAGAAAGATTAGCCTTCACCCAACAGACAGGGATACCCAATTGCTATGTTACACTCTGGACTCCCCACACCTTCCACATCAGAGAGACACAGAATGGTGCTGTATTGTGTTGGATATTAGGAAACACCTAGTTATGAGATGTCATGGTCAGGACGGTTTAAGGACAATGTCAGCTATAGAAATGTAGCATTCAATCGCATATTTAACCTCACATCACAATATACATAGAGTCTGGCATTCTCCAGCTGATCATAGCCAATAACAGACAGGAGAGATTCAAGTTTTCTGTAAAATGATAATTCTTTAACAGAGAGTTGAAAATCCGTCCAATATGGACACCAGGCAACAAACTAACCAGGATGTGGGAAAAGTCATTTTGTATTTGATATAAGAGCTTGCTCAATATTTTGTTAGGGTTACCCAAAATCCTGTGTTCTCTTACATGACATCTACTGTATATCTTTTTCCCTACGCTTTACACCCAGATATCTAGGTCTGGGCATGAAGGTCATAGTCTTATCCCATTGATGATGGAAATTCACTTCTGCCCCTCATACTCCCTCCTCCAATGGACAAATCGAGACATGTCTAAGCATATGACAAAATGTAGCAAGCACATATTGAATGCAGCTAGTTGTCTAGCAGTGTCTAGCTCGAAGAAGACTGACCCAACCACACTGACAGCAGTTATCATTAAACTTTGTCAAATGCCTGCTTGGAGCATAAAGCCAGTATAATCCACAGCAGTCCAAATGTGACAGTGAATGGTGGGCCTTTCCACTGCCTATGGTGTTATTGTCTGCGGCCCCCACAAAATCCTTCCCTTACCATCCTTTACTAGTGTGCCTCCTTTCCATTCCCACCAACATCTCTCAGGGTGCTGTTATGTTAAATTTTTGCAAAGGATAGAATTACATCATTCAAATTGCTGCTTCAGGAATTTTGATTTATGTAGAAAGGCAATGATTAAACCATATAAAGGATAAACTACCATCATTGACCAAATCTACTTATAGCAATAGAAATCCCTTACAAAGACAAATCCTTGTCTAGAGGTCTCTTGTCCAATCATGCAGGGGTTTGGACAGGCAAATTGATAGTCTAATGCTAGATTGTCCCCAAAATATTGCAGGCATGGGACCAACACAAATAGCAGTGCTTATCTGGATGGTTGATGGAAAACCTGGTTGGCCGATGATCATGATCTGCCAGTGTGTGCTCTCATCCGCTGCTGCAAATAATGAAGCTTGCATGATCTGGTTGCCTTGAGTGTCAAGATTCTGGACCTGTCCTATTTTGGTGGGCATATTGGATATATATCTTATCATTTTGTGCTTAGGCCAAGAGCAGATGTGCCTATAAATTGACAGCTTAGGAAACAAGGGTACTGGGGCAAATCCCCTCTTTGCATTGCCCAAACAACATTGGATCTTAATCTTACCTTGCTGTAATTGTCTTTTATCAATGAAACAAGGTTACAAACAATAGGACTTCCAGGAAAGCAGGATTACTAGGAAGGTTGATGTCTAAGTGAATCATTCCATTGCTGAACTTGTCCTTCTCTGTGTTAGGAACCCCTCCAGCCAGTACAACAACACCCGGAATCTATTCCGAAAGTCTGGTGTTCACTGCAGCCCCTAGTGGTGGGGACAGACTTGGCCGCAGACTAACAGAGGGTCGTGTGATGTGTACCGGCTGTGGAGAACCCAGGAGCAGAGGGTTATGGCAGACAGCGTATCCAGAGGACAGGCCGAGGTCAGGGGTCCCTTGCTAGATAGAATCGTCAGAAAACACGCCAGGGGTCGGGGTCACAAGCAAATCAGCAGTATCAGAGGTTCAAGCCAGAAGGTCAAGGGCACAGGCAAAAAGACAAATCCAAGGTACAGGAAAACGGAGGTCCAAAGGTTTAACACCAACAGCACACAGCAGGCAGCAACACAGAAGTCTGGAATCTATAACCGGCAGGGAGGCTAAGCCCTCCCTGCCTTAAATACAGAAATGGACCAATGAGCGCCCAGCTCTTTAATTACACTCAAGCTGGCCCCATAATTAAATAAATTAGCCCGCAGGCTTGCCTAAGTATTGCTCACGCGCCCGGCTGCCCCATAGTGCCGGGACGCGGCGCTGATTTGCAAAGCGTCCGACCGTTGCTGCGGAAGTGACGTCCCGGTCGTCATAGCGACGGCCAGGAAAGCAGGTAGGAGAGTCGTGGCGGCTGGGCACCGCCGCGGCTCGTAACACTCTGATGCATGTAGGTGACAAAGGTAATGATCACATACTACACTAAGGCCATTCATTCTGCTTGATGTGTATGGTTACTCTTATGCATGAAGCATTGCAGTGCATGATTATTAATTGTACAAGCTTCACCCCTGTATACTCCTGAGAAAGCTCAGTGGTAGAGTGATTAATGATTAAAATCTCTTTTATTATGAAAACACTGCAGTAACAGTATTTCATTCACAGTGGATAAAACAAACATAGAGATTAAGGTGTCTATTTACTAAACTGCCGGTTTGAAAAAGTGTAGATGTTGCCCATAGCAACCAATCAGATTCTAGCTGTTCTTTTGTAGAGTGCAATAAATAAATGATAACGAGATTCTGATTGGTTGCTAAAGGCAACATCTCCACTTTCATTACCCACCTTTGGCCATTTTCATTTCCCCCTCCTACAGCCATTGCCCCCCCCCCCTGCAGACATTTTTACTTGCTCCCAAACATTTTCTATCCCAGTCCCTTTCTCCCCCCTGCAAACAATTTCAGTCCCCCCTTCTGCAAACAGTTTCAGTCCCCCCTCCTCCCTGCAAACAGTATCAGTCCCTCTCTCCCCCCTGCAAACAATTTCAGTCCCTCTCTCCCCCCCCTGCAAACAGTTTCCGTTCCTTTCCCTCCCCCGCAGTAACTGTAACTGTCACTGCCCTCCCAGCAACATTTTCCCTAAATTAGTGAAAATAAAAAGTTAATACACCAGTACACTTACATCCGCAGCTTCCTGGAATCCACTGTGCGCCTTCTACAGCTAAACCACGCTTTGTGAATCCTATGCGGCTGCGCGTGATGTCACAATGCCACATTGCGCTGTCGCGTGAAACTTGAAGCGCGGAAGCCAGGTCGGCCCACACAGCCGTCATGAAGTCACACGTCATGAAGTTCCACCGCACGGCTGCGCAAAACTTTACCAACCGCTCACACAGCCACCGGCCCACACAGCCATCGGCCCTTCTGGCAAATGCCAGAAGTTCCGTATGGCCAGTCTGGCCTTGCCTTCAACTGCCTTCTTCAACTAATTTCTCCAACTGCCTCCTCCTTCTTTCTTCCATGCACAGACTCTTCACGTTCTTTCAGTTCCCTGGCCTACTGGGAGATATAGTTCCTCACCGCAGCTTGGGACAGCACTGCCCATGTGTGGATTGACATGTCTGCCCACACTACTTAAAGCTGGGCCTTTAGCACCCACATGTGATATAGGCAAGGAACGGTAGCTATTAAAGATCAAGGACAAGCGAGTCTCGGAAATGAGGCAACAAGACTGCGGAACCTCAATATGGTGAAGAGAGAGACCCAGTGTTGTTGAAATTCTAGTTTTATTGTCCTCTGGAAGAGTAGGGGTGAGTAACACAATCAAAGCAGTGGTGGAGAGAAACTGAGCAGCGGGCATGAATGCAAGCTAAATTGTTTCAGCCTGCTGCCTGGGAGCGCTCAATGTGGTGCTTCAACTGGGCCAGATGATGGATCGTAAATCCATGGACTAAAAGAGTCTGGTTTTGGATGTCCATAGGCTGATAAGCCTACACGGCTTATATAGAATGGTGGACAGAGCCTAAAGGGATGCATCTGCCATCTTTGGCCCCCAAAAGGTCATTTTTACATAGAAAAATTTCCACTTGGAACTTCTGTAGCTGGTAGTTGCTGTTTTTCCTATTTCCAATGCCCAATTTAAGCTCCAGACTGACAGCCATTTCACTAGGTGGACTGCTTCTTTCTGTGTCCCCAAAGATCTATAGAATCATATTACAGTAATGCAATGGGTGGGCCCATAACCTGTTAGAAGTTTGATCTGCAACTTCAGGTTCTTTGTAAATGAAGACAGAAGAACACACTTGGAGAACAAGAACTCACCTGTACATATAACTGCAGCAGACTCCACTGTAGCACATCCAATCAGAGGAACAACAGGGAGCATAACACAGGAACAAAACAGGGCAATGTATGAGCTCACAGTTCCTAACAATCATTTTGTGTCTGCAGTAATCAGGTATATGTAAATATTAACATTACAGGTGCTGTTGAATAATTGTGGTGCCCCAAAGCACTGTTGAACAGCACAGAGGAAGTGCATAAATGCTTTTAAAATGCCGGGCTACAAGGGGTTACTAGAGGCTGAGAAAGACACAGTGGGAATGACAGTTGACAGTTAAACTGAAAAGACATACCCAGGATGATGTGCAGGAAGGAGGAGTGTGTGATATAGCAACAAGAAAGGGGAAGCTGACATGAGAGTCTGATCTGCTGTTGGAACTGGTGACATTGCCAGCAGACACGGCTGGAGAACGGCTGGAGACACATAGTGGGGCGTCCAAGAGAGTCTCCACGAACTGCAGAACCTTTTCAAGGTAAAATCCTAGCCTGCAGTGTACTGCACACAGCCCAGCGACAGAGGGAAGAGTGATGAGAGAACAGCGCCATCTTGTGACTGAATTGAGCAACAGTCCTGTGTTTTGTTATAATCTTTAACATTGCCTACAGTTTAACATCTACCCTTTAGAGAGAAAGTACAGGGACTTAATTGGGATTGTTAACCCTTCTGGAAACCTCTACAAGACATTTAAACACTACAAAATTCCTGTGCACAGGTCAGCCCAGGACTGAGTGTAAAATATGGTAATGTTACCAGGGATAATATTGGTGCACCAAATGTTTTAGATGGATGTAATGTTATGTGATTTACCTAAGAATTGATTTCTTGATATTGAAAATGTTATATGTTAAATGCTATTGTGCTCTATGCTGATCAAACAATTATTTTGTCATTACCATTGAGCTGAAGGGGTCAGTGGCGCGGTGGCTTACCAAAACTATCCTTACCGCATTCTCAATAAACCCAAGTTGTATGACCAATCCTTGTCCCTTTCATTGAGGTATTTATCTCCTGACCACCGGATATCCGAACAGAAAAGAACCTGACTCGTGTCTGGAGGACAAGGTAAGGGAAGGATTTCCCATCAGTCTCGACCACCACATAAACTTTGGCCTCAAACCGAACAGGATCCGAGTGCATCAGAAGAGTAGTACCCTCAGTGAAAAATGGATCAGCAACCGGCAGGGCCACAAAACCCAGAACAGGCCACCCCAGCAGCAACACCAAATGGGCCCATAACCCTACCATACTATTTCGGGGCCCCATGGCTCCCGAAGTACAGCGGGGACGACGACAAGCTACAGACGACTTCATTCACAGAATTCAAGAACAAACTGGAATCCATGTTCCGGTTATACACATTGAATGAACAGCAGAAAGTGGAGATCTTAATAGGGCAACTCACAGGGTCGGCGCTCAGAGAAGTAATCTCATGGCCGAGGGACGACAAGAAAGAAGCGGCACAAGTTTTAAAAAAAATCTCCACAACGTTTGAGACAAGAACTCTTCCAGAGCTGAAGATGAAACTATATGCTCGCAAGCAACAACCGAACGAGACACTGCGGGACTATGCCCTGAGCCTACAAGAGATGCTAAGAGCCATTCAGGCAGTGGACACAGAAGAAGTACGAAACGCAGACGAAGCCCTGACCGTACAGTTCGTAGAAGGAGTTGCCCAAGAAAGCGTTAAGATTCAGCTACGACTGATGAAAGCACAGATGCCAGGCAAAACCTTCAGAGAGTTTAAAGAGACTGCCATCGCCGATGTCGGTAACCAACGGGGAAGGGAAGAAGAATACCCAGAATTGGTGGACTTCTGAGAAAGCGCAAGCTCGACGGGAGCCACGGCAAGCAGCACAGAAAAATCAACACGGGCCCAAAAATCGGTAATACAGAGCGGTCAGTATCCCACCGGAGACCCAATGTAAATGCTCAAAAAGCAAATGGAGGAGCTGGCCGTCAGAATGGCAGAAATCCAGCAAGAGATGCGCCAAATGGCGAGGCCACCGGCACCCACCTACGGGGAACCAAAGTGGAGGCTCGAAAGACAAAGACTAGTCCGAGGCAGGTGGGAATTTTGTAGTGTTTAAATGTCCTGTAGAGGTTTCCAGAAGGGTTAACAATCGCGAGTATGTACGGCGATCGCCCAACCAGTTCGATGGTCAAGGGCGTCCGATATGCCGCCGGTGCCATGGGATAGGACACATAGAACGAAACTGCGACCAAAACGAACATTTAAACTCCGACACCCTGAGATTGAGGGCCGAATCTCGGGGCGAGCCCCGGGAATAGATCCGGATCCAGAAAACTGGAGGCCCCAGTTCATCGGACAATGTCCCACTTTACCCGTTACAATTAATGGAGTGGAGACCCTGGCTATGCTTGACAGGGTTGCAGATTACGACCATCTGGATCCCTACATTCCACAAGTATTGGGGCAAAGAGCAGCTGTTATCACCACCCCTAACCTGGCTGCAGCTGACCGCCAGTAACGGCCTTGAGATTGCATGTGAAGGGTATTGGGAAGCGGACATCCAAATCGGAGCGACCTTGTTGCCAAGACAAGGCTGTCTTGTCACCGCCCCCTGTGAAGGGAACATAGCCCCCATCATCCTGGGGATGAATGTGCTGCAAAGATGCCCGGATGAGCTAGTGGCGACTTTGAAGGGTAAATTAACCCAAGCGGCTTCCCCGGTCATCAGGCCTTTCAACATACTGTTCGGCTCCTACAAGGTTATCAAAAGTCCGCTGGTCCCCATGTAAAGGTTTTGGGCACTGTCAAGTGGTTTAATGTGCGAAATGGATATGGCTTCATCAACAGAAATGACACCAGAGAAGATGTCTTTGTCCACCAGACAGCAATAAAGCGAAATAACCCACGGAAGTTTCTGTGCAGTGTTGGAGACGGGGAGACTGTGGAATTTGATGCTGTGGAGGGAGAGAAGGGTGCCGAGGCAGCAAACTGACTGGCCCTGGTGTTGTACCAGTAAAAGGAAGCAGATTTGCACCCTACCGACGAAGGTTCCGCAGACGTTTCTACCCGCCAAGAGGAGAGAATGCTGCAGAATCTGGTGGGGAAGTAAATACAGAGCAAGTGAGTGAGGGAGAGAGAGCAGAAGAAGTGTCCCCTCAGCAGAGACCTGTCCAGCGCAGGTGCCCTCCTCCGTTCTTCTGCAAACGGCATAAGAAAGACTACGACTGGGATGCGCAGGCCTGTCGGCTGCCAGAAGGAAGCATCGTCCTCAAGAAGAATAATCGACCCCGGAGTAAGCTGGATCCCAAGTGGGAGTTGAACCCGTATGTGATTACGGCCGAACCCTTATCAAGCTCCGCCCAAGGCCAGATCAAGGGCCAGAAGAAACATCAAGGGATGACTGGGACGAAGAGCCAGATGATAGAAAAGGGACTTTGCCTCAGCTGCCCACTGACCCTTTCGAGCTACTATTGGCGGTATCAGGATTAGAGATCTTTCTCACTGAAACTGTTGTATATAATGTATATTAAAATTGCTGTCATTGAAAATGTTTGCCATTATAAATGTTGTAGATGTGTGATTTGAGTTGATAAAGAACAACCACCTTTATGTCTTAATGCGTGAGGACACGCACCTGAAAAAGCGGGGGTGAATGTGGTGCCCCAAAGCCCTGTTGAACAGCACAGAGGAAGTGCATAAACGCTTTTAAAATGCAGGGCTACAAGGGGTTACTAGAGGCTGAGAAAGACACAGTGGGAATGACAGTTGACAGTTGAACTGAAAAGACGTACCCAGGATGATGTGCAGGAAGGAGGATTGTGTGATATAGCAACAAGAAAGGAGAAGCTGACATGAGAGACTGATCTGCTGCTGGAACTGATGACATTGCCAGCACACACAGCTGGAGAACGGCTGGGGACACACAGTGGGGCGTCCAAGAGAGTCTCCACGAACTGCAGAACCTTTTCAAGGTAAAATCCTAGCCTGCAGTGTACTGCACACACCCCAGCGTCAGAGGGAAGAGTGATGAGAGAACAGCGCCATCTTGTGACTGAATTGAGCAACAGTCCTGTGTTTTGTTATAATCTTTAACACTGCCTACAGTTTAACATCTACCCTTTAGAGAGAAAGTACAGGGACTTAATCGGCATTGTTAACCCTTCTGGAAACCTCTACAGGACATTTAAACACTACAAAATTCCTGTGCACAGGTCAGCCCAGGACTGAGTGTAAAATATGGTAACATTACAAGGGATAATATTAGTGCACCAAATGTTTTAGATGGATGTAATGTTATGTGATTTACCTAAGAATTGATTTCTTGATATTGAAAATGTAATGTTAAATGCTATTGTACTCTATGCTGATCAAACGATTATTTTGTCATTACTATTGAGCTGAAGGGGTCAGTGGCGCGGTGGCTTACCAAAACAATCCTTACCGCATTCTCAATAAACCCAAGTTGTATGACCAATCCTTGTCCCTTTCATTGAGGTATTTATCTCCTGACCACCGGATATCCGAACAGAAAAGAACCTGACTCGTGTCTGGAGGACAAGGTAAGGGAAGGATTTCCCATCAGTCTCGACCACCACATAATCTCCTAACACCATAGTATTGCATGGTCAGTCAGACACAGTCAGATGCAACTGCTTGCAACATCCAATAACCAGCCCTTTGTAAGGCACATTTGGGTCTGGCTCACAAGCCAGCCTTTGCTAGATGTAAACCCCTATACCTGCGAGGTGAGTGCATCTGATTTTAACTGCATTTTAATAGTGTTTAAAGCATATAGGTCAGTGTAGGACCTGCATATAATGAGGTACCCTTGACGTGGGATGCAGGCTTAAGTCTTTTGATCAAAATATGAACTAATACCTCATGTTTTCATTTTGCTAGACACACACAGATATGCAGTTTAAAGGATAAGCGCTGACAATTTTTATCTCTGTTTTGTATACATATATGGGCATTTATATTGCCACGCAGCTGGTACCACATACAATATGGGATATACCGAGCGTGGGCTTGTTGCCAAGCAGCTGGTACCATATATAATGTGGGACATACCGAGCGCGGGCTTATTTTTCTCTGTCTTTGTATCAAAACATTGTCCGCACCAGAAAGATGTTTTCTGTCGCCACCAGTCAATTATCTTTGTAGCTGTTGCTTTCTATCTGAAAGGTTTCTAAATAAGAGTGGTCCATTATATATATATATATATATATATATATATATATATGTGTATATACACTGTCGTATGTCGTACAGCCACTTTTAAACTATCAAATTCCATTTACTTACACTTTCTATATCGCCACATTTAAATTTCAGCTTCAACCACTGTATGTACCGTATTTGCCGGCGTATAAGACGACTGGGCGTATAAGACGACCCCCAACATTTCCACTCAAAATATAGAGTTTGTTATATACTCGCCGTATAAGACTACCCCCTCTTCCGCACACCTTCCACACACCAAATAAAACGTAAAGGAACATCAGATTTGATTTCAACATGTTAATTTATATTCGAATGCCTATGACATGCAGGAAAACTGTCACAAGGCTGTATATTATCAAACATGTACAGTAAACATAAAACAGTGCAAGTTTATTAAACATAATTCACTAGTCAATGATAGAAGGAAGATAACAAATAGAGGGAGAGAGCAAGGCTGGCACCCCTGTATCGCTGCTGGTGCTCGCCGCAGCCACGCTGATGACCCGCCGCGGCCGCACTGGATACCGCGCGATACTGGACCCGGTGTATAAGACGACCCCCCCACTTGGAGGCATGTTTTTCAGGGCAAAAAAGTAGTCTTATACGCCAGCAAATAGGGTATATATACTGTCCCTAGAATATGAATATTTCAGTTAAAGGCACAGTTAGAATCCCCATTGTCAAGATCCTGCATTTATTCTGTAACAGTTTATTATAAATTACTCCAATGAACTGGGAAGAACATTTTGGATAGATGGGCCTTTAAATGAAATATACCATTGAACTTACCTTGTATGGGCAAAGTCTTACTTTAATATCCGTAGTATTATTAAGAAAAACACAATTTAAACTAAATAAACACACAGTGTATGAATGTCTAGTACCGCTGCACAGCAATTGTCATCTGAGTATTTAAAGAGGAGACAATAAAGGAGTCTGATGAAATACTAGCAGAGCACTAGAGATAGAGTTACTGCCTCTACGACTCAACCTACACCAATGTTACACTCTGCTGAAGATCTTCATTGCGAGATGCCTTGCTGCATGCAGCCTGTGTTACAGGAAGTCCTGCACATCATCACTGATCCACGTCTTCAAGCCAAGTAGCACTGAGCTAAAAATGGAACAACCTAGGAATGTGAATATTACAATATGTGTGAATAAATGGTATTGTGGCTGCATGGCAGTGCCAGGGATGATTTCTTGAAGTGTTTATAATGCCTGGGTGCTTCAAGAAAACAATATTCTCCTTGGCTTCTGCTTTAAGTTTGGTGTCCTTCTTGCTGATCATTGTTGCCATGGCGACCCAGAAATGGATGACTGGGAAGATTCTGTGTCAGACAGGAGTTGATTTGGTCAATGCGTCAGATCCAGAGTTGGTAAAGTTCGTTGGGGACATCTATTATGGACTCTTCCAGGGGGGCAAAGTGCGGCAATGCGGACTGGGAAAACGAACTTTCACGTTTAAAAGTGAGTAAATATTTCTTGCTCATCGACAGTGATTGATAAATATATTGTTTTACTACAGAACAATTGATTGTTATATGAACCTTTAATCTGTATAAGTAAACTCTTTTTCACCAGAATATTATCAGTTGCCAGTTCACATAATTATTATTGCCTCTTTTATTCCAACAAGATGAATAACAAATATTAATAGTATTGTTGTCCTTTTTTTTACCGTAAATAAACGACTGTATTTTAAGGTTGTATTAATATGTTGCTCCATCCAAAATTATTATTTGCAGGTCCACTAGTGCCTATAAAGACATTATTTTAATATATTAATATTATCAATACTTACTTTATGCGGCATTCACAATTACTCCTACAGACCCTGTCTCATTAACCCTGGCTGCCAGCTTCTTGCTATATAACAAGACAATGTCATAGAGTTAAAGCTGCGCAGACAGCCCTGGCCTATTATAATGTGCTAAACTGTGATAGTACAATGTTATGCAAAGTACTATATTGTGCTTCATTGTCACAGTATAACACATTACAGCACCAGGAATATCATGAGACTACAGTATCCCTGTGACTTGATAGAAAGTGCAGCCGATATCTGGTTGCCAAACGTAGGCAAATAGCAATAGTAGCAGTGACAGCTGGACTGCTGTGGGAAGTATTGCTAATGATGCTTTGTTTAAAAAGGTTATGTTGATAAAAGATTGGATAGATGACCAAATAATAATTTAAAGTAGGTATACTGTTTATGTTTTATTTTTTTATTTAATTGTGCAGTTAATTCATTTATGCAAGTAAATATAATTGAATTAGCTGCATATATTTTTATTTTCTAATTATTTTGATACCACAGGCTTTTATCTCTCCTAGTAGAAACCATATAGTGCAACTTTTGGGCATCATTTAAAGTTAGGAGCAAAGTCAGTGAAAGGGTGCAACTTTGCATCTGGGCAAATCATGTAAGGGGTGCATGGGCAATTTTTTTGCATAAAATTAAAAATAATATCCAGCTATAGTAAAATGAGTAATCACAGCTGTATAATGGGGTATTGCTAACCCCCCCCCCCCCCCCTATAGAACTAGTATAAAAGAGAAGGGTATAGAGCACTAAAAACTCCTAACTAGTTATAAATGCAATATAGAATGACAATTGGTTTGCAAGTTGGACTATGGCAGAATAGTATCACCAATGCTCAGAGGATACAGTTTAACAAAATAAAAACATTTAATAAATTATTAAAATACATCACTAAGAAACACTGTAATCAACAGACATATAAAAACAATATTAAATAATAAGAATAACTGGGAAGTGGTGATTTAGAAAGACAGATAAAAAGACTCTTCCAATGCCTTTAGGTAGACGTAGATCCCAATTCCATATATTGACATCAATAAAATCCACTTTTCTTTATAATAAAGCCCATGGAGCATTAATTCTCTCCTCTGGAAAAAAAACTGTGTTGCGAGTTCCGGTGTTAGATCATTCGAACACTTTTATCAACGACCGACAGGAGCTGGATGAGATTCCAACGTAATACTACTCACAGTTATAGAAGCTTCCTACGCAATCGTGTAAGAGAATGTTAGGGGTTATAACTACCCGACGGTGGCACTTTTTTCAGTCATTCAGTATCTGTATGAGTAGAAATTCCTTTGCCCACACAAACAATCAATGACGCGTTTCGTCGAACTTTCTCAAAGACAGGTTTTGCATAGAGCACATAAATACTGGCTTTATTTTTACACTGTAGTTTAGAGTTGAGCTGTGGGTTGCAGAAAATATGCTTTTGGGCCGCGAGTTTGACACCCCTGCTCTTAGCTCATTTTTGCTCCCATCTCATGAGCGAAGATGTACCGTAATTGCCGGTATTTTGCGCAGAAACACCTTGGGGTAAATTCAACTGCCGGCGATGTGCTGTGCGAACATCGCGCCACACACATTGCCAGCAAGTATGATAGAAATTTACGCTCATTGGGTGCGAGGAAATGTTCCTTAGACACTTCGCAGCTAACTGATTTCCCCCAAAAACTGAGGCCCTTTCTATCCATCTTCTCCCCTCCCCTTCCTTCAGTAAAGCCAATAGTGCAGTCTACAAGAGTCTAAGGGGCATATTCAATTAGCTTTTGGATTCGCGGTAACGCGCCGGAACAGCCGCGAAACGTAATACACGGTACCGCAATAACGTGGATTTTCATTCGCAGCCCATAGGGTTGCGAACGAAAATCCGCGTTAATGCGGTACCGTAATACCCGCAAGAATGTGCACTTTTCGCGGTAACGCGCGTTACCGCGAATCCGAAAGCTAATTGAATATGCCCCAAACAGAGTAAAAGCAGGTAGACAACTTAACAGAGGAAGTACTTTTTTATGATCAAAAACCCCTCTAACCCAAGACAAATGCCTTGTTTGCGTTATAACATACCCAGACTTACAAATAATAAAATATCAAAGATGCTTTTTGTTGGGTGTGCTGTATGATTGAAATAAATTGAGAATTGTCTACTGAAATGAAGCCATGGCATCTAGGTCTACTGCCAAAGAATAGGATATCCATAGCCTGTCCTACTTTACTATAAGGTGATAGTTTATAACTATCTGCTCGGAGATAGACAATGTCTGGGTTGCAGAAACTGGCACCATGAGTGGAAAATGATTTAGGAAAAACGTGACTCACCTTCCAATACCACCATTCTCAAACTAACAATTTATTCAGCATGGGGTAGAATTCACTTAGTCAGCTTGAACTGCAAAAAAATTTCAACCCCACCCCAGTGGGTACCATTGCACCAAAGTGCATGGTTTTTGTTTTTGCTACTGATATAGGCATAATGAATTGGCTCTGGTGGACTATACATTCAAATAAGCAGTTCTAATATAAAACACATTTAAAAAAAATCAGCTATGGAAATAGAAGACAGAAAAGATTGGGGGCCGGTGAATTTAAACATTGAAGTACGTGAGGTCCAGCAGAGGAGTATTTATCGGAATAACTTAAGTGTAGCAAGAAAACGACACTGTTGGAAACGGATTGTTGGGAAATTTATTATTAAATATTATTCTACTGAAATAGCCTCCTAACAGATATAGTTGAATGAATAGCAGTAAACATGCCATTAATAAACATGCAGACTAGGTGGGTCAACAGACCTTTATCTTCTGTCATTATTCTATATTTCCATTACACTGATAGACAGTGGAGGACATTTACAAAGCACATATTATAAGTGCAAAATCCCCTTTGATGGTGCTGTGTTTTAATTTGGGCATGTGCACTTAGATTTCCTCCATAGCACATAGGGTTGTATAACATCATGGCGGCATTTGAAAAAGAACACAGCTTTGCACACAATTTTGGGAGGGGTTGGGCTGTATAAAGGAATTCAGTGCCAAGTAAGGCTAGGTACACACTACAGTGATTTCAGACGATTATTGGGTCAATCGGATGATAAACAACTGGTCTGCCCAATATCGTATTAGTGTATGCGCTGAAGCGATGAACGACTGTCGCCCCAAAGCACATGAAATCGTTGATCGTTCAGTAATGGAACGGTATCCTTCCAATCCTGCAGTGTGTGTGCACTCACAATCAGGATCTCCATAGAGTTTACAGATTCACAATGTTTTCAGCCGATGGTTATGACCGATGAAGAGCACAGATCTGAAGGTAAATATTGTAAAATGTGTATAGTGTGCACACATGAATCGATACGCTAATCGGGACTTATTTTTTTATCAGTCACTGGAAAGAAACGATATAGATAAAACATCAGAAGAAAATTTCTGTAGTGTGTATCCAGCCTTAGGGTTTCTTGCAGACCAGAGGAAATATTAGATTTCATTTTGCAGTGTGAGGTGATTGAAATTAGATAAAGAGATGGAGATGGTGAATTTTTAGGGGCGGTCCTTGCTATGAGGAGGGCACAAGGACATTTCCAAAAAGAAGACTTGAGCACGGGCTCTGAGCTTGAGGAGATCGGGTCTCATCATTTAATGGGACTCATTTGGTACCTTCCCGTTGCACTTTGGTGGAGAAGATATACACAAAGTGCCACAAGTAATAACGGCATTGTCCCCTCACTGCCATAATTAATTTAAGCCATAAATAAGGCTAAACTGAGAGTTTAATTTAATTAAAGCAAGGTTCTAAAGTGGTGGAGCATTGGACTTTGATTACATTGCACCTTTTGCGCCTATTAAAATTTTCCAGCCCCCCCTGAAACTTAGGTGCTCTTCCAGTTTGATACAGTGACTCCCGAGCGAGGAGAGTGCCCCTTGATATGTACTGCGGGGCCATCAAAGTATACCAGTGCAGAACCATTGTGTGGTATCCATCCAGTGCCCACTGTAGATATTCACCATCACCATAATTTATTTATATAGTGCCAGCAACTTCCGTAACGCTTTATTATTCTAGTCACGTAATCTGTTGTGTTTCTATTTACAGTATTCCCAGATATGGTGAAAACACTGAACACCGCCCTTCATGTCATCATTATCCTTTTCCTCTGTGCAGCCATTTCTTTTGCTCTGATCAGTTTTGGGTTCTGTATTTACAATGCACTGAAAGTCCCATACCGGTCAATTAAAGGTCCTGCAGGCATATGTCTATGGAATTTCATTGCAGGTAAAAATAATTATAATATTATACAAGTGATGCATGAACTACTTTATGGCAAATGCGGTTGTATTGCATGTACTTATCAGGTCAGCCAATTGGAGATGGATATACTGGAAAGATATATGTACTGTCTGTATACTTGTTCACGTTTGTAAGTGAGTCCCAGAGACACTTTGCTGCTGAACAGATGCATTTGAAGATGTTACTTATGGAAGTGTCTGTGAGGATCTTCGTGCAGCACAAAAACCCATAATGATATGTTTTACGGGTCTGGTTATAAAGCCCAGATCATTGCATCCATCATACAGTATAAAATAAATTGTACTGTGCAGAGCAACAGTATGGGGTAATTTCCATCAAAATCTAAGCCACTGGATTCAGGGCCCTCTTAAGAACCTCTTGGGCCCCCACGCACAGCAGTGCACCGGGGCCCCTATATATAAAAAAATAAATAAAAAAATGATTATATATATGGGCCCTGCAGCCCAGGGGGCCTTCGGAGGCAGGGAAAAAAAAACCCTGCAAAAAAAGAAGAAAATACTTACCGTGCTGTCAGCTGGCGATCCGGCTCCCTCCCTGGTCTCCTCCTCCGTCGCGCTCCGCAATGGATGTCGGGCGGGCGTGATGACGTCACGCCCGACATGCACTGCCAGCGCGACGGAGGATGAGACCAGGGAGGGAGCCGGATCGCCAGCTGACAGAGAATATTTTTGCCATTCACTTCAGTCCCTGCCCCATTGAAGCTTATAGTCTACAGTCCCTAATATACATACACAGACAGACTAGGGTTAATTTTGTCAGCATCCACTTAACCTACTAGTATGTTACCTGACTATTGGACATGAATGATTGTACTAAAAATGTATTGCATATTAATTAGCAAGCAAGGGCCTGGAATTGCCCATCTAGACCAAAAATATTGAATGGCTTTTTACATATAGGAAAAACTAAATATATACAACAATGTACAATAACTTGCACTGGGTCCTCTCTTCAGGCCAATGTGATATGCAGATTATCTGTCCCAATCCAACCAACAGCACTCACATTTGCTCTGTCCTTTAGGTGACAAAATCAGGTCTATTGGGAGTTTTATAGATACACTATTTCCTATATACAGAATATGTTGTACAGGAATTCTGAGGACTTAATGAGCGAGTAAAATCATTATTTTACATTAATATAAATCAAAGACTGTATATTACAGAGCTGAATAATATACATGAAATAATTAAAGTGTTTACATTTAACTAGTCCCCGTGCTCTGTTTCACGCCTCTGTAGCAAGTTGCCATATTTGAAGGGAGGTGCTTGTTATCAGAGCGGACGGGCCTGATAGGTAAATCACTTTACCATGGCTCCGCCCACTTCACAAGAAAGAGAAGCAGGATCAGGGAGAAGGGGGGGGGGGGGGGGGCTACTCTCCTAGGAGTCCGGAAGGACTCCCCAAAACTGGAGAGTCTCCCAGACATACTGGAAGAGTAGGTAAGTATGTTCAGTAGATTACAATGGAGTGAAGAAGTAATACTTTATTACAGAGCTGCTGTGCTGTGCAATTTCAGGTTAACAATTAACCATTTATTTTACTTACTTCATTCATAAACTCTACTAGATAGCTTATCTAACCTACAATTCAGGCTAAGTAGGCACTTCTATTTGAAAAATGTGTCTATTAAATGTAATTATTAAAAACAAAAGGCCACACAAGAATTATTATAGTGTCATAATAAAATAATACTACTATATTATTATATTATGCTACAGTTAGTTTTTAAAAGGAATGGACATTGTGAAAACCTTCCTGTGTAAAGACTCAAAGGGGCATATTCAATTCTTTTTTTTCCGCACTGCGGAAAAACTATTACCGTTAATACAGTAATAGATAGCTGGATTTCAGCTCGCGGCTCAGGGAGCTGCGAGCTGAAATCCAGCGAGTAAATTACTGTATTAAGGTATTAACGTATCTCGCGGACCGCAAGTTTTTTGGCATTTCCGCCGAGAATTGTATATGCTCCAAAGCATGGGTGTGTCTAAGGGTTAAGTTGTAAAAATAATAACTTTGATTGACTAAACAGATAAATATGGAAAGCATTTTCCATACTCGCAGGCAACAGTTAAAACTGAAGTAATCTTTTAATACAATGTAGAGACAAACAGATAACTAATTTACAAATAATTAACAAATTCCAAATAATTGAAAAAAAAATAACTCTATCTCATCTAGGGTGCATGCAGATTAGGGGGTAAATGTATCTAGCTGAGAGTTTTCCGGCGGGTTTGAAAAGTGGAGATGTTGCCTATAGCAACCAATCAAATTCCAGATATCATTTTGTAGAATGTACTAAATAAATGAAAGTTAGAATCTGATTGGTTTTTCAAACCCGCCGGAAAACTCTCAGCTTGATACATTTACCCCTAGGTATGCTTTCACTTCTTCACAATCTCCCGGGCTGAGATGCAGGAAACTGTTTTTCTTGAAAGCCAGGATATAGCAGAACATATAGATTATTATATGGATGAGGCAACAGCAAACTTAAAGAACTGTATACAAATTGTACAATGTTGTTGTGGGCACAGTTTACCTATGTTAAGTAAAACTAAAAAAGTTATATTTACCTTGGGTGCAAAATTCTCCTGATATGGTAGGTTCCCTAATGGTTCTAATTAAGAGGGTCCAACACCTCCGTTCCCCATATCACCAACCTCTTCACACACTGAGGGCTAGATTTACTAAACTGCGGGTTTGAAAAAGTGGAGATGTTGCCTATAGCAACCAATTAGATTCTAGCTGTCATTCTGTAGAATGCACTAAATAAATGATAACTAGAATCTGATTGGTTGCTATAGGCAACACCTCCACTTTTTCAAACCCGCGTGAAGGAGGAAGCGCACGGTAATCAGCCTCTATGAGACGAATAATGAAAGCAAAAATACTCCCAGCACCACCTGCAATTCTCACAGATAAGTAAGCAAGGAAGCTCCCTGTGATCACAATCAGATCACCTGGCGCTTCCTCCTTCACTTGGTGTTTGTCTACAGTTGGTGCAGCATGCAGTGTAATTATTCAAAAGTAATGTAAATATTAGGGAGAAGTCGGACAATGACATTCACTAGATGCCTCGCATGTTTACATTTAATTTAAAAGCAACTACCATGCAAATGTTCTGTAACCCATAGCAACTAGTTCTGTTATAAAGATGCATTTGTAGATCATGGTCTTCCAGGCTACTCATAGAAACGTCTGCAAAATTATGTACTTTGCATAGTAAGCAAATTTTAAGTTACATTTGTTGTTATTATTTTTACTAGTGTACTTTATATACTTGCAGGTCTCTTCGTTGTGTTTGCGGTCACCAGCTTTATTGCTGCCGTCCAACTTCACCGGCTGACAGAAAGGATAGCAAACTTCCGGGAAAACGTCTTTAGGATTGTCATCCTGGAAGAGCGCTATGAAGATTCCTTCTGGCTGTGTGTGGCGAGTGGGGCAACACACGCTTTTAACATGCTGCTCATGGCTGCAAGTGGGATCCGCCTTCCGAAGTTTAAAACTAAAACCGAGGAGGCAAATGTAACTGCAGAGGACATAATGTATTAAAGACTTGTATGAGAGACCGTGATGACCATCACCGCAGGATGTAGGAGCTGAAGTTCCTGTTCCTCACCTGGTGCAGTAGCTCAATGAAGAATATAAGAAGTCACTGGTATCACATGACCCTCATATCTGGGTGTTAGTGGAACACTGTCACAATGAGTAGGTGGGGCCTGATTCTGGAGTGATAATGATTTCCAGAAGCACCGGGCCAAAAGGAACTTCTATATACCTAAAAAAGGAACTATTTCATTTTGTAAAAAAGTTAAATTCTATACTTTGTGTATGATAATGCCAGAGTGTGTCTCGATGATCATTTATTATTTTGTATCAAGTACAATGTGAATAAATTTACAATATAACACACGCTAGTGAAAGCATTAGTAGTGTGTATTGTACTTATAAAATGTTATGTAACATCCCTGAAACATTTTTACTTTGTGACCTTGAAATTTGCACAGTTGAGATCCCCAAGATTTTTTAATAGGCAGCTGCTGTCAAAATCAAAATCTTATATATATATATATATATATATATATACACCCAGGGGCAAACGCAGGATTTGTAGAGGGGGGTTTCCACACCACGCCGCCAGTGGGCGTGACCAGCATGCATGGGGGCGTGTCTATAATTTTAGACAGTGCTTGGCTGCTCTCCAACTCTTTCTATCCCCATAATATACATGGGCATGCTGCGTGCACTACTGTTAGGTGCACGCAGCTCTCCCTTTTCAAGCAGAGCTGTGTGACGTGGGGGCAGGGTCCAGCCACCTCAATTATACAGTTCCCTAGGCTTGGAGGGGGGTTTCCAGGCACTAGGAGTTTGCTTATGACACCTATATCTCAAGATGGAAAAATGCACTTGTCCCGTGTTCAGGTCCTCCAATTACAAGCTGCCAAAGCTCCCCCTCCCCGCAGATACAGTCATCTTGTCCCCCTTCTCCATATATCTGTATAAATTGGCGCATTTCTGCAAAGACAGGCACATGCCCTCAAAAAACGTAATTTTTCATGATTCATGAATTCACTTTTTTTGGTAGAAGGAAAGCTTACTGTTAGCCATATAATGCATGCGTTTTGGGCTATGAGCATGATAGTAAAGGGAGGCAAAGCACTGTCTGTTACTTCTATAAGTACACATTCTGAGAGGATGAACTTTTTTGGGGGAAAGTGGGTGGCAGTCGTACGGTTTTCATTGAGCGGCTTAAGAGGCCAAAATGAAACTGATAAAAATCAAAAAAGTTCACAGCGATGGAAAATGTACCATCTCTATCCTGGTAATAAATATAAAATAGAGCTCGTGGAATATTGCAAAAATAAACAAATATATTACATACAAACACTAAAACAATCAGAACAACAATAAAAATAAAAAATCTAATTGAAAAATCACATGCATGTATTGAATGATCAGTGCACCTAGAAATAGATGAAAATATAAAAATATGTAAATCTCAAAATGTTATGATCAGATAAATTGATGTGAGAGTCTTCTTAAATATTCTTAGATCCCCTTGATAAATCCTCTCTTGATTATAAAATCACGGTACCTATAATAAAAAATGGATGTATCCAAAATTCATCAGTCACCTTGAATACTCAAAATCAATATAAATTGGAATCAGTCCAGCAACGATCCATACAGACAGCTTTATCCATAAGAATGTATGTATGCATCAAAATTTAAAGAAAGACAGTTTGGAAGATATCAGAGAAATGCAGGTAATTCCAAAAAAATAAATACATCATGTTGTTTATACTTTTAGGATTGCAGAATGGAAGAAATTGGAAAACCTATTACTATACAGTGGATATAAAAAGTCTACCGCTTTCCACCTTTAATGAGACCTTGCAATTAACAAAGTGCAGCTGTAAAATAAAAATAAATTTTTTAGAAAATACGATTTTTCAATACCCTGGTTGCATAAGTGTGCACAGCACACCATATCATAATGGGGCTTCAGCGTAAACCAATCACATTCAATATCATGTTCAAAGGTAATTAATATACACCTGCAAGCAATAAAAGTGATTCTGATTAACCCCAAATAAAAAGCAGCTGTTCCTTTAGGATTTCCGTGCAGTTTTCTTGGTTGCATCTTACCAAGGAGCATTCAATACATCTTCAGGATCGCTTTCTTGAAAGGCACCAATCAGGAGAGGGATATAAAAGAATTTCAAACGCATTATATGTGCCACGGAACACTGTCAAAACTATCATCAATAGGTGGAGAAAATGTGGCACAGCAGTGACATTGACAAGATCAGGACGTCCATGAATAGTTGATGAAGGAAAAAGGAGAAAACTAATCAGGGAGGCTATTTATTTAGTTTTTAATTAGTGGCATTTCAGTTCCACTGCAAAAGTGCGAGAGACTGGGCCAGCAAAGTGGTTAGTTAACCATTGCTGATGTGAGACAGTATCACTGGGGCAGCTGAGTATTGCTCACGGTGACAAGGCCGGCGGAATACGATAGGTGTGGTAAGCATGACAGGATGGTGCCGCACTTACCAGGGCACCATGTCAGCTCTGATATTTGGTTTATTTTGGTGCGGGCGCTCCGCCCCCCATAGCCTCTGAGTCCCTGCTCTGAACAGAACAGGGATCGGAATAGGTGTCTGGGTACGATGGAGCGGCACATGAGCTGTGAAACGCCAAAGAGGCATCACTGCACATGCGCAAACTCCAGCAGGGGAACACTGGGAATGTCAGTCAGCACCAGCCCTGATCGGCCACATTTTGCTTTTTATTAATTGCACTAATTTATTTTTATTTCACAACTAGAAAAAAAATCAATCTTTTTCATAAATAGGCCCCCAAATCTTAAACCTCAAACTCATAATCATCATCATCAACATTTATTTATATAGCGCCAGCACATTCCGTAGCGCTTTACAATTGGGGACAAACACAGTAATAAACAAACTGGGTAAAACAGGGAAATCAAGTATAACTTAGACATTTCATTTGTTATCAGGAGGTGATCCTGTTAAGTGCCAGCACAGCAGGATGCAGGGACAGAAAGCTGAACTCTGTGTACAGAGACATCAATTCAACCAAACAGATCACATTACTTTAATGACTTAACTCATATCACTATGTCTTTCTGGCAAGCAGGACACAGATAAGCCCCTGGCTACATGCAGGGGTATAAATAACAGAACCCTTGTTGTAGGGGGTGATGGACAGAAAAATGAAAAAGCTCCTTTAAAGTAGTGATACAATGCCAAGGCTGTGGCTAGCCATTCTGTTGTCTAAGGCAAATGCATTGTGTGCCTATAAAACACTGCACATTAGTAGTGTACATTATAAAAGAAAAAAAAATTGCTTTATGCATTATTACATATATCACCAAAGTTGACCATAAACATTTACAGAAAGATTTCTGACTTACTACATATTGTTGCCCTCCCAAAAAAACACCTGTTGTCTGAGATAGCTGCATTAGGTTGTAGGCATACACCTGGGCAACGCTTACTATTTGTACATGGACACTTATGGCTCAGACACACTTTCACAGCTTAACAAGCATTAAACTGGAACAGGCCTTATGAGAGACGGGATTAGTAAACACACAAATGATTAAGGGGAAGGGGGCCGGGAAATCGCCTGGCCCCTGGGCCTGTGTTCACTCCACGACCTTGAACTGAAATACCCCATGGAATGGTTTGTCATGGGGATCGGTGATCCCTTAGTCAACTTAATTTTACAAGCAGGATAAAGTGCAGATAGTGCTTCGATGTAAACAATAGTTGATAACGTTTTATTTTATAGGGGAGGGGAGGTGTGACTGCGGATGAGGGACAGAGTGTGTAGTTTTCAGAGGCGCACGCAGGGGGGTTTCTGGTTCTCCAGAAACCCCTCCCCTCCGCGAAGAACGGGGGCTAAACAGTGCCCCTACATAGCGGCACTGTACTATACAGCAGCCGCGGCGCTGTCGAAGACGCTTCTTTGACAGTGCCGCGGCTGTAGTACAATACAGTGCAGCCGAAATTGAGATGCTCCGCACGCAGCAGCTCTCTTTCTATATTTTTTTCCTGCGTGCGCCCCTGGTTTTGTATAGTTTGAGGCCAGAATGAAGTGATCCGCCGCAAATCGCTTCATGGAGACCCCCATCCAGCCCACCTCTCTAGAAGTGGGCAGGATGCGGGAGCATGGCCTGCTCTCCCAGGTGTCTGGGAGTCCTACCTGAACTTCGGGAGTCTCCCGGATATTCTGGCAGAGTGGGCAAGTATGATGTAAGTGTGCCCTAAAAGTTCCAGGCTGTGACTGTAGGTCAATTTAGCAAATATGGGTGAGATAGCAGTGATGTCACTAAAAATTGCTGTGAACCAGCATCCAAAAAACTATATCTTACATCATGAATTACCAGAAGCACAACTTGCAAAGAAGTTAACAAAAGATAATACATTCCACACACCTCATTCTGATTTGTTGAGCAATTATGCTAGCAGAGCAGTTAATAGTCTGACAATTTGGAAGTATGAGCTATGGGTATGTGGTTGACATTCATTTGGTCGACATTCAGAAAATTGACAACATTAAGTCGACAATTCAAATGTTGACAGTATTATTAGGTCGACAATTCAAATGTAGACAGTGTTATATGGTTAGGGTTAGGGTATATTATTGTCGACCTAATAATACAGCCTACATTTCAATTGTCGACCTAATAACATTGTCGGCCATTATTGTCGACTTTTCAACCTTGTCTATATTATGGTGTAGATTATATAAATGTCGATCATGTAACTGTCGAACATATGTATCACACACGAGCTATGTGTCATGTACAGGTACATTTGACGCTACAATCTTCTCTTAGCAATTTGACAGGAGAATCATTACTCTGTTGGAGGACCCTGCTACTTTCACTATCTTCCTCTCAGTCTGTGACTTTCCACTTGCCTCCATTGCCTCTCCCACATCATCATACTGCCCCTTTTACCATTCATCACATACGTGGACAGGTAACAGAATCAGTACACTAATGTCCTGAAATACTCTGTCCTGATGTGAGTGTTCTTATATTTACAATGTATTGTTTACAGCCCAAATTCTGGTACTCAAATGGAGCATGGTGGGGCATAAGTGGATTTAAATCATGGTGGTATATTTACTAAACTGCAGGTTTGAAAAAAGAGGAGATGTTGCCTATAGCAACCAATCAGATTCTAGCTATCATTTGTTTAGTACATTATACAATATGACAGCTAGAATCTGATTGGTTGCTATAGGCAACATCTCTACTTTCTCAAACCCGCACTTTAGTAAATATACCCTATGATGTCCATTGCATTAAACCTATATGTTTTTATATACAAAATAATGCAAGGCTTTACAATATTGATTACATTTTAACTGACGAGTGAAAGCATATACACAATACATTCTTATTACAATATAAGCTTGCATGTAATGCTGCTGCCATTTTCTATAACTTTTTGATAGTGTCAGCATAAAAATCTTGTGCTTGAGCAAAGTCTTTGGATTCTCTCCAGTGGATCTTGATGTTGCCAGTGCCATAGTATCTCTTATAGTGAAGTATCTTAGCAGATGACAGCTGGGTTTTCCTACAATGATTCCAGAAGGTAAATGTATTAAGTTCTGACTTCTGCAAGTCGCTGGAAATCTGCGACTTTGCAGGGCAAAATGCTTGTACCTGTATGTTAACCAGTAATCGAAGTTAAGTAAATATATCTGTTTCTGTTTATTATACTTCTCTGTCTGTCATCATTCCTTCTCTGTATCAATATATTATGGCTGTAAACATTCACTTAAAACACATGACCTGCCAGAAAGGAGCAAATGAGCATGGTCTGGGCAGACAGTGGAGTGGTTAGGGTGGATTAGAGAGTGGCCTTGTTTGACAGGTATGTAATTGGTAACATGTTTTAGCTTTACCACTTCAACACTGGGTGCACTCAGAAGATCACTAGATGGGTGGAGGGGGAACCAACCACATTGTAATGAAAACATGTATAAATATACCTGATATTCTGGCAGGTCTGAGCTATTGAAGGATTGTGAGACTTTTGTAAGCGCTATCTGTATGCAAGTCTTGTGTAGGCACAGCTCTAGTATGTTACTATTTCCATTTCCTTACATTAAATCTCTTTAAACTTGTGTGATGTTCATTTTAGTATAAAATGTGTCTGTGCCTCATTAAAGTTCCATTAACCAATTAGCTCCTCCCACTCCCCAAAACCCCAGGGGCTGCTGCATGCAGCTTTTTTCTTGGTGTTCCATTGCTTGTCTCAAAGTTCTGCCTCACACCCAGGATTCTGTCACACTGCAGGGGTGGAGTGGAGGACCAAACATAAGCCACAATCGCAGACATTGCGGCTTGTGATTGGTCCTCCCCCTCACACACCCCTTTCTGCAATTTTAAGGTGGTGACCGAAAGTGTACACCATTTTAGGTGGTAATGCAGCTTTAATAGTCTTGTCTTCTTTTGGACAAAGTCTTCTCAGCCCCCATTGCCTGTTAGGGATTTACCAGGGATCCCACCCCCTGCCATTACCTTTTTCTAGCCAGGAATTATGCCAGCACTAGTACCAATGAGTGCTTATAGCACTCTGTGGTATGAATAGGTGTGTAATTAATATGGCACCTGATTGGATTGGTCATGGCTTCTGTCTAGTCAGACGCTGGATTAGTTACACTCTCTAGCCTTGGGAGGTTCATATTATCTGCTGCTAGGTGCCCTGCATATCTTCCTGGCACTGCAAATAGTTTCCCAATAAACTCACATTTTTATCATTTGAATATAACTTCCCAATGTCAGTAATGTTTGTACAATTATGCTTGGTGCAAAACAATGTACATATCTTTTCATGTCTGAATTTTCTCAATAAGCACATTATTTGTGACATTATTGCTCTTTTTAGGCATAATGATCAAAATTGTCTTTTGCACATTGTAGTGGTCAATTTGCATTTTATAACTGATCTCCTTCATTATTCTTATTATTTACTGTCAATCAAAAGGGTTAATCATAGATACATTCTGTGGCATCTAAAACCACACATGTCACATGACATTACAATGGACTCAGATGCATGTACTATGCTGTGTATTTTGTGTATTTATATTCCTGAAATGGCAGTCTTCTTTTACAAAAACCAAGCCCATGATGGATTTGATTTTGGTATTGGATATCTTACAATACTGTTATACTGTAAAATCAATTTCATGATACTAAACACTTTTGTAAACTTGTGTTTAAACTAGCTGACTTGCTTGATCTTGTCGTTCCACAGGTTCCCTCTCTGCACCACTAGGTGGCAGGATTGAGTTACAACAGGGTTGTGCTGGCAGAAGAGCCAATCAGGGTGTGTTACAGGGATGGGGCAATGGCTTCTGTCACTCCCTGATGACGTCATTACGGTGTGTCTCCATTCACATGTTATGTTAGAGGACACACACTGATCATAGGTGACAGGTCCTCCTGTAGACATGCTGCAGCCACTCAGAGCCGTGCTCCAGAGGAGTGTAAACCATGGCAGCTGCCGGGGATTCTCTGCAAAGTCCTATCAGCGAAAGGTAAACAGATGTGCTGTAGTAATTTACATGTGTTATCAGTCAGACTTTTATAGACATGCAATAGTAAACTGACATGCTGCTATTCTCTTAGTGTGCATCATTATGGGATTTGTATTGCACCTTATAAATAATACATTTTACTAAAATGTGGATGCAGTGTTTTGACTATTATTAGTATCATTTTAACACCATGTATGAGTAACCTATTTTTTTTTTTTAAAGCTATACTTATAACAAGAAACGTTGCTGCAGTGTTCTGATTCATATTATTTAATTAATGGAAAAAAAACACATTAATTTAAATGTTGTTAAGCCAGCCTAAACATCTCTCATTGTAAGTCATTATTCTCTGCATTATAACATAAACCAGAGAATAATTCAGTGCAGGGATATAGAGCTGGGGGCCGCAGGTGAAGGCTTATCAGGCTGCTGTATGGAGTCTGCTGTATGGAGTCTGCTGTATGTTTTTGGTGGGTATTGTAACTTTAGTTGGTTTACTAATTTACACGCTATAAGAAACACTAATAACATTCACAAATATATGTGTAAAAGTCTAAAGAGCTTATTAGACCTGAATATACCTAGGATAAAGCTGTGATTATGGGGGGAATCATCCTTTTTTTTTTTTTTTTGCCAGCAGCCTCTCTTTACTTAAAATGGTTAATAACTGAGACTCTCTGGTTGCCCAACAAATCAAGATTGTCAAGTTCAGAGTAATTAATTATTGCAACACCATGGGCAGGGTGGATACCAATGATTAACATACTGGTAGGTTAATTGGCTGCTAAAAAATTGACCCTAGTCTGTGTGTCTGTCTGTGTTAGGGAATTTAGACTGTAAGCTCCAATGGGGCAGGGACTGATGTGAATGAGTTCTCTGTACAACGCTGCGGAATTAGTGGCACCATATAAATAAATAGTGATGATGAATGGATCCTTAAGGCTGTACCTAGTGTTGGTATTATTTATAACTATAAGGGGGGATTTAGTTCAGTGCATGGTCCCACTAAGCACACTTCTGGTTTTATGGTACCTGCAACATTGTAGAGCGCACCTCTATGATATGTAAACCAGTAAAAGTGATTTAAACACAAAAAGTGTACAGCAGCACATGTTTCCCACACCCTATTCCTCTATTAAAGTCAATAACTAAAATTGTGGAACAACCTTTCATGGGAATGTCAGTTCCCAGCAGCATGCAGTGAGCAACTAATAATTAATTTTCTGATTTAACCAGAGCTGTTCTGGCATGTAAGAAAAGGCAAGACCATACAGTTCAACTTACCCTGCAACATAAAACTGTATTTATTGTGGTTTGTTTTTTTATTACAGTAGCTGATGATTATATATTTCAGATGAATAAAATTAAATATAATGTAATTAAAATTTTCATTATAAGTCTATGCTTCATTTTGATTATATACTGTCCCAATGCCCCACCTCTTTAGCATCTTGTTCTGGGTGCAGTGCACTAGTCACTGTCAATCACTTTGAGCACAATATCTCAATTTGCTTCTATGTCTTTGAAATATACAATATAATATATATATATATATATATATATATATATATATATATATATATAATTTTTTAAACAGCCTTTGTCCAAAATCTGAGTTAATAATGAAAAGCTAGAATTTTATTTGTCTTTTAGGGGCTCGTTTTGGGTGTGTACGAAAAAAATAAGGAGGATGACAACCTGGTTCTTACCCATGCAGGAGACACATTTGATAATGTCGTTTCGGGGAAACTGCGAGATCAGCTGACCAGGTAATTTCTACCCATTGCAAACTCTTTGTTCAGATTTTATTTCTAGCTGGTCAGTAGCAGTATTATAGTATAGCTGTAGTTTGAAGAATTGTTAGTATTTTTTTCCCCACAATTTTTTATGGTTTTACTTTTATTTTATTTTTACTTTTTTCCTCCTCACAGATCTGGCCCTTCACTCAAAAAAGGCAAGACACGAATATTTTATGGGTTACATGAGGTATTTTGTCTTACTGTTTACAGATGATTACTGTTTATGCCTTCTCTATTATGAGGCAGTAGCAAAGATAAATAATTGTGAGAGTGTTTATTAATTCATTTTTGTAATGCATAAGGAGCATAAACATGTAACATATTTGGGGAGTAGTGATGTCACTCATGTAAAATATATCTTTAAATTTGGTGTCTGCTGTCACAGTCACGAGTGTTCCGTGATGGAATGTATAACTGTCGGATGTAAAATACAACTGAAAGTAAGAATGATTTCATACAAGCAACTTGTTTTGTTTCCAATTGGAATGTTTGCGTTATAAGGAATAATCTACCCCGTGCTGTAAAATAAAAAGGTTTTTAGAAGTCCCACAAGAGATCTGTATAAAAGCAATTGTCTTGCAGTTTTATGCTTTTATATGCTTATATAACTCGTGTGGCTTCTAATATACTTTACAGTGGAGGATACATTATTTACATGAATTTTTCAAGTTTTAAAACTTACCTTTTAAGGTCACAGGGTCATCGGCATTAACATGCCTTTTAATTCTTCAGATTTACGGTAACTACACATTTTATTTATATAATTTTTATTTAAACCAGTAGGCATCCCATGAGGCTGTAAATAAATGGTTAAATATATAGATATACATATGAGAAAGTATATTGGAATGATTTGCAGGACAACTGTTTATTCAAAATGTTTGGACACAAATGTGCCGCATTTAGAGTTAGAAGCTAAACAAAAAAGAAAGGGGCACGTTTGCTCCTGGACAAACCATGCTGCAATGCAAGGGGAGCAAATACATTTTATTTCTTTTTTTTGCAAGCAGGGAAAAATACTGTCTGCTTTTGCATGCAGCACACAAACACTGGACAGTTTCGTTTTTACACTGCAATTTAGAGTTGAGCTAGGACACGCCCCCTCCCAAATCTCTTGCACCCCATAGAGGTGCGCAGAAAAATGAGAGGAGATTCCTACTGTAATGGCTGGCATTGTGCGCAGCCATACAACGCAGTGATGTCCGCGCACCACATCGCCAGCTATTAAATCTCCCCCAATGAGTTTGTCTGTGCTTCTTTGAATAGATTCACAAAACATGCCTATCGTCCCACTTTCAGATTGCCACCCCGGCAATATCCCGGGTATATGAACCCAGGATATTGCTGGAGGACAGATCCTCTGACCCTGACAAATACCCGGGTATACCGTGTTCACACTGAACACGGGTCTGTCCGGGTCTCCATGGCAACTTCACAAGAGGAGATCTGATTGGTTCCTCTTGTGATGGGGTTATTTTTTAAAATCTTTTCAATAGGTGTCTGTGAGACCCGGGTTTTTCACACTGGAGGCTACCCGGGTCGGACCCGGGAATAACCCTCCAAAAGACCCGGGCCATCTGACATGCAGGGACCCCAATTCACACTGAGCCTAGACCTGGGTCATCAGAAACCCGGGTCTTTTAGGCAGTGTGAAAGGGGTATTAGGGGTGTCTAAAGGACAGGTTTGAGAACTGATGTGAGAACCACTGGTTGATCTTGTTGCCCTTACAAAAAAATGTGTCCTGGTAAATGACCAAATACCATTGGAAACTTGTGGTTTAGTAATTTCCATGGTAATCCTGTGTCTTTTGTTTCCATGAGAATTACCATGGTACATTATTTGGAAGGAAGACACGACAGGTTTTAGTCACCTCCAAAATATCTGTATTGTAATGCTTTTGATGTCTGAATTATATTCTCAAGGGAGGAAATGTAATTTAATTTCCCTATTTTCTCACTGAAATGTAGGGACATGATTTAATCTGCACATGAACCTTATTTATTTGCATGTTTGTAATGATCAAGGCTGCTATACAGAATAATCAACATCATCTGAAGTCTCAGTTCTCCCAGTGGTCAATGTAAAATACATGTTGGATGCAGAGTTGGGAGTACGTGTGTTTTATTCAGTTAGAAGTCACACATGTATTGTATTTTTATTGAGATTTTGTACACTTTGTTTATGCTTCGAAAAAATAAATCCTCTAGATCAGTCATTATCAAACAGCAAACCTTGGGCGTTTTTGTTTTGTTTTTCTTATGATAGGCATTTCCCAGCGTGGCAGTGGTGGGCTTGGGTAAACAATCAGCCAGTATTAATCATCAGGAACTTTGGAATGACAGCAAGGAGAACATTAGAGCTGCAGTGTCGGGTAATGTATAACTTGTATTCTTCTGCCAGGTTGAGTATGACCTTTACTTTCCTTCGATGTTGGCCCATGATTAAAGTGCATGAAGACTGTGGGCTAGATTTACTAAGCTGCGGGTTTGAAAAAGTGGGGATGTTGCCTATAGCAACCAATCAGATTCTAGCTCTCATTTTGTAGAAAGTACTAAATAAATGACAGCTAGAATCTGATTGGTTGCTATAGGAAACATCCCCACTTTTTCAAACCCGCAGCTTAGTAAATCTAGCCCTGTGTGTATAAACAAAATCTGTATCTGTGTTGGCCAATGTGCACTACTAATGTTAGCACATGAAACATTATTATTTGTCTATATATAAAGTTAGTCCTTGTCCTAAAGATGCATTTGTTTGTTTTTGCTGTATAGCCGGCTGTAGGCAGATGCAGGATTTGGAGGTGGAACAAGTTGAAGTGGATCCGTGCGGAGATGCACAAGCAGCAGCAGAGGGCGCTGTTCTAGGGCTATTTCAATATGATGAGCTTAAGCAAAAAAAGAAGAAACTAGTCATTACACAACAGTATGGAAGGTATTTGGTCCTTCGTTCATGAACCAGTGCTTGTAATGTTATGCAAGTAACCCTGTTTTGCAGACGGATCATTAACATTGTTATATGTAAAGAGCAACTAGCAAAAAAAGTGCACACAGAATAAAAAAGCAGAGGAGGAATATACGCAGCACTGACCTGGTCCCTTCAGACAGAAGAAAATGCCATAACAGTCAATGTTTCATTTGTTGACTCCGCTCTCGGCATGTCTGTTTGCCGCCGTGATTGTAGCTGGTTTGGCAACTGAAACGTTGACTGTTTTGGCAATAAAGATTATATATGATCATAATGTAAAATAGCTAAAGTTCTGTCAGTAGTAGGGGTTCATAAACATATTTGTGAATGTTAATATGAGTCTTTTATATAAACCTACTTATATTTTATGTTTAGTGTTTTATTTAAGATATATTAAAACTTCTAAGCTATAAATGCTCTAGTCATCCTAATCCCCATTTATATAGTGCCACCAATTTCGCAGTGCTGTACAGAAATATTTTAATTTTGTCAGCAACCTATTATCCTACTAGTATGTTTTTGGAGTGTGAGAGGAAACCCACGCAAACACGGGGAGAACATACAAACTCCACACAGATAAGGCCATGGTTTGGAATCGAACTCATGACCCCAATGCTGTGAGGCAGAAGTGTTAACCACTAAGCCATCGAGCTACAAGATGGTGGCTAGTGGGATATTGAGGACTTGGACATAGGGTGCATGAATGTTTAATTTTATATAATTATTTGCATTATCAATGTCTTGCACATGTTCGCTGTTACCCCATCGGTGACCGAGCAGTATCGCCATTTTGCTCAGATGTAGGATACAGAGCAGAGACCGACCCCCAGTCTGACTCTCTTGCTCTGAGAGCAGGACTGTTGGATTTGTAGATTTGCTCCTAACTGTGGAAGAGACCTACAATGTGAACCCTGTTAATCAGTGTCATAGTATAGGAAGTCTAACGTACATATCATACAATGACAGGATTCACCTTCATAGTATATATCATTTTTTTTATTTTTGATACAGTGGGCTTTTAATCTCATTTTCTTTATCATGACTGCAATTTTGATGGCTTTATTAGATTTTTTTTTTTATCTTGTTCCTGTGTAGAACTTGTTAGCCATCCTTATTTAACACCAGCTAGTACAACAATGCTTACGTTTACTTGCTCCCGATCCAGTGCTAGTTCTGTGTAACAGAAGCTACACACTACTGGAGATGGGAGATGGCTTCTGTGCTGCACCTTCAAATCATGTTGTGAAAACTGCAGTATATTGTACAATTTATACATAAAATACAATTACACATCTCAGCTGGCCCATATTTTTTTGCTATTGTAGCCAAGACAAAGAGGCCTGGAACAGAGGAGTATTGTACGCTGAGGGGCAGAACTTGGCTCGGTACTTGATGGAATCCCCAGCAAACTATATAACACCTACAAAGTTTGCTGAGATACTTGAACAGAAGATGGGAAATTTGGGAAATGTTAAGGTGTTCACAAGGTAAAACTTATGGCTTATCTATACTGTAACACTAATAGTTCTTATTGGCTCATATTCATACAGTAGTACATTATCCTGTGTTTATTGGGAGGTGGATGCAGCGCTAATGGACCTCAAAATTGTGGCCTGTTGATCATTATGTGAGAATCCCATTGTAAGTACTCACCAGAATCCATTAAATAATCTTGCACTAAACCACAGCATCCAATCGACAGTTATCTTTAATGTGTCTAGTGCAAGGTAGACAGTAAAAGAAAGTGATTGCAAATGCTGCACTTAAATGCAATCTTAGTGCAATAAGGAAAATGTCTACGTTCTACAATCATCGAAAAATCAGACTTTATTCAATTTTCAATCATTTGTTACCGAAATCGATTTTATGATTGGCATATTTTTGCTTTATACACTGAATTTTAAGTTGCATGTATCTTAAAATGTATACAACTACATATACAGACATAGAAACACAAGTGTGTGTCTACGATCTGGATGTACACTTATGGGCAAAAGTTTTGAGAATGACACAAGTATATTTTTTTCACAAAGTTTGCTGCTTCAGTGTTTTTAGACCTTTTTGTCAGATGTTGCTATGGTATACTGAAGTAAAATTACAAGCATTTCATAAGTGTCAAAGGCTTTTATTGACAATTACACTAAGTTTATTGAAAGAGTCAATATTTCCAGTGTTGACCCTTCTTTTTGAAGATCTCTGCAATTCGCCCTGGCATGTTGTCAATCAACTTCTGAGCCACATACTGACTGATGGCGGCTCATTCTTGCTTAATCAATGCTTGGAGTTTGTCAGAATATGTGGGGTTTTGTTTGTCCACCCGCCTCTTGAGGATTGACCACAAGTAAGGTCTGGGGAGTTTCCTGGCCATGGACCCAAAATTTTGATGTTTTCATCCCTGAGCCACTTAGTTATCACTTATGCCTAGTGGAAAGGTGTTCCATCATGCTGGAAAAGGCATTGTTTGTCACCAAACTGTTCTTGGATGGTTGGGAGAAGTTGCTCCTGGAGGATGTTTTAATACCATTCTTTGTTCATGACTGTGTTCTTAGGCAAAATTGTGAGTGAGCCCACTCCCTTGGCTGAGAAGCAACCCCGCACATGAATGGTCTCGGGATGCTTTACTGTTGACATGACACAGGACTGATGGAAGCGCTCACCTTTCCTTCTCCGGACAAGTGTTTTTCCAAATGCCCCAAACAATCTAAAAGGAGATTCATCAGAGAAAATGACTTTACCTCAGTCCTTAGCAGTCCAATCCCTGTACCTTTTGCAGAATATCAGCCTATCCCTGATGTTTTTCCTGGATAGAAGTGGCTTCTTTGCTGGTCTTCTTGACACCAGGCCATCCTCCAAAAGTCTTCACCTCACTGTGCGTGCAGATGCACTCACAGCTGCCTGCTGCCATTCCTGACCAAGCTCTGCACTGGTGGTGCCCCCGATCCCGCAGCTGAATCAACTTTAGGAGACAGTCCTGGTGCTTGCTGGACATTTTTGGGCGCCCTGAAGCCTTCTTAACAACTATTGAACCTCTCTCCTTGAAGTTCTTGATGATCTGATAAATAGTTGATTTAGGTGCACTCTTACTAGCAGCAATATCCTTGCCTGTGAAGCCCTTTTTGTGTAAAGCAATGATGACTGAACGTGTTTCCTTGTATGTAACCACGGTTAACAGAGTAAGAACAATGATTTCAAGCACCACCCTCCATTTAAAGCTTCCAGTCTGTTACTCTGACTCATTCAGCAAGACTGAGTGATCTCCAGCCTTGTCCTTGTAAACACTCTCAGCTGTGTTAATGAGAGAATCACTGACCTGATGTCAGCTGGTCCTTTTGTGGCAGGGTTGAAATGCAGTGGAAATGTTTTTGGGATAAAGTTTTTTCGTCATGGCAAAGAGGGACTTTGAAATTAATTGCAATTCATCTGATCACTCTTCACGACATAATAAAAACTGAAGCAGCAGACTTTGTGAAAAATAATATTTGTCATTCTCAAACTTTTGACCATGAGTGTAACTCTAAATCAGGCCCTAAGTGTGAATAAACCCTGAGATTGCTGTTAGAATTAATGAACAGGATGAAATTTAAACTTATACCAGAACACTTACAATCTCTGTTTTGTTTTGTTTTTTCTTTCGAAGATCAAAGCCCTGGATAGAAGAGCAACAGATGGGAGCATTTTTAAGTGTGGCCAAAGGATCTGATGAACCCCCGGTCTTCCTGGAAATCCATTATACCGGCAGTCCTGACCCTAAGGAGTCCCCTCTAGTGTTTGTTGGGAAAGGAGTCACTTTTGACAGGTACAGAAGTTGTTCATAGTATATAGTTTTATAATTGAGTGTCTAGTGATCTTAAACAGGTGCATAAAAAGACAGTCTATAAATAGGCATTTAAATGTCTTTTATGTAAGCATATGGAGACATAGTGACAGGAGCGTTATTAGTCAGATTCCAAGTGCTCAAGGTGGTCTTCTTCCAATCCAATGCCAAACTCCTATCGGTGTTTCTGTAGTGTGCAAAAGGTATAAGACTTGTCTGCCTCACTACTATCAGCTTATCATTATACGTGACAGTTGTTTATCTCCTCGAATACATTGTTTAGTTACCATTGTCAGAAAGTAAGCTCTTATTTGGCTCTTGGAATGGACAGATTAGTACACGGTATCGCTCCAGTCCTGTGCATTATGGGTTGTGACATCACTTGTCAGTACAGTTACATGTTAAGTTTAGAACCATTCCCTAATGAGCTGACTGGAACAGATAATCTGCATAATATTGATATGCAGACACAATATAGAACAACATCTATATTATATATTTTAACCCCTCACAATTTTTCTGTTTATTATAAACAATCCAGTGGACAAAAGTTCAGTTTTGTGTGTGTGTGTGTATAATATATATATATATATATATATATATACACACAAAGTTAACCCGTGCATGATACTCATGCATTCTAGTCAAATCAAGCTACTTAAGGTGTTAAAGAGGTTCTTGTCATGCATTTGGGCCTAGCCCAGGCCTCCTCAGGGGAAGAGCGTTACTTCCCGTCGTAAGCGCCCTTTTTTAACGTGGTTTTGTCCACATGTCACCACCTCATCATTCTTCTCCATCACCTCATCCTTCGTTTTCATCGCCACATCTATCCAGACACAGGGATCTCTATCAGCGGTCCTGAGTATCACACTCCTCTCGCTCTGTCACCCCCGGCAACCACCAACCACTCCCCACTGTCACTTCTCCTTCAAGAAATATATATTTTTTTTTTTAAAATCTTTATTAACACTTTTAACAATTAACAAATTAAATTAACAAATTAAAAACATCTTGGTATACCAAATTTCAGCCTTCTGATTTTTTTTTTCCACACACACACTAAGAATTTAGTAGGTCAGTGTATAACTCCGCCCAGCAGGTGGCGCTGCAGCTTGGTTTTATTTTTTACACACACACACACACACACTAACACACGCCACTAGACATTTATATTATAGATATATATATGAGAGAGAGATGTCTCCAAAAGTATATTTGCTTTCCACAAATATGTAATTTTTTTTTCTCTCCTCTTTTGCTGTCTTATGTATTTAGACTGCACATCTATTAGTGGTTTAGAGAAGATCTGAAAACCCTCCACACTAGAGATTAATATCAATAGTACTTGATTCATAAGAAATATTTTTAGTATATTCTGTGCAACTGGGTGCTATACTCAGTAGTATAATAAAAGTATGTAAGTTATATTTTATTTTGATTCTATGCAGGTTGGTGACTCATACTATCAACAATAATGTACATGTAAATATAGACCCTACCTCAGGATATTAGTACCCCAAACAAAAAAGTAGTTATTTTTCCTCTTTATTTGCTGACCTCTGTTAATGGGTATACTTGCCCAGACATATACTGGCTTACAGTTAAGAAATGTTATTATACATGGTTTTCTTCTGTCATCTTAGTGGGGGGATTTCACTGAAGCCATCCTCTGGAATGGACGCAATGAGAGCAGATATGGGCGGAGCTGCTACCATATGTTCCGCCATCTTGACTGCCGCAACCCTCAAATTACCCATTAATCTCATTGGTAAATACTGTTTGAAAAGAAAATACCAAGCTAAAGATGGTTAATAATCCAATAGATTGTGAAAATTGTTTTGTATCTGTAATTCATTTTTAACTTAAATATCCAGAACGGAAAAGAAAATGGTTTAAATGTGTTAAGAAAAATACATTGTGTATTATGTAACCTATGATACCTGAAACAGGCATCTATTATTTACCTGAGAGCTAGGATCCAAGCCAGCCGCTAATATCCAGATATATTCTCACTTGGCACAGTAATCGCCCCATTATAATAATTACCTCAGTAAAAGCTATAAATACAGAGACCATCCATGCGATAGTCAGACATAGAATTACGCACCTTGTTGTCACTATATTCAGGTAAAACTAATGATAGAATGAATCTCCTCCTTTTAAGGTCTAGCTCCGCTGTGTGAAAATATGCCTAATGGCCGAGCGAATAAACCCGGGGACGTTGTGAGGGCCAAGAATGGGAAGACGATTCAGGTAATGCTTTTACTATGCGTGCATTGTTCTCTATAATGTTATTCTGCTTTGGGGAGCTACAGTGATATATAACTATATCACACGACCTTTGTCCTGGCTGAGTGCTTTTGTGTTCTAGAGTAAAAAGAACTACCCAGACTTCTTTCTGCCTTTCACAGTAACCCCGTCTCCCACTACTTGCACATCTGGGTTGTTTTACAATGTCTGAGCCATCCACTTATGCTTCCTTAATGAGTAGTGTATTTACTTTCTTCCTGACAGGTAGATAACACGGATGCTGAAGGAAGACTGTTATTAGCTGATGCTCTTTGCTACGCACACACGTTCAATGCACGAGCTGTAGTAAATGCAGCAACGCTAACCGGTAAGTGAACCAAAGGTCGGACAAACAATGACATCTGTGACAAGGAACTGACTAAGAAAGTTATGTCTGCAATACATTCCTGGCTGGTGGTATTTTATATGTGGTTCACTTACATTGCTTACAACATGCATGGGATCTGTTTTCCAGGTTGGTTGGGACCCTGAATAATACAACCACAATGAATAATGCATATATACTATTACTTTGAAAGCCATTTAGTCACTAGAGAATAATAAAAGTAAAACTTTGAGAGAGCAAAAAAACATCTACTACTCAGTCTGCATCTGGGCAGAAGTGATTAACAGAAGTGATTAGGCTTTTAGTATTCTTATTAACCTTTATACAGCACAAACATGCTACATAGCACTTTACAGAGACTGTTTAATCCCTTACAGCAGTCCCTGCGGTAGTAGAGCTTGCACTCTAAATTCTCTACCACACAATCACACACACTATAGGGTTGATTTCATCATAAGCCAATTAAACTATCAGGATTTCTTTGGACTGTGGGAGGAAACATGGGGAGAACATACAAACGTCACACAGATCGTGCCCTGGTTGGAATGTCAATGTGGCAATCGCTGTGCCATTGTGCCGACTGCAGTGTATAAATCAAAGAAAATATAATCGGAGGAAAAAATCACCTTGTATCCAATAAAATATGATTATGTGAAGTCATCAACTGACCAGAATTAGGACTATTATAATACTATTGTTGGGCCTTGCAACCAAATCTATGTACTCTTGACCATCCTGTGTATGGGCCCAGTTGTTTGGCATGTTCGTCTGCTTGGCAGTACTATTATGCCCATTTAAGTTTGTTGTATTGTACACATTCATTAAAAAGTACTAAGTAAATGAATGCTGGTGGAAAGAATTTAGAGATGAATGTTTAAAAGCATTCTTACTGTAATCTACTTTATTGGTATGGTAAAGCTCACCATTTAGTACAGTACTATTTTTTTATTTTTTTGCCTCCTTTTCCCCAAAATCCCATTTATGTCCTTCCAGATCCCTCCTGCCCATCCAAATGAGGTGAGATAACCCTCTTCTCACAGTAGAATACTTGGCAGTCTGGTGTAGTGATCAAGGATATGGATGATATTAGTCAGGGCACGGCCAGGTCCATAATCGTTTGAAAATATGACAGGTCAGGTGTCTGGTACCGCTCCCTAAGTTTGCTCACCGCCTTCACTGAGAGACAACATAGAACTATGTCTAGTAGTCCCGTTCCCCTGTGCTAGGCATAATTAGGCAGAGAAAATGTTTTAAGTAACTATCCAATTAATATTTGTTTGTGGCACTTACTGACAATAGACTGTTGTGCAGGTGCAATGGATGTGGCCCTGGGATCTGCAGCCACCGGAGTGTTCACCAATTCCTCCTGGCTCTGGACTCATCTTCAAGAGGTTCAAAATCTTTTTTTTTTATTTTGTTTTTTTATGTAAACCAGCAAGAAAAAGATAATTTAATCTTTCTTAATGGTATTTATCTTTCTGCCAGGCCAGCGTGGTGACTGGGGATCGTGTCTGGAGAATGCCTCTTTTTGAGCACTACAGTAAACAAGTGACAGAGTCGGCCCTGGCAGACCTTAATAACGTTGGGAAATATAGCAGGTAAGGGCTGGTCTCCTGTTGCCCAGCCAGCCCTGACTAATGATGGGAGCTCTGAATTAACACTAGGGCGTGTACAGTGCTGGCATCCTGTGTCTGCATCTGTGCACTTCAGGCAGCTTTTAATTGATTGCACCATGACCTAACTATTGTTTGTTGAACGTGCTAATTTGATAGGTAATGTGCTTGGTGTAAAGTGGACTGAAGACAATGTGGTGTTATTGAAAACGCTTCCTAATGTTAAGAGTGGCTTATGCACAAGTGCTTGTTTTAAAGGCAGCCATTATTGTGAGCTAAACCTATATACATAAGTATGCATCTAGGAACCAGGGGCATCACTGGAGTACGTAAAAGGAAACAAGTCGCCAAAATCCTACATTTCTCATACCTGGTTTCATGGATTGTTCTCCTGTTGTCTGTATTGGCCTCCCAATAAGGTGGGGCGCATGGAGGAAAAACTGTACATGTGGTACTCTCATGCACAGGATCGGTTGCCCATTAATACTGTTTGTTCTGTGTATTAACAAAGTCCAGTAATCTTATGGTTACTAATCTTATTCTGTGTTTTGCAGATCTGGCGGAGCGTGCACAGCTGCTGCGTTCCTGAAAGAGTTTGTCACCGTTCCACACTGGGCGCACTTAGACATAGCTGGAGTGATGGAAAACAAGGACGAGATTCCGTACTTACGCAAAGGCATGTCGGGGCGACCCACAAGGACTTTATTAGAGTTTGCAGATCGTCTAAGCAAAGACAAGAAGCCCACATAACTGTGTGAATGGGATTTTGTTACAGGACCAGCTTTTAAAAGGTTATTGGCATAATGAACTAAATCTGTGCAAAGAAACAAAATAACTTTTTATTCAACGCAATACAGAAGCCACAGTAAATATCCAAAATGACTATAACGTATCATTTGTTTCTCATCAGCAAATTGTGAAAATTTTCATATTAATACCTAGCCTTTTAATGTGTCTAACAGCAAAATAACAACATAATAGGGAACTATAGCTATAAAAAATAAAATGTCATGTGAAAAAGAAATAAAGGCACATGTAACTTGTAAATTGTAATATTGTTTTCATGTATTTAATGCTGTCTTAAAAACAGCTGGCTGTAAATTGTTAACACCTTTAAAACTACTTATATAGCACACTTGTCATTTAATCCAAATTCTTTTATTTCTGTATTCTGTGTAACTGGGCCAAAACTTCATTTATATTACATGAAAGGTATGGAACAGGAGTGTTAGTGGAATTAACTAATATAGTATTCTTCAGCAATAATATACAGAAATATACCAGCTGTGTTATCCATTCTATATAAATGATTCTTAACTATTCTTACTTAATGAAGTTTAAAATGTAAAATTTCCAATTGCTTTCTATATAAGATCTACGTGTGACATTCACAAATATATAAACATTGTTTCATGAACCTGACACAACTTAATACGCAAGTCTGAGATGATGAGGAAGCAGTTTGTCTACGTATATATGACTTCCTCTAAATAAGCCTATACAACAAGAGCTAATCACATTTTACGGGATGCCTTTGGGTCATATTGAATCAACTTAAATGTAGGTATTATTGGTTTAATGGCCCTTTTACTGAGTAATATTAATGTACTGCTTAGCAGATACTTCTATTTAAACCTCATTTGACATAAACACACAACATATTTTTATGGGTGAGTGTTTAAAGGTAGATTGTCAATGCAAACTTTTGGCACATAGGGTATATCTCAAAGTCCTGATTCTAATGGACTTTCTTGCCAGTCGGGTCTTTTGTCCCGATTACCTGAATGTTGGGAGGGCAGCAGCGGTGAATGGGGCCATGTATACCTGGCGGGGATGCACGTCACAATGCTAATTTTTTAAGGAAAGGTGTTAGAGGCAGTCTAAGCCTTCAGAAGCACTAAGCAAACCCCTGGGGGTTTGGCATAGTTCATGTAACCGCACTGTGATGCAACAATGCCTCCTTTCCTGGGCTGTGCCAGATCCTGCAGTATTTCTTTGGATAGTTAATCCTGCCAATCTGTCACACCCTGACGACACAACTAAATTATACATAGCTCTTACCCACACCACTGGCTTTGGGACTACATGAGGTTATGTACCACCTGCTTTAAGTCCTCGGCTTCTCATTTGCCATCTGTATGATGTGACTGCATGTAAATATTTTAATATATTTTTAGAGGTTGGCAACCATGGAAGGGGGAGGGATTTACTGACCTGATCAAACTGTAGGTTTTCATGGGCTTTGATGTGCAACTTTGAAAACGTGCGTTTTACTAAAGGCCAAATCGCACATTAAACTGTATTACCAAATCTAAAACGTAAGGTATACAAACAATCCGTGTATTAAATATATGTGGTTCAGACAGATGAGAGTGCTCAAAATACCTTCTGTTTTAACTATCTTGCCTGTCGGAGCATAGTGCTAGACAGGCAATATAAGGCAAGAAATATATGATTGGGGCACTGGGTCCCTCGTTACCCCATAACTATTGCATGCTGGTGCTTGTAGAACTACAAGCTCCAGCATACACATGGGTGTCCATGCATACTTGCCCATGTAGTGCCACAAGTGTGCAATACAAGTGTTGCCAAGTAGATGACTAATAAAAGAGTAGTGCCATCATAGATAAATAATGAAATATTAGTGCTCCTGTTGAAAGGTCAATAAATTATAGTAGCCCCAGCAGTATTGAAATCAATAATAGTGCCCTCTTTGTATCAATGAATATTGCTACCATAATGAAGAAATGAATATGGCCTGATCATTTCAAATTAAATCTTGGCTCTCTACTACTTACTTAAATCTTTTTTTTTTGTTCCAAAGTAACATAAAGTGAAGATGGATAATCCATATATGAAATAAAAACCCCAAACATTCCTGTGGATGTAATGGACCTCTGCTCCTCTGAAAACTGCATGCAACGTGTGGCGGTTTGCAAACTTAACACAAAATCGCCCATTAGTAAATCTACTGAGAGTCTGAGATTTCCTGATGGCACATATTACTTTAGGAAACTACAAATATATTAGTTACTGTAATAATTCAAATTGTTGTAGATAAATAGAAATTTAAAATATATAACATGTAAGCACAAGTAAATAAGGTATCTGATGACAGAGCTTTCATAGTCGAGCTACTGATTATTTAAATATAAAAAAAAAAAAATTGTAAAAAAAGAAAAAGCTGTAATACATATATGATGACAAACTGAAATCTAGACACACCATAAAAATAGGTTGCAGCTCTGTAGCTGTCATAAAACTACAAGTCCCAGCATGCCTCGTTAGCCTATGGGCATTCTAAAGCCGCTATCGAGAAACAGGATACTGCAACTTCTGATCTATAAACAAAAATAAAAAGTCATTGACTCCTAAACATCGCCCCCCGTGCGCTTGGTTATCATATAAAATTATTATTGACAATATTCCCAAATCAAAGATGGCGGCGGAAGTATTTTGTGGAAGCTTGCCAGTAGTCAAGATGTCAGAAGACTTCCGGACGGTGCTTTGTTTACTGCGTGACGTAGATTACCGGTGTCATGGCGTCTTCTCTGAGCGGGATGTTCTCTAGTCAGCCGCCCGGTCCTCCACCTTCCATCCAACCTGGGGCCAGCTCCGGTCTCATGTCCACCCCTCCCGGGGGGAAGAACCCCAATAACACGCTGGTGGATGAGCTAGAGTCCTCATTCGAGGTAAAGCGTTTGGTCCCGGTGTCACTGTTAACATTTCACCCCTGGTAACCGACCACACATTTCAGGGTCATTTGGGTATTTACAGGGGTAGCCCTGCAGCTCTTTATTAATGAGGATGGGAGGACTGCTGTAGGTAGATGTCATGCTTGACCATTATCCTGGAATTCATATGCTCTATTGAGTTATATATTCCCCCTACTAGCCCCTTTCTTCAAAATGCCAAGCCTATGCTGAATAAATGATGTTGGTTTCTTGTTGTATAGTCACACTTCTATTTCTGTACTTATATAATTATGTAGTGTGTGCTTCTATTTGGATTGTTATGGACACCGATTCTATACCAACATTTGTCTTCAAAAAAGAAATGCCAACTAAAGTGGGCGTACATTAAAACCAATATATACAATATAGTATGCTGAGTCTCTATAAATACTTATTTCTCATTTTCCCTTTTAGGCTTGTTTTGCGTCCCTTGTCAGCCAGGATTATGTGAATGGTACAGATCAAGAGGAAATCCGCACTGGTAAAATCTAGATTGTTTTATAGCATGTTTGAGGCATGACTGCTAAGGATACCAGCCACTTAGATAAAGCACAATATAGAGCACACTTTTCTTTTTCCTTCCTCATACAATTATGCTAACTTATTATGCCCATGCATACAATATATAGTCATGGACACCCTCCTACTCTGTTTGCATTGGTCATAGATAATTAATTTTGTTTGTGTTTGCACAGAAACTAGTCTTATGGACTAAACCGCATTATCGAGCACCTGGCACATTCATCTTGATGGTTATGTGACTTGCCAACAGCTCAAAACAAGCACTTCTGTTTTTTTTTTCATATCGTTCACTAAATCTTTATATTGTAAATTCTAGTGAGCAGGACCACCATTTGTTTTACCAGTCTATACCCTCATATTATCTTCTGCATTGTACAGCGTTGTATAATACGTTGGTGCTATATAAATAATGGCTAATCATTTTAATATGACTTTTTTTTCTATATGCTGTTTGATGCTGGTGTCATTAGTATAAGTGAGGTGGTTCAAGTAGTTAATATTTTTATTATCTTTTATCTAGAAAGATCCAACATATTCCGCAGTGCTGTACAATGGGAAGGTAAACATATATTGATTACAATTCATTACTGCAATACACAACGTGACAGGAGACATGGAATTAGGACTCTATCTGCTAGAGGGAACAATGGGGAGGGTGAAGAATTAAATGTTGGGAGGAAAGTTCATGGTCTGGAGATGCCTGGATGAATTCTTCATGGTGAATTTAACAATTTTGTTTTCAACTTTTTGTCAAATAAACATAACAGCTTAAGTATATTCTGTCAAATGACTTTTATAGCATATTTGATGTTTTGTTTTTTACAATTTTGTATAGGAAATGATCAGACATAGATACAAATTCATTTAACAATGTTATTACCCATGCAATTAAGTTAATCCCAGAAATAAACCTTTTAGATATATTCAGTGAATCCCCTATATGTCCAATGTGTGTTTCGCCAGCTGACAACCAGGCTTAGTTTCACTTAAACTTAAGTTCGCCTATACAATCATGAAATGTTGATGCAAAAAATTTATAATAACCGACACAAAGAAAAATAAATCAATTATTTACTTAACTTCGATTACAAATGATCAAACAGGTAAATGCGTTCTGAACAGTTCAAGGAAATCCCAAGCACTTGTGTCTACGTCCACTGGAGATATTTAAAAAACAAACAAAAAACTTCTGTGTAGACAGGTCTTTTATACTCAATAAGAAAATACAATAGATTGCAGTATCATTATTTAAGTGTACAGTATGTAATCATTTATATATGTTATCATTTTAACTGTAGGTGGCAGAAGCACAAAATAGTCAGTTATAAAAAGATTTTTAATCCTCAAGGTAGAAGTCCTTAGCCAGTAAATAAAATCTTTGAGCCAGCAGGGTCTTTTAAGAAACTGGAGAAGATCTTCTACTAATATCAACAGAAAGGAATCCCAGAGCTTAGGCACCAGGGTGTAATAGGCCTGGATTAATCCCAGAGGCAAGGGAGCCAAATATATACTAGAACATACACTATATGGACAAAAGTATTTGTACGCTTAACCATTACACCAACAGGGACTGTAATGACATTGTATTGAAATAAATATACTTTAATATGGAGTTGGTCCCCCTTTTGTAGTGATAACAGCTTCCACTCTGCTTGGAAGGCTTTCCACAAGATGATGGAGTGTTTTTGTGGGAATTTTTGCTGATTCATTCTGAAGAGCATTTATGAGGTCAGGCACTGATGATGGACGAGAAGGCCTGGCTCGCAATCTCCGCTCCAGTTCATCCCAGAGGTGTTCGATGGAGTTGAGGTCAGGGCTCTGTGTGGGCCAGTCAAGTTCTTCCACATCGAACTCATCAAACCATGTCTTTGTAATCCTTGCTTTGTGCACTGGGGCACAGTCATGTTAGAATAGAAAAGGGCCTTCCCCAAACTTGCCACAAAGTTGTAAGTTTAGCATTGTCCAAAATGACTTGGTATGCTGATGCATTAAGATTGCCCTTCACTGGAGATCAGGGGCCTAGCCCAAACCCTGAAAACAACCCAATATCATTATCCCTCCTCCATCAAATTTCACAGTTGGCATAATGCAGTCAGGCAGGTAATGTTCTCCTGGCATCTGCCAAACCCAGACTTGCCCATCTGACTGCCAAACAGAGAAGCGTGATTTGTCACTCCACAGAAAACATTTTCACTGCTCCACAGTCCAGTGTCTGTGTGCTTTACACCACTCCATCCGACGCTTGACATAGGTCTTGGTGATGTTAGGCTTGCATGCAGCTGCTCGGCCATGGAAACCAATTCCATGAAGCTCCCGCCACACAGTTTTTGTGCTTACACTAATGCCATTGGAAGTTCGAAACTCTTCTATGAAATCAGCAGAGCGTTGGCGAATTTAACGCACCATGCACCTTAGCAGTTGTTGACCCAATTCTGTGATATTACATGGTCTTAACTTCGTGGCATAGTTGCTGCTGTTCCTAAATGCTTCCACTTTTTAGTAATATCACTTACAGTTGACCGTGGAATATCCAGCAGGGATGAATTTTCACAAACCGTCTTGTTGCAAAGGTGGCATCCTATCACAATACCATGTTGAAGTTAATGAGCTCTTCGGAACGACCCATTTTGTATCACAAATGTTGGTAAATGGAGACTGCATAGCTAGGTGCTTGATTTTATACACCTCTGGCAACAGGTCTGATTGAAACACCTCAATTCAATAACTAAAAGGTGTGGCCACATACTTCTGTCCATATCGTGTATATACGGTCTGCTCCTACATGTATGCCAGATATTATTAAGCAATAGAGTTTATTAAGATTCTCATAGAAGCTATGATAGCTACAGTTATGGGAAAGGTTGTCTAATCTACAAATGCTTCGCTTTATGTTATTGAAAAAATTTAAAAATGTTTGTGCTGTAAAAATAACTGTAGTAGTATTGTGTGCCAGCTTTAGTGAATGAACCTGTTCAATTACTTTGCCCTTCCTTTCTCAGCCGTTGACTTGTCCTCTCTTCCTCAGGTGTTGAACAGTGCATTCAGAAGTTCCTGGATGTCGCCAGACAAACTGAATGTTTCTTTTTACAGAAAAGGTTACAGCTGTCTGTGCAAAAGCCTGAGCAAGTTATTAAAGAGGTAAACTCAAACCAAAGATGGAATTAATAATGTATTCTCCACCAGCTAGTCGGTGAGGAATAATAGGTGCATCCACTGAAATCAATGGAAAACACTCCCAATTATTGGGTACATTGTCTCCTGGAATTGCTCATCTTCAGGGCTGTATTAATTGAATTAATCCCACTCTTTTCCTCTATATCCGTAAAGAAGACTACCAAAACTTAAAATTTAATTTTGGATGGCATTCATACTGTTAAGCTAAAATGTGGAATTCCTTTACCTGCTGTGGACAGTTTGTACTATCTACTGGGTCATCAAAGCCTTCAGTGATACTGCTCTATACTACTAACTACATGATTGACAGAGACAATAGTGTTGTCTGTGCCCCTCCCTTGTGAACTTTCTAGTGCATGTGAATTAGAAGCTAACGGGAGGAGCACCGAGAACACCATTGTCTGTTTCAATCAGACAGACTGTAGAAGTTTAGCTCATAGCAGTGCTGGACCACTGAAGACTATAGTGACCCCATCATACTGGTATCAAATATAACTCTGCATTTTACCTGAACTCCACCAAATACTATATTTTACATTTTGGTGGAGTTCTTTAATAATTTACTGGGTGATAATACACAATAGACTTTTCCCGTATACATGAGGTAAAGCTTAGCACTGCATACTTACAAAAATATTACCTTTGTGTCTGAACATGCTATAAAACTGGAGCAGTGCTTTGTCTTCTGGGAAAATGGGTTTGGAGTGTAGAATTTATTAGGATTTTTTTTTTTTCCTTTTTTTGCTCCTACCAGTCTATGTCCGCTTCCTGCACACCGTGGAGACATCCATTTTATGGGCTGAACTAATATTCATGGTAATGTTGCCTATCAATTCAGTAGGAACCTGTACATCATGAATATGTTCGTCCTCATGGATATTAAGGAGGGACCCCTGCAGATCAAACAGTGTTTGAGTTCTCCTTTAAGCCAAACCATAAACCGCATCCTAGAGTTTTGTGCATGTACTGTATGTATTTAAAGAGTGAAAACTGCAAGCCATGCAAATTGACATGCATGAGGAGAGTAGTGTTGAATAATATAAAGAAATGAATAACATAGTAAGGGAATATAATTGATGAGTTTTCCGCAGATGTCAGTGTCTTAATACATTGCAGTATTACATGGAACTTTCATACAATCTTTTCTTTGTTTGTGAAAGGATGTGACAGAGCTGAGAAGTGAGCTGCAGAGGAAGGAAGCGTTAATCCAGAAGCACCTAACTAAGCTGCGGAGCTGGCAGCAGGTTCTAGAGGACATCAATGGTCAGCATAAGAAGCCCAGTGAGATGGCACAGGGACCGCTCGCTTACTTGGAGCAAGCTTCAGCCAATATCCCCGCTCCTATGAAGCAGACGTGACATGGGAATGTTCGGGCTGATGAAGGTCATTCACGTGGTGTGCCTCTAGGACTTATTGTATAGAGCAGTGGATCCCAAACTTTCTCAGTTCAAGGCACCCATAGGATTTCCATAATTTTTTCCAGGCACCCCTAAGCCAAAATACTTACAAAAAAGTCCCCTGCCTTGCTTACAAATGGCCCTTGCCGAGACACCCCTGTGAGATCGCCACGGCACCCCAAGGGAGCCACGGCACACAGTTTGGGAACCACTGGTATAGAGCATTTTTCTTTTCTAGTTAGTTTTGTACTGTATATTGAATACTAGCATAATAAAAATATTTTTCACGTCAGAAAACAAAAAAAAAAAAAAAACCTTAAACATGTTGACTCTTATTCAACTTTATAAGTAAATATTTTATATTTCTCCAAGTTGGTATTCTATGAAAATTGCATACTACCAAAACCATATAACATTTGTGGATGTACTAGCAGATGCACTTTCTGTCTTCAGGAAGTGCAGAGTATTAAGATGGACCAAAAGCAGAGGATCTCAGCACTGTCTCACTTGAATCTTCCTTAACCAGTGATGGTGTGATTGGTTTTGGTACTGTACTGTGAGTTGCATCGTTATTGTAGACTTATGACTTGATTGATAAAAGAATCATGTGCTTCTGTCTCCTGAGATTGATGTGTGTTGTACTTGGATTCACTTCAGGACTGTTATAAACAAGGTTTTGATGGTTATATTTGAACGTCACACTCACTACATGTGTATTGGCATGCGGTCCTATTGTCAGTTGCTTCCATTATTCTCTCTGATCTATTAGTTTTTTTGGATTAATGAAAACTGGAGCACAATAAGAAAGTTGTATTTGTCATAGTAACCAACCATATTTGATTGTGTGTAGTTTTGAAAATTAAAATCCTGCATATTCCTGTCTGCTATGGGCAACACCAAATTTTTCCTCTACCCCTCATTTTTATAATCCCCTTTGGTTGAACATTGCTCTAATTTAATTAAGAGGAACAGAGAATAAAGAGTGGTTATTTATGTTTGGGGCACATTGAGGAAAAATAACTTATGCTGTAAATGATTTGTAGAGACACAGCTCAAAGATGATCTATTACAACCTCCATAAGGCTGTATGGATATATAGTGTTCAGGGCTGATCATCAGGAGAAAATGAGAAATATGGGTGTGGGAGGAGGGGAATCCATCCTGCTCTGTGATGATGGACATGGGTATTGGTAAAGTGTAACTGTATAATGTTTCCATATAGGAGAAGATCATCTTAATCTATCTGTATTATATTGAATCCCTGAGCAATCGTGTTATGCTCAGATCTCCAAAATACATTATTACTCTATAGAGGTTTGCGAGATGATGAAACTAAGAACATAAAAATTAAGGAACTTATAGATGGTCAAAATGGAAATCTGTTTGTACAGTTTACACTTGTCTTAATGAGTGCGTATTCACATAACATATGATTTAACATTTCATTCATTGACTCCATAGATTACCGGTAGTTCATTATATATATAGATAAAATGTAAAGAACACCTCCCTAATTAGTGTTATAAAGTGTGAATTAAAGAATAGGGCTTATTTGTACAGATGCCTAATTAAGTCAACATATAATCGGATGTCCTAAACATATTAAGCACATGGTAAAATCATGACTCCCTTTGTGATCATAGTATAATTCAATTTACAGTACTTGCATCTGCCTGTGTATAGAAAAACAATATTAATGGCAACATGTTCATAATTTTTGTGTTTTTGTTACTAATTCTTATACGATTCCTGGTGCTTTTAATATTAATTCAGTTATTCAAACTACTTATTGCCAGCATAGAGTAAATTGTTGGCAACGTGTTTGATACGTATTTCATAAAATTGGGATATTGATGATATGTAGTATTACTTTATATCTACAGTTTAGTAAAAAGTGTCATTGGTGATCACTATAAATGTCATATTTACTATATGGGGATGAAGTGAATAAAGGTCAAATCTTATAAGTATGTAAGTCCCAGTGATCAAGCTAAATGGGATATGCTTATGGTGAAGTAGACAATGTTACAAATGATTCATAATGAACTATACGGTGGTAGGGGGAAGGGTCATAAGTAAAGAGGGTTAATTAGAATTGATGTGTCCGTGAAGGCAACTTAGTTACGTTAACTATAATTGTGAGTAATACATGCATAGTATCTGATGTGAGGTGATAATAGATTGGAGTGATAGTGAAATGTGAAATCAGTGCTCCAGGGGGAATGATCTTATAATAGGGATATTTGATGGTCTCCTAAAAGTGGGGTAAGTATTTACGTTAACTTATCAATAAAATCAATTGGAATACTTATGTAGTGAGAGGTCTATATGTAAAAAAAAACCAAAAAAAACCGAGTGTTATATTTTCATTTACACTTTTTAGGCATTACACAGTCCATTGGAAAAATCAAAAGTAATTCTTCAAAAGTTTTTTATTTTATATCAATGTCTTCTTCTCTGATGTCGCCTTTAATCCTCTGCATGCCAAATGCTTGTAGTCATTGATGATTGCCTTCATGATGTCTCAGAAAACGCTTAGCAATTGGTGTCAGAGGTTTGAGTTTCTTTTGATCAGTAACTGCATTACAGATTGTACCGACATGTTCTAACATACTCTGCTTTAGCATTCTTTTAGTTTTTCCACATATTTCAAATTATACAGACATGAGACAGTAGATTACATGTTGGGTTCTGCAATTTATAACCTCTTGAATTGATTTAGTCTGGTTGTTTCTGTCCCAAGTACTCTTTTGTAGTCTTATGAGACAGTTTACAAATTTTAAAGATCCTTGAATATATTTTCTCTTCTGATGTTTTGTTGTCAACTGGTTGCATACTGGAAGATCTTTAAGGTTTACGTGGTCTCCAGCTTATGCATATTTTGTTTTCAAGTACCGTATTTCCCCATGTATAGGACGCTCCACTGTATAAGACGCACCTATTTAAATCATGTGAAAAAATTGAGGATAAACATTATCCTCAATTTTTTCACAGAGTATTTGTGCATCTTATACAGTGGAGAGACTACGCTATAGTGAATTCTGACTTACCCTAGTCAGATGCTTCCTCTGTCTGGTAAAGTCTTCTGTCTTCTCTCCGTCTGATCCTGATGCTGGAAACCCGATTAAGGTCCTCTCTGCGATGTCCGGATGTCCTTTCAGGACCTTGACAATCCTTTCAGGACCTTAAGGTCCTGAAAGAATGCCTTTTAGGACCTTGTCAAGGTCCTGAAAGGACATCCGGACATCGCAGAGAGGACCTTAATCGGGTTTCCAGCATCAGGATCAGACGGAGAGAAGACTCTACCGGACAGAGGAGTCATCTGACAGGGTAAGTGCTACTACCCCTGTATAAGACGCACCCAGTTATTAAACCCAAAATTTTGGGGAAAAAGGTGCGTCTTATACATGGGGAAATACGGTACCTTAGTTAGGTCAGTGTCCATTTTTCGAATTTATAAAAGTTTATTGGCTTCTGTACAATAAGTGCCCACAAATCAGATTTTTTGGGGTTCCTTCATCTTTCTTATTGGGATGTATTAGTTCATGTCGTTGAAATTTCCCGTCATGTTGATATGTTTTTTTGAAGTAGTTATTGCTATGAACCCCTGGTTTCCAATTTTTATTTTGAGTGCTAGTGCTTTGTTCAAACACATGATCATCAGAGCAATTTCTGCATTTTCTCAGATATTTACCTTTTGGGATAGCTCTTGGTGTGGCTATGGGGTGTGCGCCGTCATGGTGGAGGATACTGTTGGTTGCAGTGTCTTTCCTGAACATATCTTTAAGAATGTTACCCTCTTCATCAATGATTATTGAGAGATCAAGGAAATGCACCCTTATTTGGCTCATGTACATAGTTAGCAGTAGGTTGAAGGAATTTCTGTTAAGAATCTCAATGAATTCTTCCATTAACCCTTGGCACCCTCCCAAATAAGTACATAATCGATGTATCTTAGCCACATTAAAATGTGGTTGGTATATTTTTCATGGGATTTGGTGAAGACGTATTTCTGATCCCACTAGCCTAGATAGATGTTTACATAGGTGTGAACTCAGGTGCTCCCCATCGTAGTACCCTGAATTTGAAGATTTTTTTTCATCAACTGTGAGGAAGTTCCATGTAAGCATGAACTCCATTAGTGTTACCAGCAAGTTGTTAAATTCACAAATGTTCATGTTCAGAAAGTATTTGATCGCCCCAGTGCCATTGTTGTGTTTGATACTAGTATAGAATGCCTCAATATCGCATATCACAATATTAAAAGTATTTTAAATAAACATTTATAAACACTACAAACGGACAGGGACCTAACTAAGGTACTTGAAAACAAAATATGAATGAGCTGGAGAAGACCACGTAACCTTACAGATATTATAGTACTAAAAATATTATGAACCAACATATGGCTATTATTCTTTTTCTATACACAGATGGATGTAAATACTGTAAATTATATTATAACAAAGGAAGTCAATTTAGACACACAATACGGTTAAGACAACTGATTATATGCCGACTTAATTAGGCATTTGTAGAAATAAAGCATAATATTTGATTACACTTTATAAGACTACTCAGTAGAGAGATAATAGTAACAAGGCAAAAGTAAATGCTTTTTGTAATATACTGAACTATGTATAGTGAAAGGCTTTTAGTCACCTTTTGGTTCCAAATCCACCTGTACAGTTTACAATTAAATTTATATTAATATCAGACTTTTATTAAAGGAAAACAAAACTCACAACAGGAGTAAAATGCAGATACCTTTTTATTCATTCATGTTTGAATACATGATCTTAATTTCTACCAGAACAAAGTACAGAAATGTATATTAAAACACAGAACTGTAACCTAAATTACCAATTAACCCTGCTATTATTGAGCTACAGCTTATGAAAGTTAATTTTTAATAAAGCACATGAAATGAATAAGATATAAAAGAATTGTCAGTTCGGTAAGCATTAATCAAATAATGACAGTCGTACATTTTGCAATGCTACATTTACAATTTGAGCCACCATCTACTATTTTGAATATATTCGTTCTAAATCACTAAAGGTGTACCCTGCACGGTCAGATTTTTCTGCCACCACCTATTTCTCCATCGTAGAATTGTGTAACATTCTTGATTTTATTTGTTTTAAAGAGGACTTCCGCCTATAGCCCCCCCACCAGAATTTTGTTGCAGCTTTGTTGTAGTTTAGGTACAGCATGTGCCGTATTTACAGCACATAATGCATACTTGCCAACAATGTAAATCCTGAAGGGGAGGTAAAGTGTTGGGGGAAGTTGTGGAACGATTGCATCACTATGGCCACGGCCCTGCTGTGCAATTTCACAATTTGTGGCATTTTGCAATGGGGGGGGGGGGGGGTATGATTAATATGATCTGTGTCATTAAGCACCACCTCCTCCCACTTCAGTGGTGAGGTGAGTGGATCTGTGAGGGAAGCCTGCTCTTCCGGGAGTCTATGTAATTCGTAATGTCTGGGAGAGTAGGCAAGTATGACATAATGGAATGTGTATTAAATTTTGTTCAGGCACAGAAACTGTTATCTATCAGTGGATATTTCATATTTCATTCAAACCATTTGGTGTCAGGGTGTCAAGTTCCCGAATCCAATATCGCTCCCTCTTCAACAGTTCTGTCACATTTGTCACCTGTTCAATTACTACCAGAGCTACATCATGTATAGAATGGTTGGGCAAATTGAAATGCTTAGGAAGAGTCAAGTCCTTTTTACGGTTTATAGTGGACAAGTGGTCAATGAATCTCCTTCGTACAGAGTTGGAGGTCTGTCCAACGTACTGTTGCTTACATTTCTTGCATGTGATAAGGTAGATGACGTTTTTTGAGATACAACTCAAAGTTTGTGTGAATTTGAACTCTGTTTTTTTTCTGCTGCTGGTAAATGTTGTGGTGCTTTCAATGTAATTGCACACAGAACACCTTATATCTCCGCAGAATGTGCAGCTGGGTTGTGAGTTATGAATGGAAGTCAACGGAAAGCATGAACGGACCATGAACTTCGCCAGATTAGCAGGCCACCTGCAATTAAACACACATATTGTAGTTGAAGACAGTGAGTTGTGTATTTATGTCTGTGTTCATCTAAACTAAATAGATGGAAACTTAATGTTGACAAAAGTAAGTGAACATGTGGGAACATAAAAGGTATTTTGAATTGAGTTCTAGCTGAGTTCTAGATCTTTTTATTTGTAATGAACATTTCCTCTATTCCTGAATATCAATTTGAACATCATATAATATGCTACACTTGAAATACTGTGTATTACTGAAAACATAATAGCAAGAGGAAAGGAGCTGTAAAGTAAAAAAAAAATGTGGCATCCATTAAAAGCACATTATATCTGGACAGAGAAAATCAATATTTCTCCAACATCCATTGGGAGACTCTGGTACCTGGTACAGGCAAATAGTTGTCCATAGCGCCTCCCCTTCTATGCCCCTGTCCTGTAAGGCCCTTAGTTTAGTTGAAGTGTCTGACAGTGTAGAGGGCATTTTGTCTAGGGCTGCCATGGCAGCATTTATTACAGTTTATTTTAATTTTACTTTAATTTTCAAATTTACTTCATAGCCGCATAAGTCAGCAGAGGCAGCTGGAAGCAGAGCAGCGCATAGAATTGATGCCTGTACACTGACAGAGCATGGGATCGGAGGTACATGGTGGAACCTGCCTGGGCTAGATCTCTAGCCAATTCTATAGCTGAGCCAGCTTGCTCAACTGGTCCATACTTGGGAGGGTTGTCCTTCCCTGATTTACAGGGAATTTGGCAGATCCAGTGTCTGTAAGATTGAGGGCATGCTTAAGTCCATTTTTGTGGTGGCAGAAGCCTCTTTAAGGTCTGCGTTAGCTTCTGCTTGGCTGAATAAAGCTGTTGAGCGCTGGTAAAAACAACTTTCAGAAGGCTTATTAACTGGCAAGCTGGGTTCTATATTGCTCATCTCAAAGGAGTAAATTCAGAGCATTATGGAGTACTTTGGAGAAGTAGCTCTGGATGTGGGACTTATTGGTGCTAGGATCTCAGCCTCTGCATTTTCAGCTTGTCTGATCCTCTGGCTAAAGGGCTGGGAGGCTGATCTGGAGTCCAAGAGGATTCTACAGCCACTTCAGGATGAGTTTTTTTGGTTTCTTTCGACATTAAGGATGCATATTTACACGTTCCGATCTGTGACGGACATCAGTCCCTTCTCAGGTTTGCTGTTCAATCCAATCATTACGAGTTTTGGACTCTTTCCTTTTGGGCTCTGTCCCATGTACACAGGCTCTTACACAGATTCTGGAATCCCACAGCTAGATTCTGAACTACCAGTAGTCCAACTTGATTCCGTCACCGTGGATAAAATTTTTTGGTCTGCTTTTCAACACCCGGAAACATGATGATCTTGCTGCTGGACCAGATGCAGGCTTTATGGAAAATGGTAAGGTCTCTGCTGGCGGTCAAACAGACTTCAGGATGACTGTTCTGAGTAAAATTGTGCTGACTTTTGTGAGGGTCCAGTTTGCTCAGTTTCATGCGAGGAAGTTTCAGTTGGAACTTCTCTCGAAGTGGAAAAGATCTCACCTGTGTCTTTCCATTGAGATGAAACATCTCTCCCCAAAGGTGTGTCAGTCGTTCTTTTGGTAGCTGCAGAGGGAGATTCTCTGCAAAGGTTATTCATGTCAGATTGGGTGGCTGTAGCTCTTCACGCCTGCTTTCAGGCTTTTTGGACTTTGGAGGAATTCACTCTACCAATCGATGTGTCAGAACTGCAAACAGTGTTCCGTGCTTTGATCAGCATGGACAATCTGCTGCGCGGTAGGGCAGTGTAGGTACAGTCAGACAATGTAAGGGGAGTGGCATATCTCAATCACCAGGGCAGCAACAGGAGTCCTATGGCCACGCAGGAGACCTGCAGGATCTTTTGATAGGCCTAACAAAGCATGGCAATCTTCATCCTAGGGATGGAAAATTGAAAAGCAGTCTTTATGAGCAGGCACATTCTTCGCCTTGGTAAATGGTTTCTGCAACTGGAAGTCTGCCAGATTTTGGACAAGTGGGGGTCAACCAGACGTCGACAAGTTGATGTCATGGTTGAGCCAAAAGGTGGAGCTTTACTGTTCCTGGGCATGAGATCCAAGGGCAGACATCGTGTCTGTTCCCTGGCAGTTTCCATTGAATTACTTTAATCTCTCAGGTAGCGATGGTTTTGATAGTCTTGAAAAGGTGAAGATTCCCTCAGGTTGTTCTGGTAGCTTCAAATTGGACTCGAAGGGCCTGGTACACCAAGATTGCTCCATGGCGGTGGGTCCATCATGAAGTCTGCTGCTCAGACCAGATCAAATCAAGGGCCATTTCTAAACCAAGGTTTAGAGTCGTTGGATTCAGTAGCTGCTGAAACCATGATCCTTAGAGTGAAGGGTTTGATTGTGTGGTGCAAACCATTCTTTGGACAAGGAAACCGGTTTGGACAGAAACAATTATAGAGTCTGGAGAACATATATTTCTTGGTGTGAGATTAAAGGGTTTCCTTCCGGTTCTCTCTGTTTACCAAAGTTACTTATGTTGTTACAAGAGGAGTTAGATGCTGGTTACTACCCTAAGCTCTCTTACGGTTCAAGTGTTCACTCTCTCTTCTTTCAAAGAAAACTAGCTCTGCTACCAGATGTACATTTTTGCAGGGTGTATTTCCTTATGTTCCTCCAGTTGCCCAGTAGGATTTCAACTGTCTCAAATGCTTTACAGCAATTACCCTTTGAACTGTTGATCTGTGGATTTGATATTTCTAAAGTTAGAAAACTGTCTTCCTTTTGACTATTTCTACGGTTAAGAGATTCAGAACTAGCAGCCTTGTCCCGCAAGTCTCCTCTTCTCTTAGTTTTCCATGACGATAGGGCAGTTCTTTTGACCAAACCTTCCTTCCAACCTAAGGTGGTTTCCAGATTCCACATTTAATCGGGACATTCCAGCTCTCGTCACGAGTAAGTCTCCAGAGGAAGAGGGCACTCTTCATTCTTTGGATGCGGTCAGAACTTTGATGACTGTTATGCATAGGAATCAAGACTATCGCGGGATTGAGGATCTTTTTGTCGTCTATGATGCGCATAAGAGGGTCTGGTCGGCTTTTAAGGTTTCCATTGCTAGATAGATTATGGTTGTAATCGGTCAGGTTTATAGATTTCATTAAAAATCTGTTTCTTGTTACCAGTTGAGGATAATTTTCTTACTTGTCAATTTATTTGCTATATTATGGACACTGTATTATCAGACTTAATTGACCAGGGCTTCCTACTGTATTGTAAACTACAGTTTTGCTCTGGAAAACTCATCCAGATAAGTAGAAAACTTTGTGATAACAAATAATTTATCCTTTAATGAGGAAAGGGGGCATGTATGGTGAAGAGAGGGGGGACATGTACGGCGAGGAGGGAGGGGAGGGGATGGGGTCCTGTCTAATTAGTACTGGGCCCCAGTTTCTGATGGCAGCCCTGGCAGTGTATGTGGAAATGACATGGCTGTGGCTGTAGTGATGAATGTGTATGTGGAAGGTGGTGACATGCTGTGGCTGGTTATAGCTGTGTATATGCAAGGTGCCATGGCTGTAATTACGGTATTGTATGTGGAAGGTGACATGGCTGTGGCTGGTTATAGCTGTGTATATGCGAGGTGACATGGCTGTAAATACAGTAGTGTATGTGGAGGATGACATGGCTGTGGGCTGTAGTGATGACTGAATGTGGATGGTGACATAGATGTGTAATGGCTATGCATCTAGAACGTGACATTGCAGTCAAATTTTGCTCACACACACACACAATGTGGAAGGTGACTTGACTGTGTGAAAGTCAAATAATTGGATGAAGTTGTTTCAAATTAATAACCATTGATTTAATTGGCTTTATCTGAAAATATGCGAGAGCACGCTACGGCGTGGAAGGGCATATTACGCAATAACACTAGCGAACACTTCTACATACATTTACACTCACATACATTTGTAAATAGTTCACCTTAAAAAAATTCCAGCACATAGTCTTTTATAATCAAATGTAATAGATTTAATAGTTTTAATATAATAATGTTAAAACCACTTTATTGATATTTAAGGTTCAGGATATAGGAAATGTATCATATTTAGTGTCCTACTAATCTACTTTCTACCATTAGACATCTGCTACAATTGGCTAAGCGATTGTACCTTGCGTATGTAGTTATGGAAGATAAAGGATTAATGCTCAAAACGATATTGTGTTTGGAATGCTAATAGACTGGTTTGAACCAGTATTTAGACGGGAAGACACGTAGGCAGCTGTTGGAGAGTTGACCTCCCACCCTTGGAGAGCATCGTTTGAACCGACCTATGACCTGCATTATGCTGAACTGTCCTAAATCCTGAACCAATGGAAAAATGCCATGACACAAACCCTGTTTTTTATGTACCACAAACTGTATATAACTAGGCACTGAGACCATTATTCAGTCTACTTTGACCACAGGCTTCAGGACTGAATGACTGTTAGCTGGATATCCAGTGCACTGCGTATGTATCGTTGTACTTCATTCTGTTATTGCATATTATATGTATTATCTAGCTTTGCCTGATATTTGTATTTGCTATAATTCTATTGCTTTGCTATTAAATTTCTTTTGTGCGTTGGAACCACATAGAACAAATCAGACAATATTTATTGGTAGCGACAGACCGAACATAACAGCTGTGTGATAGGCGTTTATTTGGAAGGTGACATGACATCTTAAAATTTGTAAAATTTTATTACAAACATTTTACTTTTCCATACTGTCCACAGTGGTACATTTCTGATATGACATTGAACTATGTCTATGATTTGAATGTCTTAAAATATTTGGCTAAAAATATCACTTTCTGTGTTCTCTTGAGAACTATTGCAAGACTGCCAGCTCTGCATGACTACCCTGAAAGTCATTTCAGGGTGTTATGTGAGCTCTAATCGAGCTATACAGACATAAACCATTTCCTTGATATCTCATTTAGACAAGTGTAATAATATAACTTGGTGTATAAAGTTCTGAAGAAAGAGATGGTTCTTACCTTTCATTATAAAGGGAAATTGTATTCTTTAAGAAAGTCTCCTGTACATCTTTTAAAACTTGTTGAATTTGTGTAGCCATCTAGAGGAAACAAGATTTTCAATACTTGTATGATATCCTGTGTTTGAAACAACATTAACTGCACAATACATGCCTATAATCTTAAAGAGCACCCTTACAGACAATGTGTATAGTGGAGGTGGCCATTTTGTGAGCTAAAGCAACATTTTGACCAACATTTATTGGACCACAAAATGGCTGCTTCCGCTATATGTAAGGGAAAAGTCCACATTTAAAAACTATTTTAACTCATACTTGCCAACTCTCTCTGAATGTCCGGGAGACTCCTGGATTTCGGGTGGGTCTCCCGGACTTCTGGAAGAGTATGGCAGCCTCCCGCATCTGCCCACTTCCTAGTGAAGCGGGCAGAATTAGATCCAAATGCCGCGAGTCCCTGAGTAAAATGATGAGTTTGCGTCATTACGTCACGGGGGCAAGGCCAAATGACGCGATTTTCTGAACTTCACCCCCGCACGCCCACCTTTCCCCGGCAGCTCCCAGATGTTGACTGCTAGAAGTTGGCAAGTATGTTTTAATTTCAGTGCTTCTACCAAACTTGTAAAACAGCTGGGGTATCATACCAACCCTATTTACCCTATGTGTATCAATATACTTACTCTTCGGTTAGTATTTTCAATGCTGTCATTGTAAGCTGGCTCTAATATATGTTTCTTCATACTTTCCTTGAAGAGGTTTTCAACAGACTTCATTAAAGTGTTCTCATTGAAAGATGATCTAGTTTTTCCCATGTACCTATAGTAGGTGAAACAAAACCTAATAATCACAATAAGTCAGGTTGCATCTCATCGAGAAGCGGGGGGTGGGGTTAATGAAGATATGAATGGTGGAGATTTGCATCAAGTCCCTCCCACTTCAGGCACTTCCCGAAGGTGGGCCTGCCCTCCCAGGAGTACGGAAGAGCCCCCCAAATGTAGGAGTTTCCTGTACATTCTGGGCGCATTGACAAGTGTGGGTTAACACCTTAATACCGCTGATCACAAGTTACTTTGTAAGCCCGTATTTCACAGGTTACAATGTTTGTGTCATGATCCCTCTGTAATGACAAAGTTCTCCTCTAGTTGGCATTAGCATACAGTTTCAGTATATTGTTTCTCCTCAATTACGCTAATATTTCTGTGTTTTCTGGTGCTCTTTGTGAATTTTAATTATCTTTTTTTTCTACTAACATTTCATAATTTTTTTCTCCAGATGCATATACTCTGAACAGCCAGATCCACAATATTTTTGTGAATTTTAGAAAGGTAATTGGCTTTGCTAATGATGCATTTTCATTTTTTTAACTGTATATAATATGTTTCTACTGTATACATAAAAGTTTGTAAGCTCCTATTCTCTGTTTAATCTCTGTAATTCAGCAGTATCTGAAAGGATATACTGAGAGACAATCAGGGGCTGGCTGGGGGAGGGGCAAGACTCGGCACAGCAGCTTATTAGAAACATTTTAAAGGTAAAAATGCAGGTAGCCCAGTGACACAGCCAAAGGTAGCCCACAATGAGACCAGCCTGAGAGCAGATGTCCCCCCTGCCCAGGCTAGCCTGCCCCTGGAGAGAATTATAAACTGGTGGAAGTTACCCCACTTTGTGTTTTTTTTTTTTTTTTTTTTTGTTTGTTTGTTTGTCTTTTAACCCATGGAATGCTTGGCAGATCCCCAGTAAAGGCCCCAACAGACCCTAAGAATAAGATGAGAAATAAAATGTGTGTGTGTGTGGCGGGGTCATTATAATAAAAGTGGGTGTGTTTCTTACCGCAATTTGCCATGGTGCCCTACAGGTCCCAGCAGACTGTGAATGATAGTGCCTGTACTGCTACAAGCATCAGCATGCCCTGGCATTCACAAACACTTTTTTGTGACCTGGGCTTGCTGCCACCAGTAGTTCACCATGAGAAAATGCTTATATACCACTTTAATTTGTTTATTACCCCACACCCACTGTGGCAGGGGTGTGGGATGAGCCCTAGTGCTTTCAGCATGGGGCTGGTATTTCCTAGGGGAAGGGGGGGGGGGGGGCTGCATTTTTTTGGGGCAGGCCTGCTCCCCCTAGGGAATCCAGCCTCATGCTGAATGGCCTATGACTGAGTGTCACTATTGAAGGGTGACTTCAGCATAGCCTAGTGTTGGTATCCGTATTTTCGTTGGAAATCCACACATTTCGTACCCCCAATTTTGCTGATACCAGCCTAGTCTAGCAGTGCTAGAGCTGGGAGTACTTTTGAAGGGGGGGGGGGGCATGCTTTTAGAAAATAAATATTTATTTTTAAAAACATTTGCAATGTCAGTGCTGATGATTATCAAGATATCACATCATCACAGGGGTGAACCAGTTGCCACAGATGCGCCTCCTGACAGGCATATTTGCGGCTGCTTCCACCCCTACATAATACTCAAGGTGTGCAAAACGCACTTGGGCTACACTAGCCTGCATGCACCATAATGAAAAACACATTTTGCATCCAACTGTACATTAACCCCACAATATCTGTGCACCTTACCAGTCCAACGCACATCCCAGAGACTTTCTAACGGTTACTTGCTTTTTCTTCTGGTATTGCAGTTCTCTTGTAAATAATTTGGTTGCCTTTTCCTACATGTAAAAATCATACGGTTTCAAAGATTGAACAATATTTCAAGAGAAAATATCACTACAAAATTGTATCAAAATTGCTATACCTTCTACAAGATCTGCCTGTATTATTATTATTATTATTAATAAATAAATATATATATATATATATATATATATATATATATATATATATATGCTGCCACACAGGGTCCACAGCGCTGTACATAGAGCATAAAACAGTACAGAACATTACATAGCAGGATGTTACATTACATTATGGAACATTACATTACATGACAGTACAGTACAATAAATTAAAGATCATTTTGGGACAAAACATCATAGCGTATCCTAGAACATGACACTATAGAGCTTCAGATAAGAGGCTCCCCCTGACCAGTCAGAAGCAACACCCTACCCCCACCACTTGCATTGTGCTTCCATCTACACTATTTGCCCTAGCAAGCGGGAGGTGGGGAAGCATGCTTTCCACCCAGTATTGGGACTGTGGCGATGGGCGCCCTAGCCAACTGCCTAAGTTCACCTAATGGTAGCACCAGCTCTGATATCTACACCTGTGAGCAGTTTCTGTAAGATATAAGTGCGCCTGAATGTGCAGTGCTTCTGTCACATGAAAATCCAACCACCTACTTCTTTATTATTACCATAGTCATAAATAGGGCAGTGCGAGAAGTCCCACTGCCCAGAGTGCCAGCCAAACAAGGGTCTCGGTACACAGGGGAGGGGGGTACTGGTGTGCCTTTTCGGTCTAGCCTTTTTATTACATGTCTCACTTTGGTGTGTTTGAAGCTTTTTACAACATTGTTCAGAGTGAGTATTAAAATTTACTTGTTTATTGAAGGTTTATATTTTTAATAGGACCAGTTTGGTGGGGAAGTGCATAGGTAGGCATACTCGCCACATGTAATATGCAGTCCCCATGTACAATGCATTGCCTAAAATAAATTAAAACAAATTAATTCATCATACTTCCCAACTGTCCCGATTTCAGTGTGACAGTGCCAATATTAGGACTCTGTCCCCATGTTCCGCCCGGCGATATGCTTCTTCCACGGGTGGGAATGCTGGGGGAAGGGAGGTATGTAATGGCCAGTCTAGCATTTGCCCATGTCCCCATTGCAATGTGACCACGCCTGATTCTTCAAGGAATGTAAGTCCATTTATGTGCCATATCTTGCGCAAAAATCGCTCTGCGCATGCGCCAGCACGAGACTTACGCCAGCAAACGTAACTGCATGCAATTGATGTCCGCACACAAATCACACTTCCGACTGATTATAATTTGAAGGGCGGATCGGAGATGGGAAGAGCGGACTAATGTAGGCCATGTACAGTAAGGGCATGCCAAGGTCGAGCATAAGCACATTTGGCTTATTCTTGAGATCCACGTGTACTTGAATATGGGCGGATGTGCGCTCAATTTACGTGTGATTTGTTTTGGGGGTTTTTTAAACGCAACTTGCTTTCCTTAATGAATCAAACTCTCTATATGTGTTCCAGTAAAAAAACAACTGATACTTAATATATAAATATATATTCAGTAAAGATACACACTATACCTTGTAATTTTCAAGAACACAATAAACATCTTTTAGAAGAATCCGAAAAATCTGGGATATTTCTTCATCTAAATGACCAAACAGTTTGTTGTACATTTTGATCTATACACAAAAATGAAATGTTAAAATGTATTTGAAGAAACCTTGATTTGGTAAAATGATTAAATAGACTTAAAATGAAACTTGTTACATTTATGACTTACAAGTTATCAGGAACGAGGTTGCCTTGGTAGAGTGTTGCCAAACAACAAAAGGACTGTTTCGTACAGCCAACCTATCAAAACCTGCCACTGCAATTTGTGTGTTTCTAGTCTACAAACCTAATGGGACTGATTCATTAAGGAAAGTAAAGCAAAAAAATAAGTAACTTTGAACCTTGGCAAAACCATGCTACAATGCGAGGGGTGCAAATGAGTTTATTATTTTGCACATAAGGAAAATAGTGTCTGTTTTTCATGTAGCACACAAATATTTGATAGCTTTATTTTTACACTGCTCTACCCCAATTATAAATCTGTTGTCACATTTTAAATGTACCTTTCCCTCCAATGCAACATGGTTTTGCCAAGGTTCAAAGTTACAATTTTTTTTTGCTTTACTTTCCTTAAGGAATCGGGCCCATTGAGTTTTTAAAGGTCTTAAGAATCCAAATAAATACAAAGGGGCAACACTACACACCTTAATTATGACTGAACACAATTTAAAAACTTACTCTTAACATGCTTGTGTAGGGGAAATTGTGAAAACTCTAAACTGAGCCAACAAAGTGACTGCTGACTGCATATCTGAGCTAAGTTTTTTTTTTTTTTTTTTTGTTTTTGTTTTTTAATCTTAATTACTCTGTGTTGTCATTGTAAATCCCATAAGCAGCGTTCAAGCATTCATAATTGTCCAGTCATTTATGTTTACAATGTGTATAAATAAAGTGAGGGTTGAAATGATCATTGAGTCATCATGTAGTGCATCGAGGGTAGAAGTTACAGCATTGCATTATAGGTAAAAACAAATTCTAGGTCATAGAGACAATGCGTACAGTGACTATAAAACCTATTTACTCCCATTTTATTTGCTTAACTCATGAAATCAAAATGCATTTATTACAGAATTCTTACCACCGATTTAACACAAAGTAATCTGTAATTACAAATATAGAAACATCTCTAACGCTTTTTCTTAATTAATTACAAATAAAAAAACCCGACAATAATTGGTTACACAAGAATTCACCCAATTTACTAAGTTGCACCTAAATAAACCTATTTGCAATCAGTTGTTTTCAGAGGTCACAAGTATTTCATTGGATCCCACCTGTGTACAATTAAATTGATTTAAAAATAAATACACATGTCTGTAAGAGGTCCCACGGTTGTTTACAGTGTCATCACAAATTTGAAAGCAAATTCAAAGCAAATCCCAGAAAAAGTTATTGAAAATCACTAATCAGCGGGTGGATGTATGATTTCAAAGGTTTTTAATGTCCTACAGAAAATGTCAAGTCATCGCAAAGACCTAGAAAGCCTATCTGACAACTTTGTATTTGTCACGAACATAGCTAGCTCCAAAACTAAGGATCCATGTGAGAAGGGCACCATTTAGGGATGCCACCAAAAGACTTACAGCAACATTGACATAGTTACAGTTTTCTTGCCTTCAACATTCCACGAAGGCACATCGCACGTACCTTTGTGGATAATTTAATTGGCCAAACAAAAAATCATTGTTGAAGAAAACTCACATGAAAACTTTGTCAGTATGCACATGGGTAGCCTACAAAGCAAGTGGAGGAAGATTCTATGGTGTAATGACACAAAAGTTTAACCTTTTAGGCTCCAATGTTAAACACAAGCCAAGCATAGACTTCATTCTAAGAACACTATCCCTACTGTGGACATGGAGCTGGGGGAATAATGCCATGACAATGCATACTTGCTTCAGGGAAAGGAAAAGTTGTAAAAATAGAGACTAGTGGATGGAGCTAGATAAATACATATTGGAGAAAAACGTGCTGCAGTCTGCAAGGACAATGACTCAAAGAAGACTGCAAAAGACATTGGGGTCAAGGGCATAGTGTTGATTTCATTAAGTAAGATAATAAAATGTGAAAAATTGAGAAAAGCGGCTGAATAAGTTTTATAGGTACTGTAAATATGTCCAATTTCAGGGACATAGGCCAGTAGGTATATTTTAGGCTGCACCCAATATGTTAACACTAAGCAATGATTTAAATCACATGGTTATTTAGAATGTCTTGTTGTGGAAATGGTTACCTTATAAGCTGGGTGTTGGCCATTGTATTGTGGATTGAAAAATCCTGAATCAGTAACTTTGCTTTGAATTTCGGCCCAGTTCTTCCCGGCTTCTGTAGTAGATCTTTCCATTAACTCTTTCAACTAAAATAAAAAATAATAGTTTTTGATAAATCATGAATACAAATTATTTATCCAACTATTGTTTTTGCAACTTCAACCATATTCTTCTTGTCAAATTACATATTTTTTTCTCATTTTTAATTTCTAGCATTGTTATGCAAAATTGTGGAAACATATATTTAATTTTTAATAGACCTCATATGAGGTAGTCATGCAACTATTATCTCAACTGATAGGTGATTATTATGGCATTTAAAAGCCACTATACTTAAAATACTTCAGAACCATGTCCAATATATAACATCTTACTATATCATCCGCATTCTTGCCAAGAAAACCTACTTTTAATCCCTAATATTCACCCAGTCCATTAACCCCACTTGTCTCTTTGCTATTGTTAACTCGCCCACCACCCCTCCCCTTCTTCTCTCACTGCTTATGACTTTGTCACCTATTTGAAAGACAAAATTGACACTTATTTTCAAGAAATCTCCTCTTGCCAAATCTATCACCCTATACCCACCTTCCCCTGCACTCATTTACCCACCCTTAGTTCTTTCTCTCCTATTACTGAAGACAAGGGGCTAGATTTACTAAGCTGCGGGTTTGAAAAAGTGGGGATGTTGCCTATAGCAACCAATCAGATTCTAGCTGTCATTTTGTAGAAGGTACTAAATAAATGAAAGCTAGAATCTGATTGGTTGCTATAGGCAACATCCCCACTTTTTCAAACCCGCAGCTTAGTAAATCTTGCCCAAGGTCTTCACACTACTCTCCTCGATTCCTTTCCCTTCAATCTCCTCCCCACCAATGCTTACCTGCACCTTGCTCATCTCTTCAACCTGTCCCGGTCCACTTGTATTTTTCCTTGAAAGTTGTACTTATCTCTCCTGTCGTCAAGAAACCACCTCTTGACCCTACCTCTCTTTACAGCTACAGTCCCATCTTTCTCCTCCCCTTTGCTTCTAAACTACTTAAGCGTCTTGCGTAAAACTGACTGATCAACTTTCTCTCTGCTCAATCTTTTCTTGACCCTCTGCATTCAGTTTTCTGACCCTCTACTCTCGACCGAAACTGTACCCCCCAGAAAAGTGTCCAATGAGCTACTCACGGCTAATTCAAGGGATCATTACTCACTGCTCATCTTCCTTGACCATTTTGCATCATTCTATACAGTTGACTACCCTTTTCTCCTCTACACCCTATACTCCATTGACCTTCGCACCACTATTCTTTCTTTGCTCACATTTTACCTTTCTGAACACTCCTTCAGCGTCTCTGCTATTGAGACATCCTCTCCTCCACTGCCTCTATTTGTTGGGGTTTCTCAAAGCTCTGTTCTTGGCCCGCTGCCTTTTCTCTTTATACCTCCTCTCTCAGTGAACTAATATGCTACTTTGGTCTGCACTACCACCTCTATGTAGATGACACACAAATCTACCTCTCCACCACTGACCTTCCTCCTTCTCTTTTATCCTGTGTATCAATCTACCATCTAAACCTAGATATCCAAATGCTACCTAAAACATGTCCAAAAGGGAGCTCAACATCTTCCCCACCTATTCATTATTCCTTCTCTAGTCTCCCTCACGGTTGACCACATCACACTCTGTTCTGTTCTTCAATTGCTGCCTTGGTGTCATCCTTGATTCTGCACTCAGAGCTTCACTCCATAGATCCAGTCCTTTCTGCTGTTATTGCCTCCTCCTTCGAAACATTGCCAGAATACACCCCTTTCTCACTCAGGACGTTACCAAAACCCTTATCCATTCTCTCATTATCAAACTTTTCTCCATCACCTTAAGAGACCTAACCAATCCCTATCTCTCCTACATCTGTGACCGTCTTACTAGATACACTCCCACTTGCTCACTTTGATCTGCCTCTGACTTATACCACTCCACATCTCTGGTACCCACCTCTCTATCCCACCTCCAAGAAATACCCTGTGCTGCTCCCCACATATGGAGCTCCCTACCCTTCCTCCCCCAATCTTTTAAGCATTCTCCCTATATCCATTTCTTTACTAGTGTGTATCTTACCCCACCTGATCCTGCTCCCTCTGCGTGTTCTACCAGCTCAATTCCCTGTCCTCTCTGAGTCCCACTAGCTCCCATCGTTTCAATATTGTCCTTTCCCTCTATACTATAATATTTCATGAGCAAAGCTCACTCTTGTCTGCATTCAACCTTGTCTCTACTTGCTCTGTTTATTATTTGTGATTTGTATTTTGTATGACTTGTAGCGCTGACTACAAATAAATGATTATTGCATCAGTCATGTGCCATTTCAGTTCTCTGTACAGTGCTGCGGAATCAGTGGCACTATATAAATTGATGATGATGATGATTTCCTCAAAAATGAACAATACTACTAAGCAGGATTCAGATATCCAGTCCTGCACCTAAAGGAGAGGCAACTGTCAGCAGTCGATGCGGCCACCGCTACTCTTTCTGTACTGCTCGTGACGTCCTGGGCGTCACTTCCGGTTCATACGTCCCGTTTGCCTGTGCAACAACCGGGACGCATTGGGCTCCCTGCCGCTGTTACGAGCCGCGGCGGTGCCCAGCCGCCGCGACTCCCCTAACTCCGCCCCGGCCGTCGCTATGACGACCGGGACGTCACTTCCGGGGGCTCGTCCCGGCCGTTGCCTAGGCAACGGTCGGGACACTGAGAGAGAGTGAGAGCGCCGCGTCCCAGCAAAGGAGAACTGCTGGGCGCGTGCACAGGCAAGCCTGCGGGCTAATTAATACAGGGCTGTAGTTATAGGCATTAGCCTGCAACGGTGGGTGTCTGACAGGGTCTAGCCCTGATTGGTCTGGAGCCAGATTGGTCTGGAGCCAGATTGCTGATTAGTCCACAGGGGTGCAGGCAAGCTCTGATTGGGCCATCTGTGTATTTAAGGCAATGAGGTCTGCTGCCTCATTGTCGGTTATAGCTTCTGTGTTTCAGTCTGCTGACCTGCTTGTTCCTGCTCTAGTCTCCTGAGACCACTTCTGATTTACCGTGTATGACCTTTGGCTTTGAACTGACTTTGCTTGTGTATCCTGTGACCCTGATCCCTGGCCTGTTTACCGTTTCTGCTATCCGCCTGTGACCCCTGACCTCAGCTTGTTTCCTGATACCGCTGTCTGCTGCCGGCCCTTGACCTCTGCGTGGACCTTACTCCTCTTGCCTGGGTTCTCCCCAGCCGGTACACACTTCACGACCCTCTGTCAGTCTGCAGCCCAGTCTGTCCCCACCATCAGGGGCTCCAGTGAACACCTGACTGGCAGAGTAGATTCCGGGGTTGTGTTGTGCCGGCTGGAGGGGTTCCTAACATTATAAACGGCCCACATACGGAGACGAGGTTGGAATGGATGCAAGTGGATCCACACCGTCTCCGGCACAAGCCCTAGCGGGCCATGTTGAGTTCTTGTATCAGATGATCCAGGGATTGGCTGAGCGTCTCTCTGTTCAAGAAGAAGCCGCAAAAACTTCACAACCCACTCCAAGTTCCACCTGCGAACCTAAGATGAATTTGCCGGATCGCTTCTCTGGAAATAGATCCCTGTTTTGGAATTTCAGGGAGAGCTGCAAGCTCTATTTCCGGTTGAGACCCCGCTCCTCCGGGTCAGAGCAACAAAGAGTCGGGATTATCATTTCCCTCCTACAAGGTGATCCCCAGTCCTGGGCCTTTTCTTTGCCACAGACCAGTCCTGCCATGCAGTCCGTAGACGCTTTCTTTGAGGCATTGGGTCTACTATATGATGACCCGGATCGAGTGGCCTCCGCGGAAGCTCATCTACGGGCCTTGAAACAAGGCCGGCGTTCGGCAGAAGAATACTGCGCTGAATTCCGTAGATGGTCACCTGATAGTGGATGGAATGACCCCGCCTTACGTAGTCAGTTCCGTCTTGGCCTATCGGAACAGATCAAGGACTCTTTGGTGCAATACCCATCTCCTACCTCTCTGGAGGATCTGATGCACCTCTCCATTAAAATCGACAGGAGGTTTAAAGAGCGGAAAACCGAAAAGGAGACATCATCACCTTCATCCGCCTTTGTTCCTGTTTCCGCGGATGGTGAGGAACCGATGCAATTAGGAGCATATCGTCTTTCTCCTGAGGAAAGAGACAGGAGACGATCACAAGGCCTATGTCTTTATTGTGGCACAAAAGGCCATTTCTCCCGTTCCTGCCCAAATAAGCTGGGAAAAGAGCATGCCTAGGGAACGAGGGGAAAGGTCACCTAGGTCTGCAGATTGTCTCCCCGAAAAATGCTGTATTGATCCCTGCACAACTCACGTTCAATACTCGGTCCATGAACCTGGCAGCCTTCATTGATAGTGGAGCTGCGGGCAACTTCCTTGACATCGGGTTCGCCCGCGCTACTGAAATTCCGATGGTAAGACTCAAGTCTGCTATTACTGTCTGTGGCTTAGATGGAAGTCCGTTACCTGGTGGCAAGATTTCCTGGGAGACCCCGCCATTACAGTTGAAAATCGGAGCTCTCCATTCAGAGTCAATAGCTTTCTTCCTCATTGATTGCTCATCGGTTCCCTTGATCCTGGGCCACCCATGGCTTTCCCGGCATAACCCTGTAATGGACTGGGTAAAGGGAGAAATTGTCCAATGGAGTTCTTACTGTGAACAGTCTTGCTTGTCACTGCCACTGCGGGTGATCCAGTCTATTCCGGAGCAACTTCCCTCACAATACCACGATTTCTGGGACGTATTTTCCAAGAGAGCTGCGGATACTTTACCACCTCACCGTGACTTTGAGTGCGCCATCGAGCTCATACCTGGTTCCAAGTTACCCAAGGGACGCCTGTATTCTCTCTCGGCACCTGAGACCAAGTCCATGCAGGATTATATTGAGGAGAATTTGGAAAAGGGCTTCATCAGGCCATCCAAATCTCCAGTAGGAGCTGGTTGTTTTTTTGTGTCTAAAAAAGACGGAGGACTAAGACCTTGTATTGACTACAGAGGATTGAACCTCATCACAGTCAAAAACACTTATCCACTTTCTCTCATCTCTGTATTGTTTGATCAACTAAGAGGTGCAACAGTCTTCACCAAAATTGATCTTCGGGGTGCATATAACCTCATACGTATAAGAGCAGGTGATGAGTGGAAGACGGCATTCAATACGCTCTCTGGCCACTATGAATATTTGGTCATGCCGTTTGGTCTTAGTAACGCCCCTGCAGTATTTCAGGACCTAATTAATGAAGTGCTACGTGAGTTTCTGGGACATTTCGTTGTAGTTTACTTGGACGACATCCTCATATATTTGGACTCGTTGTCAGTACACCAGGGTCATGTCAGACAAGTTTTACAAAAGTTGCGAAAACATCATCTCTATGCTAACCTCGAAAAATGTGAGTTTGAGGTGCAGAAGGTATCCTTTCTTGGTTATATAATTTCCTCGGAAGGATTCTCCATGGACCCAACCAAGGTCCAAGCAATCTTAGACTGGGTACAACCGAATAACCTCAAGGCGGTCCAGAGATTCCTGGGATTTGCCAACTATTACAGGAGATTTATTGGCGGTTTTGCGGATATTGTGGCTCCTATTGTCACCTTGACTCGCAAGGGAAGCGACCCAGCTAACTGGACATCTCGGGCAATAACTGCTTTTGAAACCCTGAAGAAAGCCTTTGTGTCTGCTCAGGTCCTCAGACACCCGGACCCTAAGGTACCGTTTATCCTTGAGGTTGATGCCTCTGACGTCGGTGCGGGTGCCATCTTGTCTCAAAAAGACTCTCAGACTCACCGCTTACATCCATGTGCCTATTTCTCTCGCCAGTTCTCTCCAGCAGAAGCCAACTATGATGTGGGAAACCGAGAGCTGCTGGCAATCAAATGGGCCTTTGAGGAATGGCGACATTGGTTGGAAGGCGCTACACACCAGATCTCCGTTATAACGGATCATAAGAATCTGCAGTGTATATACAGTCGGCTAAATGACTGAATCCTCGGCAGGCTCGTTGGTCGCTGTTCTTCACACGTTTTAACTTTGTAATTACCTATCGTCCAGGTTCTAAGAATGTTCGGGCAGACGCCCTGTCCAGAAGCTTTTTGGCACACCATGCTCCTGTTACTAGTCCAGAACCTATTGTTCCCTTGTCTATGATCCATGCTGGGTTAACCCAAGACCTGAGCTGTACTTTACAAAGGTTTCAGAGATTAGCTCCTGATAATACTCCGGTAGGATGCTTGTTTGTCCCAGTTCATCTGAGGAAGGCAGTTCTTGCTGAAGCACACAATAGTCAGACTGCTGGACATCCGGGAGTTTTCAAGACATTAGAAATCCTTTCCCGTACGGTATGGTGGCCATCATTGTCTGCTGACGTCAAGAGTCACGTCCTGTCTTGTGAAGTTTGTGCCAGGAACAAAGTTCCCAGGACTCGCCTGGTAGGTCAGTTGGTTCCGTTGGCCGCTCCTGCAAAACCTTGGACACATTTGTCCATGGACTTTATCGTTGATTTACCACCTTCTGCGGGACACAATACCATTTGGGTCATGGTAGACCGCTTCAGCAAGATGGCACATTTCATTCCACTAACCCGGCTTCCCACTGCTCGAGATCTAGCCATTCTCTTCATACAACATATTTTCCGTCTCCATGGACTTCCTTCTGATATCGTTTCTGATCGTGGATCACAATTCATTGCACAATTCTGGAAATCCTTCTGTACCCTGCTCGGAATTAAAATCAGTTTGTCATCCGCATACCACCCTCAGTCGAACGGGCAAACTGAAAGGGTTAACCAGGCCTTAGAGCAATTTTTAAGATGCTACACATCGGAATTTCATGATAACTGGTCCTCCTTGTTACCCTGGGCGGAATTTGCTTGTAATAATTCGTGCCACTCATCCACCAAAACCTCTCCGTTTTTCTGCAATTATGGCTTTCACCCCAGATCCAACTCCTTATACTCACTCAAATCTGCTGGTATCCAGGAGATCCACTCCACTGCCAGGGACCTCAGACTTATCTGGACGAAGGTACACTCATCTTTGAGACGAGCTTCATTTGCTGCGAAAAAAAATTCTGACCACCACCGTACCATCTGCTCTCTCAAGGTGGGCCAGAAAGTATGGCTCTCTACAAAAAATATCAGGCTCAGACAGCCTTGCAAAAAGTTGAGCCCTAAGTTCATCGGGCCATTCTCCATTATCAAGAAGGTTAATTCCGTAGCATTCAGGTTAAAAATTCCAGTCTCGTTAAGGATCCCCAACACTTTTCATTGTTCGCTTTTGAAGCCGGTACTATATCCTGGTCAAGCCCAGTCTTCAAGTGTGCCTGGGAGAGGTTCCTGCGGGCCACAAAGATTCGTGGTTCAAAGGATCCTTGATTCTAAAAAAGTTCAAGGGCAGGTGCATTTCCTAGTGCAGTGGAGGAATCGCGGATTAGAAGAGCATTCTTGGGTTCTGCGGAGACAACTCCATGCCCCTAAACAGTTGAAGGCGTTTTTCAGGAAATTTCCCAGAAAACCTGGATGTCGGGGTCCCTAGACCCCTCCTCAAGGGGGGGTACTGTAACGAGCCGCAGCGGTGCCCAGCCGCCGCGACTCCCCTACCTCCGCCCCGGCCGTCGCTATGACGACCGGGACGTCACTTCCGGGGGCTCGTCCCGGCCGCTGCCTAGGCAACGGTCGGGACGCTGAGAGAGAGTGAGAGCGCCGCGTCCCACCAAAGGAGAACTGCTGGGCGCGTGCGCAGGCAAGCCTGCGGGCTAATTATTACAGGGCTGTAGTTATAGGCATTAGCCTGCAACGGTGGGTGTCTGACAGGGTCTAGCCCTGATTGGTCTGGAGCCAGATTGCTGATTAGTCCACAGGAGTGCAGGCAAGCTCTGATTGGGCCATCTGTGTATTTAAGGCAATGAGGTCTGCTGCCTCATTGCCGGTTATAGCTTCTGTGTTCCAGTCTGCTGACCTGCTTGTTCCTGCTCTAGTCTCCTGAGACCACTTCTGATTTACCGTGTATGACCTTTGGCTTTGAACTGACTTCGCTTGTGTATCCTGTGACCCTGATCCCTGGCCTGTTTACCGTTTCTGCTATCCGCCTGTGACCACTGACCTCAGCTTGTTTCCTGATACCGCTGTCTGCTGCCGGCCCTTGACCTCTGCGTGGACCTTACTCCGCTTGCCTGGGTTCTCCCCAGCCGATACACACTTCACGACCCTCTGTCAGGCTGCAGCCCAGTCTGTCCCCACCATCAGGGGCTCCAGTGAACACCTGACTGGCAGAGTAGATTCCGGGGTTGTGTTGTGCCGGCTGGAGGGGTTCCTAACAGCCGCTACGCCCGGCCAGCTGTCAAACAGCCGGGCGCGCGCGCTGGCCTGTGCAGGCTCTGATATCTATGGCTGATTAGGGGTTAATGGTAGCTCTCCTCATTTGTTATGCAGCTGAGCACTGCATCTCTATTGGCCACAGGCACTACACCCATTAAGCAAAACCTGTGGGCACTTTCACGGCTCTATCCTGATTGGCTCTTAGTACTATTTAAGGCAGTGAGGACTGAGCCTCACTGCCGATTATAACGTTCTGTCTCAGTACTGCTGCCTGCTCCTGTTCGGTGTTTAAACCTCAGATTGATTTACCGTGTATGACATCTGCCTGTCCCTGGACCCTGAACCAATGCCTGTGACCCTGATCTTTTGCCTGTACCCGGATTTTGAACCATTGCCTGTGACCCTGACCCTGCTGGTTCCTGATGTCTCCTCTGGTGCTCTGTCAAGTCCACAGATCTCTGGCCTGCCTTTGTTCCGTGTTCTACATCCTGTGCCTGTGCGCTGCCGTGTAAACATAAACTCGTACTACTCTGAGCATAAGTCCTGGGGGCATCCGAGCACCTGTGAGCATAACCAGTCTCTACGGGAAAGGCGACTGCTTAAGGTGAAGACCTCTTCTACTGTTCTATGAGTTTGTCGCACCGGTGGCCATAACAGCAACTGCCAGATTTGGAAAAAGAAGTGATCTTGCCATAAGCGGAAAAAGTTTCATGAGAGCCCAGAATGAAGAACCAGCTCTATATATTGCTACCAATTAGTAATCTTTAGTAACTGCACATCCATTCCTGACATTTCTGTCCTTGTCAGATATTAGTTTTTATCCCAAACCAGTTGTTGCCAGTGTGGACAGTTACTATCCACCAATTCTTCTTCCCCAGTCACTCCCAACTTTTACCAAGACTACATCCATCTATTGACCCAGTTCTATAAGCAAGTCAGACGAGGAACTGCATTAATTACATGAATCGTTCTGTCTGCAATGTGAAATGAATCACGCACAGCTTACCTTTCCATTCACAGTGTTTTTGATCAATTCTTCATGATTCATTTTAAGGTCATTTAAAAGATCTTTATTTTTCTTCAAGAAGTCTGATTCTTGTGTAAAACTGAAAGGGACACAAGTGAAGTAAAATTCAATAATTACTATGATTTACTGTGTAGTGGATTATTTAGTAGTAGACCTGTTACACTTTTATTTTCTTTACTTGAACCCAGAAATTCAATTACTTTTTTGCCCAAAAAATCACTCAGCTGACAGTCACTGAAAGGATCATTTTATAATGGAAATTTTGCATGAAATCGAAAAGCATTGCACAATAATTAGTAACGTATATACATACACCCTGGGTAACATTTCTCTTTTCCATTCTTTTTTACTACCTTGATTTGAACTATGAAGTAACTTTTTGCAAAGTGTTAAGACTAATGGAAAACATAGAATAATGGCACATATAACACCTATGCTAAGTTATGGATTTAAAGCTAGCCACACATACCATAGCTCTATTGGCAATTTTCTGATCTGTCATGCTTGTGGCCACAAAAATAGTGTAATGCCTGAGACAAAACACAACAAAAATTGGTGGGACCGTTCCTGCTATGGTCACCTGCTGACTGCACTGATAGGCCCCCATGTGATCTGGTTCTTGGCCTGACCATGATTTGACTGTTTCTGTCCATTGGGAGTCAATGGCCAACAGTTAAGATGAGATGGTGTTTTATCAGCTTTAGCATTTTGAAATTAAGCAAATGGTCACGACGAAACAACATTGTAGTAACTATAGATTTGAAAATAAAATATGCTTTTCTTTTTACATATTAATGCAAAGTTATATCTTTGTCACCAAGGAATGATGCTCACAGTGCTTATAATTCAATTTCTCCCATGTTACAGGGAAAATTTATAGGGGCATTCCTTGTTTTGTTGGAGGACACACAGCCTTTTTAAACATGCAGATGACTTGATTTTTCCATCACCTCTAAGACACCAGAGATTAGGTCTTTTTTTTTAGTGGGATACATTTGGCACTCTACACTTGCACTTTTTCAGGAAAGTGCGTTTTTAGGCACAATCCGAGTAATGTAATAAAAACCTTCAAACACAAAAAAGTCACCAGAGATGGGCTGGACAGAGAATATGGGAAACACTGAGCACCTTTAAGTGATATACTTATATTGTAAGGGACACACATGCTTAAAAGAAACTGGAGTGCAGATCCATCTAAGCAATGCCTGCCTATTTGAAAAAAACAGAGATGATAGTAAAGTGAAAAATGTAAATTTACTGTCATTACCACTCCTTTCACCCAATAAGAAGCCTCTGTTATGTGACTTGCTCCCCTTAGTCCCAGGAGATTTACATTCAAGAATGGGGGTTGAGAAAGTGTGGAGGAGGAAGAATTCTGTCATGGCTTCTGATGCACTTTTGACTACATAGCCACCTGGGTAGATTGCTGACTGTACCTTACTGTCTGCTATATAGAACAGAATACTGCAGAATTAGACATTTATGGACTATCAGCAATCTGCCGGATGGATGTGCAATAAAAAGTGAATCTGGGTCCATGACATGACACCCTGTGTGCATCACAGAAAGTGACAAGTAGTACTGGGTCAGCATTAAGAGAAAAGAGGATGGGGAACAGAGAGAGAGAGAGTACATAAGGATAACAATAAGGGCACAGAAAGTGATATAAGGGGATATATATGAAATAGGGGGTCTAGAAGAGACAGACACAAAAGATAGTGAAGGACAGCATGGGGCAGACAAGCATAAGCAAAACGGTAGAGGGAACACATAAGAGGCATGGGGGAAGCAGAGAAGGACAAGCAATGGTGAAAACAATGAAATAACGGAATGGGCCCTTTACATTAAGAAAATAATATGTCAGGAACCTAAATTATTTTTGCTTTGCTCCTTAAAATTAGTTACAATTGTGTCCACAAATATTGGCACCCTTGCAGTTTTGTCTAATAATGCACCATTCCGTCCAGAAAATTGTTGAAATGTATAAATATTTTGGTATCCACATATGTATTTCTTTGGTTTGCAGTGGAATAAAACACAAAAAGCAGAAAAAATGACAGTCTTTGCTTATTCCAAGGAAAAATCCTTAAATGGGCTGGACAAAAATTTTGGCACCTTTTAGAAGTAGTTAGAAATAATTAGATATCAAGAAAGTGATTCTCATTCACTTTGTAACTGAACTCACCTGGGGTGAGAAGCAGATCCCTGCAATATAAAAATCACTATTTAAATGAGTTTGAATAGAGAAACTAACTCATTCTCCTGTCCTTGTCAATGTGCGTACTGCAATGAGGATGCAAAGAAAGCCAGATAATTGTTTGAGAAGATCATACAGAAGATTTTAACCAAACATGCATAATGTCAAGGCTACAGATCAATCTCCAGAGACCATGTTCCCAATTCAACCATACATAATATTTAGTAAGTTTAAGACACATGGCACTGTAGCCAAGCGCCCTGGATGTGCTGCAAGACAAAACTTGATCGAGGATTGCTTTGCAGGATTTTGAAATGGTGGAGAAAGTACCTTTATCAACTTTCAGAAAAATTCAAGCTGACCGTCGGTCACAAGGTATGCAAGTTTCAACTCGGACCATCAGTTGCCATTTCAATATAAGGGGATTATATTGTAGAAGGCCCAGTAGAGCCCCACTACTGAGAGAGACACATAAGAAAGCCTGAATAGAGTTTGCCAAAAGACACCCGGACAAGCTGAGAGAATGTCCTGTGGACTGATGTAACCAAATTAGAGCTTTTTGGCAAAGCACATCATCCCTATGTTAACAGAAAACACAAATAAGTTTTCAAATAATAGAACACCTTCAGTCAACATGAAGGTGGTTCAGTGCATGGTATAATGAAATCTGGAAATTACCAGGCCACTTTTAGAGCGCAATGTTAAACTCAGTGTAAGAAAGTTTTGTCTCTATCAAAGATCATGGGTCCTAGGACAATGACCACAAGCACACTTCAAAAAGCACCCAGGAATGGTTTCAGATAAGACACTGGACTGTTCTTAAGTGTCAATGAGTCCAGATCTAAATCCCATAGGACACCTGTGGAGAGATCTGAAACCAGCAGTTTGGAGAAGACACCCTTCAAAAGGAAAACTGGAGCAGTTTGCATAAAAAGAGTGGACCAAACAGACAGTACAGAGATGCAGGAAGTTTTAGGAAGCAGATGATAACAGTTATTTTAACCAGTGGAGGAATTACCATAGGTGTGGTAGGTGCAGTGCATTGGGGCCCATGGAGATAATGGGGCCCACTGCATGGCAGATGCAGAGGGTTGGGGGCCCCAATTCCCTCCTCTCCAGCTCCCTGCACTGGAGACCACAGCTCGCTAGTTCCACCTCTGATTTTGACCAGAGGTTGTGCTACCAAATATTAATTCTAGGTTGTCAATGTAGTTTCTTTACATTATTTGGTTAAAAAGTATATACAGTATTAAATTCTGAATAAAAAACAAAGGTTCTGTAATATTAACAGGTAAAGAATTGTGAAGATCAAATACTATTGTTAATTTCAACTTATGTTTAGAGGAAATTTTGAGTTATTAAAAAAAAGTGCCAGTATTTTTGGGCAAGACTGTATATCCATTTGGTCTCTCAAATATCTTCAATCACACAACTAATTCTTCATGATATTTGCTACCCAAAAGTGTGACTATATCCATAGCACTCCATGCCACAGTTAAGGGAATGTATGGGTCCTCTGATCAAGAGATATCATTCGGTCTGGCTGTATATTGATGTTAGACAGAAATTGGACTCATGGACAACTGAAAAATGTTACATAAACAATGAAAATATAATGTTCCATTGTTGGTAAGCTTTTTCATGAACATATACTGTATTATTTATGAATACATACTCTATATTTTGGGAAGAAGAACCAGCATCACTCTCTTGTCCATTCTTTGCTTCATCCTTCTGACTCATTTCAAAGTCTGCCAGTTTGCTTTCAATCTTTTTGACATGGAAAATATAAGAATAATCAATGGCATGAAATATAGAACAGAATCAAAATGTAGCTTCTAATGCAAATAGAGAAAACAAAAATCTTATAATATAATTGTATTGTATTATGGAACATTAGAAAAAATGTGTATAAAATTTATGTTGTTTTGAATAAAAAATACTACATAAAAAGACATACTATAGGTGTTGTATTCAGAGAACTGAACATTTTGAGTTGTATTATTTGGAACTTCAGTTTCTGATTTTATTTATTGCATGTACCCTATACATATTTTATAGAATATCATTTTGACAACCTAACTACTAATGTTCAGAACACCTCCCTATTATATTTTCTCCTTTACAGCTGAATATGTACATATTTTATAGTCTATCACAGATGTAAAAGCCAGGAATAATCCATGAAAGTGGATGTATGAATGCTACATGTTCACACATATACATATATATATATATATATATATATATATATATATATATATATTTTCCGTTATTAGAGCAGACACACATTTTTAAAACTGTTCGGTGGGATCAGAGCCGTAACTTTAAAATTTTAGCGCCTGGGGCGAGAAGGAAAACTGCCCCCAGCCTTCAATTTTAACCAAATTCACCTAAAATATTCATAAACTGCGTCCCCCTTCAGCATTGCACCCTGGACGGCCACCCTTCTCTCAGAGCCCTAGTTAAGGCCCTGAGTGTAATATTCACCTCATCTGGCCATGACATTTTGCCCTCTTCACAAGCAAAATTTGGCTTTAAGTGTTTTTCTCACAGAAGGTAAAATGGGAGAGAGGGTGCAATTCAGATGTGTACCTTGCTATGCCGGTAATTCCCCTTCTGTAAAAAAAACCAAACGCTTAACATAACATGCCTCATAGGCTACCAGTCACTCTGAAAAGTATTGGGGCTCTCGTCCCCTCCCCATCCTCTCTGGGCTGTGGGGGACCAGGATAATTGATAGTATTGCCATTTGCAGTGTTGCCAGTATAATGGACAGGGACCCAATGAGAAAACTAATAAATGCATGTAAGTAATTTTCAAATAAACTTTAAGAGAATAAACCAAGGCCATGGGTGAAACGCGTAATGTATATTGGACTTGATACACTTTAAAGAGATCTCTACTTTCAGGGAGTAAATCAAATCCGTCTGTGAAACGCGTAAGATTTATATTGCTTGATATACATTAAATAGATCTCTTTACTTAAAGAGATCTCTTTACTTATTACACCTTTTTACACCTCTCTCTGTCTCTGCTTAATACCAAGATGGAACATTGATAAATCTGTGTCCTGTTTGCAGAGAACGAACACGGGAACTCAAATAGGGCTGCAGTGTGAGAAGTCACTTAGAACACTGACAGACTCTCCAAGTGGATATCCACATTTGGAAATGGTGAGGTGCAGAGCATTGGTATGAAAATCCATCTCCTTCATTACGTTTTGAGGACACACTGCCTTGAGTATACAACAAAGAACACTTTATTCATGTTTTTTTTTTATGTCAACTACCTGGAATTAACAAAGGGGGGCAACTGTGTTAACCAGTAGAAAGGAGTTCAGAGACAGCAGTCTCATTATTGACGTGGTGCAATCAATGATCTGTGACACTCAGATATTCTGCGTGGTTGATATGTGCAATGTCAGGCTGCACTTGGTGCATAGTGCAAACTGCGTGGTGCCCATGGTCTGCTCCCGATCTCCCATCTGAAGCTGTTGCTCTGCTGAGAGCATCAGTGATGTACATCTCAGGGCCCGGCTTGTAGATGACATGGAGTTTGTAATACTGTAATGTTAGCAAGATGCGTTGATGTCGTTTGGGTGCACATAGGTGAGGCTTCTTGAAAGTGACAATTAACATAATATTCAGGCACTCCTATTCAATTTGTGCATAATTGTGCTCAGATGGGAACAGTGCCCTGGAAGAGAATTCAACCATTTGACCATCTTGTATCAGGCAACATCTCAGTCCAGTTTTGCTTGAATTACTCTGTAAATTGACTGGCTTTGTAACATGATAATACTTCAACATAGGTGCGACTGTGATCAAATATATTATTTCCTGCACTGCATTGTCGTGTTGTAAGCCAGTGCCAGATTAGCTCCCTGGCAAACCCAACGAAACGCCGCACTGACTTTACATCCATGGGCTTTGGCTTCTTCATGACCACTCTGGTCTTTTCTAGGTTAACTTTCTATGTTAGGAGGACAGAGTATGACCATAGAAATGGACCGCATTCTGCTTAAACTGTAGTTTCCACTCAATGAGTCTTCGGTTCACTTGAATGCAACGATCTATCAGTGTTGACAACTTACTGTCATGGTTATCCTCTGCTTCTTTGTCCAGCTCGCTACAGCCAACCACAAGAATATCATCCGCTATTGGCTCAATGTCACTAAGCCCAATTAAGAATTCATGTTGCTTTAGTCGGTATACATTGTGTGCACAGGGAATCCCAAGTAGAAGCCATCTTTTCCTGCCCCTACTTGTATAAGATATCCTCCAATGTTAGCATGATATAGTAAGCTCTGCGCAGTGATTGGTTTTGGAATTTTGGATCAATGCAGATCCTAACTTTCTCAGATATTTTGCCACAATGACCATGTTGCTTCACCAGTCAGTTGGTTCTGTCACAGGTGCAAGATGGCTGTCTGCTTCATGCTGATCAAGTAGAGCCTTCACTCTTGACTTGAAGACTGTTAAAGGCAATATTGGAAGGGATTATAGACTACTAGAACCACTTCACCAGGTGTTCATCTAAAGGCCAAGGAATGCAAAATGTTCCAAAGTACTCTGTTGCCCCTATGTCTTAACTCGTGATAATAGCAGCACAATATTGTTGGTGAGGTGGACAGGGCACAGAAGGAGGTAGCAGACAATGTACAATCCTTCCTACAAAACTTTTTGGTGCCAGTTTCATCAGTTTCATCTTGTCTCTTAGACTCAGCACATCACATGCACATCACATGTTGCTCCTGAGTCTAACTGCCTGGGTTCCCCAGCTCTTTTAATTGTTGGCGTCGCAGCGAGCCAATCATGTTTTTCTCAGTCCGATGGCAGAACAGTGAGAAGAGGACGTCGTGTGACGTCCAGAAGACCCGGCGATGGTGGTGGAAGTGGCAGGAAGCCCCTCTAAGTGCTAGGAGCTACCCTGCCACGTGTAGAGGACAGCGAGTTGAGAAAGGAAGACCCCAAAAGAAGCATTTGCCAGAAGGAAGACAGAAGACACTGAGATCAAGCCCAAGAAGTGATAGTTGGTGTGGAGCCCTAGTAAGGGCTAAGAACGCCCCTGTCAAGAAGACAGCGGGGACCCGAGCTCCGAAGAGGAGAAGCGGCACCGCCGGCTGGAGGGTCTGGAAGACGCAGAGCAGGTAAGTGCCTTAGTCCTGTATGATAAGCACAAGGCCCATTGGCAAGGTAGGGGGCACAAGGCCCTGGCCCAAAAAGGGTATTTGGGCACTAGCTCATAGGAACGGTCATTGGGCACCAGGCTTTTATAGTTAGTAAAGGGGCGCTAGGCCCATTATAGTTAGGGAAGGGGCGACATGCACCTTATAGTTAGTAAAGGCACCAGGCCCCATAGCTAGTTGGGGCACAAGGCCCCTAGGATAGTTTGTGGGTGCAAGGCCCATTAGTTAGGCTAGGCGCAAGGCCCATAAGGTAGTTGGGCAAGAGGCCCATAGTTAGTGTCAGGGCACAAGGCCCATGATGTAGCACAGAGTACAAGAACCTAAGTTTGCTGGGTACCAGGTCCCTATAGTTGGGTATCCACCCCTTTAGACGTTAGGAGAGCGCTAGGCCCTTGTGGAGAGTAGGGCGCTAGGCTCTTGATAGAGTAATAAGACATTAGGCCCTAGTGGTTAGCGGGACACTAATTCCTTGTGGATAGCAGAGCAGTTGGTCCTTACAGTTGCACAGCAGGGCACTAGGCTCTGGGTAGTGTAGGAGGGCGTTAGGCCCTGAGTAGTTAAGTATTTAGGTTGCTGATAGTGGCATAGAAGGCCCCTTGATCCGGTCCGGAAGGGCACCTAAAGTCCTGAGCCCCAAGACAAGGTGGGCTTAACAGCCGGGGTTTAGGCTGCAGGCAGAGGCCTGCTGATTGGCTGTGTCTCAGCAGATACTGGTGGCCCAGAGCAGAGGTAGGATTGGTCCGCTCCCGAGGGTGAAGAAGTGATCATTGGTGAGGTAACTGGCAGGTAACTTGACAAACTGTTTGTTATTTGTATGCATCTCTCTCCTTTAGTGTATTTCCCTGCAGGATCCAGGAGTCAGACCTTCCCTGAAGACGGTGCTGAGATGGAGAACGGCTGAAGTGGATCCGAAGTGGACGGTAAGTGGTCCATCATTTAGAATGTAAGACATATGTGTGCAACTGCTCCACAGGCGTTACATCTGCACAACTTGGTATTTTCTGTGACGCATACAGTATGTCTCCTGTCACAAACCCTGGTGTACTTTTGAATGGATATACACCAGGCAGATCATAGAACATCCATTACTGCCTAACTCTGCAATAGTTTAGTCCTGTAGAAATAAGCATGGGTAAATTACATCCAATAAGCTCCTCCTATTCCTGGTCGATTCACCATGCAATGCTGTGACAAGATGTAAATATACCGAGCCGAGAGGAGAATGGCAGAGAGTGGAGGCTCCTTATTGGGTAAAATTCCTCTATGTCTGCAGTAATGCCTGCCTATTGGGAGGAGTGAGAGTAAAGTTATAGGTTAATCAACATCTTATCAGTGTTCTCTCCTTTCTGTTTCTGTCAATAGGCAAGCAATGCTAGTATAGGTCTGCACTGCAATTACTTTTAAGCATAGCCGTCCTGATCACAACTATCTGTCAGGTCCAGCTCATAGGAGTTCAGAGTCTCTTTTGCTAATGGTGGAAGACCAGCCCAATGAGCAATTGCCCTCTAGATAGATAGATAGATAGATAGATATTTGGGTGTGATTCTTGTCTCAGCATATTAATATAAAATAGGGTTTTCAATGAAAGTTCAGACATGTATCACCTCTTCAATAATGCTTTGTTTCCTCTGTACTATAAATTGGTCAAGTTCTTTCATAACTGCATCAATTCCAGTGTTCTTCAATACATCTTTATTATCCTCAAGTATTTCATGAGGAATTCCCTGTAGGGAAAATAACATAATAGTGTATGTATTATAACAAAATAACAAATATATTTATATTGAGGTCTAAGGGGCATATTCAATTGTCCATGTTACTTGCAAAAGTAGCGTGGCGTTAAGAGTATTACCCGTATTACGGTAATTCTAAGCCGGATTTCAGCTCCCTGAAAGCCAGCGGTAAAGGTACCGTAATAACGGTAATAGTTCGCAAGCCGCGTTACTTTTGCGACTAACACGGACAATTGAACATGCCCCTAAAACTTGAACATTTTCTCCATTTCTAAACCGTTTATCACTATTGTCATACTACAATTTTATTTTAAAGATAACAAGTGTGCATATACATTGTACATAAATTGTAGGGGTAACAGCAAGCATATCATGAATGATGGAATGTGTATTCAGTATATCAGCAATAGTAGGCATACAGTCATTCATAACTACAGCTAGCTATCACTGCATGGATATATTTTGTATATGTGGTTATACATTGTTTTAGGCCTTGCAAAGAAATCTTTGTTCCAGCAAATAACTTATTGATGACCAAATGCAAATGCACCTCTGAATATATATCTAAGCTAAACTAACCTCAGCATGAGATTTACATGCAGCTCATTTAAAATAGCACACACATTTGTATATCTCCCTACTGTAACTACTATTCTACAAGCCTATTCATCGTTGTTCCTTAGGATTTTGGCTAAGTACCTAGTGGATAATGTAACTAAAATCAATAGATAGTGCTATATTAAAATTTGATAAATGAAATGATATTAATTGAGGAGCTTGATTATTTTTAAAAACAAACCCCAATCCATTATTTATGCCAAAATGCATTGAACATGATTGCACATTCTGTTACATTTTCAAACAATTTTCTAGTACCTTATCTAAATTCTATAAAATCACAGACTATTAAATGTTAAAATATTAATATTAAAGCAGCAATCTCACATGGAGATTTTATTTCTTTAAATAGCAAGGTAAGTACCTTTTAAGAATGCATTTGATCATTGTCCTTAGCTGTTCAAATCATTTTCTCCTTTTCAAAAGCTATATGGAGTCTTGGCAAATATGGCTGCCAAACACAGACACTGGCAGTCCTGCTACACAGACATTGGCTCACAGCATGTCATGTGATGGCATATGGGGGAGAAGGAGGGGGAGATGTCACAGTGCAGACAGAGCTCAGCGGAGCATTCCAAAGACTCTGCTCACTATGTCATGTGCCAATGCGACTGTGGTTAACATGGTAATCTATGATACTGTACAGAATTATAAATCATTAATAGCAGCCTGAAGAAAAAAACCTAGGGAAAATGGCAAGAACCAATATTCTTACTATAGCCATTGGGTTGTTGATTTAAATGACAATAATACGAAATATAATTGGTTTTAAAGAATAAATGTTTTCCCATTTAAAAGTTGGACGAGCTAAAAATACAGATTTTTAAACATATTTCAACTTTATTGATATTGTTTAAATACGTTGCATCCTAAAACAAGTTATACATCCCATTTAAAACTGAAGAAGGCTCTTCCTAATAACCTATATGAGAAATACTTACATTTTCCCACCTAGCAGAAAGAGCAAGTAAAACTTTCCTAAAGGGCAACAGTTATCTTAGAATTTCTGTTTGCCCAAAGCAAAATTTCTGGTAGCTACATATCAGAGAGGCAGCATGTTCTAAGACTGGTTGGACTGCTGTATGTCCCTCTGTGATTTCTAAAACTTGATTGGCTGTTGGGTATTAAAAGAGCAGTCAGTATTCCTGCTATCTAAAGAGTAAAACCCATCCAGGATTGAAAACTGGCTCTCCATCACTATTCTGAATTTTAAAAATGTCAATTGATTTATTTTTCAATCTAGTTGGTGTCCAGCTCACAGAGCAGCACAGTAAAAGGTCCATAGCAGTCCTAGGCATACATGAAGCCCTGGAATGGTGCAGATATGAGAGGCGAGGTAAGTGTCTTTTGACCTTGTATCAGTAAAAAGATTTTGCTAGGGCTATTATGAGTATCTATGGACCATCCTTGGAAGATATGGGCTCCTGTTGCAATTCATTGAGAGGCTTAAATTCTTGCACAAATAGCCAGAGAGCTTTCCTCTGCTTAATGGTTGGGTGGGTAAAACTGCAGGTGGACTCAGGGGTGAGGCATGGTTGCTCCATGACCCCACTATATGTGTTTCTTATTGATCATCTGATAAGGATGTTAGATGATGGATCATTCACAGAAGTATATCTGTATCTGGCCCTAAGAAATCTCTGAGGGTGGTTTCCTATGCAGATGATGATACAGCTGTCTGAATATTAGATGTTTCTGGGTCCCAGATCAATCATGAGAAAAGTGAAATTTTCAGGACAGGGGAGGGAGGGACAGACAGGTATCAGGGTAGTAGAAATCAAATTAGGTCATGGTGTTTATGCCTAACAAAATTGATAAGAAAACCTTTAGGCTGCCTCATCCAATGTAGCGCAGTGTAAAATATGGAGTTTATCTAGTAGAAAAATACGTTAGCTCATCAAAACCTTTTTTTTTACTCCCTGTTCCACTTTGCATCAGCTACATGTGTCATTTACCAGTAAATATGCAGGATTTTCTTTCCAATTATTATGCCAAAGGAAAGAGGAATGATTGGGAATGATGAAATCTGCTCTTTTCTTTACAACATTTCTGTTAAATACAATTTTAGTAGTATTTTGTAGACAAACCTCCTTTGTGGCTAGAGGGGTTGCAGGCCTAGGTATTCCCTTTTCTGGGAGACTGGGTAAATGCTGGTTTTATGAAGAGTAGTATAAAACCCAAAAACTATAATCTGGTTTATGTTGCCCGATTCATGAAGGCTCTGAGACAGTGGAAAGTTAAATTAAGTTTGTACCTAGGAAACTGATGGACAGGAAAATCTTGAGCTGTGCCCTTTTCATGATCAACTGGGAGGTTGGTCCTGGGCGGTTGCCCAGACTGCGTTTTGAGAACAAGACTCATGTTATTCACCTCCATATAATCCTCTTAAAGATGAGGGATATTGTCTACTTCTGCTTTTATGGGAAACCTGAAGTGATATATTATTTATGTCCTTAAATGTCCATGAGAGGAATTGGTTGGAATCGAAGTACCACTTCCTGATTGAATGTCCCTTAAACATACAGGTATATTAAAATGTTGCCAGCACCTAAGCTATCACCTACCTTTCTGGTTCACAATATTATAGGAGTGGCTAAGAAGAGTTAGAGGGTAAATGACTAAAGTGTGGTTTGAGCAAATCTCAGGTTTTCATGCGATTTCCAAAGGGTGCTGTATTAAACCTCACATTGCATTACATGAATCCAAACCGTAAGGTCTCAAACCGCATTTGTGGTTTGGAAGCCTTGCTGGGATACTAAGGGCTAGATTTACTAAGCTGCCGGTTTGAAAAAGTGGGGATGTTGCCTATAGCAACCAATCAGATTCTAGCTATCATTTTGTAGAAGGTACTAAATAAATTAAAGCTAGAATCTGATTGGTTGCTATAGGCAACATCCCCACTTTTTCAAACCCGCAGCTTAGTAAATCTAGCCCTAAGTGTCCCATTTATCAAGCGGCAGTTTACCAAACCGCATTGTAAACCGCCACTGAATAGTCGAAAAAAGACATGGTTCCAACAGGTAATATAGTTTAAACCACATGTCTTTTGAGCTATCTCGTCTATCAGAAAGGGAAATAAATAAAAAATGTAAATTTCCTTAATTCTCTAAAAACTCAGCCAACCCAGCATTGGGCCCATTCATCTAGGAAGAAGTCCAAAAAAATTAACGAGCCCTGCACCTAGAGAGTACTGACCCAATTCCGACTAGCACTGACTAGTTGCTGTTGGTAAATACTTGCTAGTCAAATGATGCCGATTACTGGTCATATGGATGCTAATTACTGGTGAAATGTGGTAGAGTATTAAGGAGGTTGTATTAAAATGGGACTTTGTCATAATGCTAAAAAGGAGTAAGGACAAATGAATTTAAGTTATATGTACAAAGCTTTTTTTTTTTTTAAATTCATAAATAATTTTTTTTTCATTTGTGGGGGGGGGGGGGGCTTATCCTGCATTTCATGGTTCAAAACTTGCTGCAGAATGCTTGAAACCCTGTGGATGCCACAAAGTTTACAGAAAAGACTTTCATTGGGAAGTACATCCTACTATTAAAAATTAGATACAGGTGGACATTCCCTTCAAAGTGTTCCAGTGCTTACCTCTATTGCATGAATTGCAGTGTGCAGCATAGGAAACACATAGGAGGAGAATGTATTGTTTTTCATCACTGATGATAGGGGAACCTTGAAAAGAAATAGATTTAAACACTGAAAGGAAACAGTCACGAACAATGAATAATGCATTACGTTATACAGTATATATAGCTGTGTTTTGCAGCCAATATTACAAAGATACAATGTCAAGTTGATTTTTATTTGGAATTAGACTACCAAGGTAACTGCTAATTTGTGCCAAGACAACTACCAATTGTTTGCAGTACAGAGACAAATCACAAGACAACAAGAAATAGCTGTAAAGATAAAAGCTGCAGCTCCTACAAAACAACAATATCAGAGACTTTTTTTTTACAAAATATTATCCCCAAAAAATATGCATTCCTTAAAGCAACACTTAAACATAAATATAAGTCATACATAATTTTGAATGAAGTAAGCCTTACAAAAAACCATACAATTTTATAGTAGGTGAAATTAAGATTAAACCCTGAATTTTACTCATCTATGTGTCACAAAATCCATCAATGGTCCCTCTCTGCTCTTCTGTATACTTGTGAAGTTGGACGATCACCATCCCGTATGAACTTCCCATGGCATACAAATGGGATGTACCCAGGGGACGGGCATTGACAACATCACTGGCTTTTTGAATTAGATGAGTAGGAACAGTATACAAAAGGACTGGTGTATGGCACATCACAAGTACGATAATGCGAATATTACACATAATGATATTGTTGAGTTTTATATTATCCTTCACATATCCACATGAATAAATTCAACATTGAATTTTACTTTAAACTTTTTATCTGTTCAGCAATACACACAACTAAACTTTTACAGATATTTCTGCATAGTCACCTTATCAAAATATGAAGAAAGCATTTGGGATAACCATGGCTACATATCGAGGCTTAAACATGTATTTGTTAAATTATCAACACATTTGCTATTAAAAATATTTGCTTAATAATAAAGTTGTAATAGAGGAATAGGACAGGGGGATGGTCCTGAACAAACATTGACACAAAATGTGGTCTTGCATTCTTTTTACTGCCAACACTACATTGCCATTGTAAGGACTCCAGCGGTTTGTGGGTAGGTGTCACTGTGGGAGGATTTGGGAGTGCTGTGTTTGAGTGTATGAGTTTTGAATCATATGTTGAGAGTTACTTGTGCATTTGTGAGTCACTCATGAATTCAGAGATAAGAAGAGTCAAGAATAGGCAATATGCCTGAGCTCTGAGAGAGATATAAACCAGTGAAGCTGCAGGGATCAAAATAGAAATCCCAAAGGGTTAAGACCATACTTGCCAACTTTCTATTGTTTCTCTCCAGGAGATCCCAGATGGGGAAGGGGGTGGACGCGGCGAATCGTGTCAATTTGTCCCTGCCCCCGCTAAGAAATCAACATTTTGTCGCAGGGGACAGGGACAAAATGACACGATTCACAGCAAATCGCGTCATTGAAGCCCCCGATGGGCAGGACGCGGGATAATTGCCTGCACTCCCTGGATTCTAGGAGACCTCCCCGGAATTAGGGAGTCTCTCGGACATTCTGGGAGAGGTGTTAAGACAGAATGTGAAGTTACAGCAAGTGTGCTGACTAAGACAGTGTAGAATGTCACTAACCGATCTTTATCTAATACCGCTTTCATACTGCCGCCCCGGCAATATCCCGGGTTTTTCAAGCTGGGTTTTTGCCGGGGCTCGGAGCGTCCCAGCTCATACACACCATTCATACTGCACCTCGGACCCGGGAATTTCCCGGGTTGACCCCATTTATACTGCACAAGTCTGTGCCCTGGCAATTTGTGGGAGTCATCACCAGAGCAGTTTTCATTGGCTGAAAAATGGTGATGTCATTGAAAGGTGACTGGCTGTCTGCCAGAGACAGGCAGACAGCCAATCAACTTGTTTTCTGTGCAACCTGGGTTGAAAAACCCGGGTTGCACCATTCATAGTGCAGGCAACCCGGGTCCGACCCGGGAATTACCCCTCGATAAATCCTGGGTTGAAGACCCGGGTTTTTAGACCCGGGATTTTTGACTTGTACCAGTCATACTGCACCAAGACCCGGGTCGTTTGAGCTCGCCCCGGCAAAAACCCGGGATTTTGGTGCAGTATGAATGGGGTATAAGTAGTATTTGAGAGTATTGGTGCTTGCTCAGAAGTATCCAAGAGACTTTAAGGCTGTAACAAAAATACAAAATATAACGAAATATAAAATATAACCTGGACACTATTAAAAGCACTCTTTCTTAATACATGGTTGCACACCCTTTGGCAACAATGACTACCTCTAAAGCTAAACATTTCTTGTAACCATCTATATGCAGGGTTCATATTCCCAATGGCAGATTTCCAAAAATTTACAATTAGATTGAGATCAGGGGGTAAATGTATGAAGGCGCGATTTTTCAAAATCAGCGATTTTCTCGGGAGAGTTGAAACTCGCAGATGTATGAAGCTGAGATTTCATCCAAAATCGCCAGAGTTGTGCTTCTGTCAAAATCGCTATTTGCAAAATCGATAGAGATCAAACTCCCGACTGTTTGCCACTGCAGCTATACAAGTCTCAAATGTATAAAGCTGCTATTAAGCAAACTTAGGAGAGTTTGCTTTCAAACACACCAGATACAACACGCTGCATTCTAGCAGCGAGTTGTATAAACACATCACTGTTACACTGCCTGTCATACAGCTGCTGGCAGCTGTCAAAACTGTAAAGAATAGATATAAGTTAAAAAATAAATAAAAAGCGTGGGGTCCCCCTTTATTCAGTCTTAACCCTAGTGCTGCCAGCCCACTGCTGGTTCCGTGAAAATCGGGGGATCCCCCCGATTTTCATGGAACCACCACTAGACAAACCAGCCTGGGTTGGAGGCACTATAGCAGGGGGACACGCGGCAGGAGTCCCCCTGCCATAATAGCTAACCAACCCCAGGCTGTTCAATGCTGGGCTGAATTCCCTAGGGAGTGGGGTCTGCCGAAAAAAATGAGTGCCCCCCCCCCCTAGGGACACCCAGCCCAGTGCTGATAGCACTAGGGCTCTTCCTACACCCCTGGGCGGTGGGTGTAGGGTAATAGCGCCGATATAAATGTAAAAAAACAGACACCATTTTGTTTTGTGGAACTACAAGTCCCAGCCAGCCAGGTTGCCCTAAATAGTGTGGGCATGCTGCTACTTGTATAACTACAAACACCAGTATACCCACGGCAGCCAGGGCATGTTGACACTTGGAGAACCACAAGTGCCAACATGCCCTGACACCCACGGCTGGCTGGGACCTGTAGTTCCACAAAATAAAATGTTTACAAAATCACAGCACCCTCATTAAAACCACATCCATTTAATAAAAATAATAAACCCACAATAAAGACAGTAAACACCCTCATTGATAACATATATTTTTATTAAAAATAATAAATACCCTATACTCGCCAATGAAGTTTTCATCTCTCGTCAGCAGCTTTCAATCCAAAAATGGCTGTAAACAAAGTCCAAAATAAATTTGTATCCAAAGTCCATGCTTGCCCCTGTCCCAAAGAAATTTGTACTTCCAAATTTCCATGCTTGAAAATGTCCAAAATAAGTTTGTATTTCCAAAAGTCCATGCTTGAAAATGTTCAAAAGAAATTTGTATTTCCAAAAGTCCATGCTTGAAATCTGTTCAGTTTTTCTGCCCAGAGGGGCCCATCGTTGCTTGAAGTCTTCCTTTCTTCGGCCAAGGGGGCCCCATATTTGTAAGATCCACGATTCTTCTGGCTTGATTGAAGAAAAATAAAAAAGGGAGGAGCCGCCGCAAACAGCTCCTACCTAGTAGGAGCTCCGATGCGCAATGAGCTTAGCTCATTGCGGTAGTTCTATTAATAGTATTAGGGGATTTTCTCACGGTCGTGGAAAATGGTCATGGGATTTTAACACGCTGAAAAAATCGGACCTTGATACATTTACCCCCAGGACTCATTGTTGGCCAGTTTAAAACCGTCCATTTTTTCCTGTCAACCATTCTTTTGTGCTTTTGTGTGTGTTTTGGGTCTTTATCATGCTGGATAACCCATGTTCTTCAACCCAAATCTAGTAGCACATTTTTCTCCAAAATGCCTTGGTAATCCTCAGATTTCACGATTCATGCAATCAAGGCCTCCAGTACCAGAGGCAGCAAAGCAGCTCCACAACATTATGGATCCTCCACCATGTTTAACCATAGGTAGCGTGTTCTTCTCCTTAAAAGCTTGATTTTGTCACCTATAAACAAATGGCTGGTCTGCATCGTCAAAGAAATGGGATATACTGGAGATTCCCGTGGCGCCAAAAATAACAAATATAGTATAGGTGTAGCAAAACCACTTTATTAGTACAAGTGGGTTAGAAGGTCCAGTACCACAAATAGCAGACAGTAGTATAAATGTAAAAGCAATCGGATACTGCTATTCAGCTGGATGGTGGCAGTAATCCTATACCAATGATATGTCAGATAGGTACATAAATGAACTCTGATAATAAAGAGTTCAATCGCCACAAATAATTTCTCTGAAGTCAAAATGTACAATGATGGATGCAAAATGCATGTGAATACTCAGTGACAAAATAACAGACTGTAATTCAGTATGCAAAGTAGACAGGGTGCAAATATATACCTGTTGACTGGCATAGATCAGACGTCAATGCTGGTGCCAATGGATATAGATCAATATGTGGTCTCTAATAGTAAAGAGTTCAATCGTCACATATGATACAAATATGCAGTATATTGGACATCAATCTGTATAAAGATATGAGGTCCCAATTAGAAGGAGTCGGTGTTCACAGTCTATTAGACCGATAAGCATTCTTCCATATGGGCCTCGTGAGTGTGCACGATATAGTCCCTGGTAGGTGCAGATATCGCTGTAACCGACGAACCTTCCCAAACTGTAGTTGATTGTAAAGTATAAATAATCATATGTTGAAGTACTGCACAGACAATAGTGTCAGTGTAATAGTGAAGCAATCTTGCATCTGTTTAAAAAATCACTGAGTGTGATAACCATGGGTATGTCTTGTGTAGACTGACCCAAATGTTAATAGCGAGGACATGATGTGCTGCAGTGATGCAGTTATCGATAGACTCCAAATGGAATAGTCTTCCACTTCTAATGGATGCCATATTAGAGGGGACTTACCCGATCCCGGGTGAAGTGATAGACTCTCTCCTATCTTAAATGTCTCGCAGTGAAGAGATACTCCCGGTGAGGCGATAGTGTGTCGGCGGAAGTGATGTCAAGCCGCGGCCGCAGCTGGGTGAACTTCCAATGTCGATCCGCGCATGCGCATGCGGCTAAATGGAGAGAATGTAATCTCCGCTCTGATGTGACAGCATGTGAAGTCAAAGTTATGACTGTGCTGGTATCCTACGCGTTTCGCCAATGATGGCTTCCTCAGGGATAGTTAGATCGCCTATGGGGAAGTATCCCTATATAGCAGTCGGTGGGCATGTATGTCAAATATGATTGGTCCCATAACGGTGGGCTGGAATCTATCCACCAATCATAGCCAAGGATAGTTTAAACTGTTGTTGTGCCATGTGTGTTTGTATAAGGCACTTGGATTGAAGGGTGTGCTAGCGAAGATGTTAAATGCAGGATAGTTATGCAGAAAAAATGAGTAAAGCATCAAAATAAAAATTAAAGGAATTTGGACAACTCAAAGTCAATATTAAGACCATGCGGTTTGAGCGTTTTCAGAAGATAGATCCATTTTGATTCTTCTCTGGATATACGTTCTGTGTAGTCCCCACCTCTCCATGCTGGTGGTACTTTACATATCCCCATAAAGGTTAGCAGTGTGGGGTCCTTCTTGTGATGTTTAGAGAAATGATCTGAAACACTATGTGCTTCAAATCCTTTTTTAATGTTCCGGAGATGTTCTGATATTCTTATGTGTAAGTTTCTCCCAGTCCTTCCAACATATTGTTTGCCACATGGGCATTCGAGCAGATAAATAATGCCCCTGGTGTCACAGGTCAATTTGTTTCTCACTTTATGTACTTCTCCTGTAGAGTAAGACTTGAATGATTTAATCGGTTTTGTATCTTTCTTTTGGCATGTTTTGCACGCTTGGCATCTGTTACAATAGTAGAAGCCATTTTCATTATCTTTAAGCCACGTGCTCATTTGCTCCTGTGTATTGGGTTGTATGCCGCTCTTGACTAGTTTCTGTTTCAGATTGTCTGCCCGTTTGTAAGTGAAAGAGGGTTTGGCAGGTAATATTTCTTTAAGGTCCTCATCTCCTAACAGAACATGCCAATTTTTTCTAATGATGTTCTCAAATTGTTTAGAATCGTTGCTGAAGCGGGTGATGAAAGGGATTTTATTGGCAATGGTGTCGGGACGTTTGTTTTTCTTTACTAGTAGGGCCTCTCTATTGGTTCCCCTAATCTCCAAATAGGCCTGTCTAACAAGGTTTGGATCGTAGTCTCTTTCTAGAAACCTATCCCTCAAGACTGAAGCCTGTGCATCATATTGCTCAATGGTCGAGCAGTTTCTTCTCAGTCGTATAAATTGCCCTTTTGGGATGTTTCTAAGCCAGTTATTATGGTGGTTGCTTGTGTACGGGATAAAGGAGTTACAGTCTACTTCCTTTAGGAAGGTTTTTGTTTCGATTCTATTGTCCTTAATGTGGATATCTAAATCTAAAAATTCAACTCTATTTTGACTGATATTGGCTGTGAATCGGATGTTAAGGTTGTTATTATTAATGTGCTGGAGAAAGGAATCGAGTCCTTCTCTTGTGCCTGTCCAAATACAGAGGACGTCGTCTATGTACCTTTGCCATAGATGGACATGATCTGAATGAGGGTTGTTTGCCCATATATGTTCATTTTCCCAGTGGGCCATAAACAGATTCGCGTAACTTGGTGCGAACTTCGTACCCATCGCGGTCCCGCGAATCTGCCTATGGTATCCACTGGGGGCCCAGAAGTAATTATGTTCTAGAATGAATCGGATGCTATCTAGCAGAAATTCTATTTGTTGTGTGGGTAGTTCTAAATAGTTAGAGAGGATACATTGTACATGTTTGCATCCTGCTTCATGATCTATTATGGTGTATAGTGACGTGACGTCACAGGTCATAAAAAATAAATTTTCCTTCCAGTTTACTCTGCTAAGGACCTCTAAAGTGTGGCTTGTGTCCCTAAGATAGCTTTTCTGTTTAGCCACTATCGGTTGCAGGAAAAAGTCGATGTAACTGGATAAGTTAGTAGTAAGTGAGTTGATACCAGAGACTATGGGCCTGCCGGGGGCGGATTGGTCAGTGATTTATGGATTTTTGGTAATTGATATAGTACTGGCAGTCTAGGATCTACTGGAAAAACAGGAAATTAAATTTTATACACGGTATACTTTTCGTTACAAATATGTGCTTAGTTCTCACCGGATGTATTAGTTTTTCAAGCTCTTGAAACTCCTTATCTCTTTTTCCATTTTCTTGAAGTTTTATTTTCTTCAGTTTATCTCCGTCATTTCTTCCACAGAGAAACGTTTGATCCTAACGATAAACACAATATATCAATTTGATTGCACAGAGGTTTTGCTTGCTGCATAAATTTTTCTTTGTATGTGTAGCCCCTTTTAGCAGATCCCCACTTACTCTAAACACACAATCCTCCACCAGGTTTAAGGAGTGGAAATAGTGAAGATTGTCCTATAGATGGGCACAGATAACAGGACATTGTAGAGTGTTAGAAATGCATACCTTTCTATTATGTTCTATTATTAAAAATGTGGGTAATTGTTGTGGTACCATGGACCTTCTACTTATACCTGTTGGACTGACTCTCCTTACCTACTGGGGAGGGGCCTACACTATTAATTGAAAGAAAAGAGCAGTGTTTATAAAGTTGAAGGAGTGACAATTAACCATCTATTTGAGAAGGACATCCACAGGCTAGTCTATCAGGAAGGAGTGTTATTTAGACTTTTTATCAAAGTGACGGCTATCCATTGCCTTTCCAATGGGAGAAGGATTGTTATATGTTCTTTATTTGAAACTAGGGGATACATATGGTTTTGGTCTTGAAACTGGGGTCCAAAGAATTGAGCTCCCCTAAGAAGTACACAATTGTGGTCTAAAAGGTTACATATTTGAACTCTTTGCATTTAAGGCTAACCTGCAAAAATGATCTGCTACAGAGGGAGTGATTATACAGCTATTAGATCCTGGCGCTGGCAATCAACATTTTCCTGACTGCCGTGACTAGAGTTAGGACCCTTCTTGTGACAAATGGAAGAGAAAGGGGGTGAATGGTTGGAGGTGAGTATCTCCCAAATTGTGAGGATCCCAACATGGGGTGGGGGTCAGAGGCGAACTAGCGAGCTGTGGGCTCCGATGCAGGGAAACGGGGAGGAGGGAACTAGGGTCCACAGCTTGTTAGTTCCCCGTGCAGCAGGCCCCATTATCTCCATGGGCCCTGGTGCACTGCACCTGCTGCACCAAAGGTAATTTTGCCACTGGTGGGAAAATTGGGGTCTTGTAATGATAAAGTTAACTTACTAATGATAAATTATGTAGGCATGTGGTGCATAATATTTGTGAAATTGTGCTATTTACACTCCATACGCATAGATTGATATAAGCCCAATTTTCCCTTGTATCAACGACCGACCAGCATTTGCTTTGCCCAGTTATTTACAGGATCACAACCTTAGATCTAAAATTTGCATGCCGTAATAACTAAAATGTAACATCAAAGATTTTCCTATTAGCACCTTGGGATAAGTTCTTTAATAAATAACTTTTTATTTATTATTATTTGATCAGAACTAAATGAGAACCAATAAATAATGAATTGTTACCCTTAGTTTGAAAAATCACATTTCAACTAAAAAAAGTCAAACCTTTTCTGGATAGGAAAGAAACATAAGCTTATACGCTTGAGAATTCTTTATCCAATTTTTAATGAAACGGCTGTTTCTCAGTGTGTCCTTAACTTCTTGGCCAGCTAACTTGAATCCAAACTCTGATAGGAGAACCACAACATCCACCTAAATGACGGGTACAAATTTCAGCTGTTAAGGTACATTCAAATGTTTTCTCTTTGACTACATAAAAAGACACAGGTTCCTCAAGTTCATTCATTCATAAATGCTCTTAATCCAAGGAAAGGCAAAACCCTGAATGAGGCATATTGTGTGTAGATGAACAACGTGCTTCCTTTCCTTCAACTCTAATCTGTGAAGTGAGAGATATTGTGTTTTATGTGGATGCCTACTATTAGCGTTTTAATAGCCATGGTGGCATAGCTAATATATTGTTATATTTGGAGAGAAATATCTATATTATAAATTTAATTTTCTCTGTCTTCTTTTGGGGGACACTGGGGACATTGGGGTATAGAGTAGGGACAGGGCGAACTGGCACTTTAAACTTCTGTTTAAATAATTCCTAGCTCCTCCCCCTCTATACCCCATCTCCTTTCCAGCCTCAGTCTAGTTTAAGTGCCCGGCGAAAGGGCTGTGTCTGGGCTGCTCAGCAGCCTTCTTCTGTTACTTTTATTATTTTATGGCAGGAATCTGCAGTATGCAGCATGCGGCAAGCGCTGTATGGAGGGGGGGGGATCGGAGGTGCTGAGAGAGGTGCCTCTGTTGCCAGCCTTCCTCTCCCAACGTTTTCATACCCTCCTAGGAGCCAGGCACAGTCGTCGCAGGCTGTGTCCTTCCTCCTGATCGGACAGTCAGATAGACTGCAGACACTGCGTGAGGAGGGGTGGCAGAAGGTAAGTAAAACCCTCTCCCAGCACAGTGCTGAGTGGGGTAGAAAATTGCAGTGTGTCCCTGAGCAGGCTGCTTCTTACTAGGAGCAGTCATTCTATGAAAAAAAAAAAAGATTCTGTTTTTAGCTCAGGAGACAGGGTCAGACAAGGGTCACTAACATAGTGAGCTTTGCTAGGCACTGGATTGGTTGAGGACTGAATGTTACCAATTCAGTGCTGGGTCCTGGGGGAATCTATTACACTTCCTCCATGGTGGTCTCTCACTATTTTGTGTGCAGACACCAGAATAAACAGCCATTTTATAGCTCCCCTTTTCTGTCCTGAGTCCTGATAGAAATGGCACCACAACTTCAGGAAAATAAGCCAGATTTGATTGTAGTTCCCAGAATGAAGGTAATTTAGCTGTGAATTCTGACATGGATGCTCCTTCGGTTGTGGAGGAGATTCATTCGGTTCGCCAGAGTGTGGAGGAATTAATACAAGCTGTGTGTCAGGTACTTCACTTTCCTAAGTAAGAGGTTCCTCATGTTGCACAGGCTCCTTTTTTTGCACGGGAAAAAAAAAAAATTCTTTCTTTTTCCTGGCTTCTTCCTTATCGGAATATTTGTTGTCAGAGCCTTGGACTTCCCCAGATAGCAAGTTCCAAGTATTTCGGTGGCTGCAGCCGGTTTATCCTTTTTCTCCTGAAGTTTTTTGCTAAATGGTAGACGCTTCCACGTGTGGATGCTGCAGTTACAAGGTTAGCCAAGGTAACTACTATTCCTTGTCCTAACATAGCCACTCTTAAGGATGGTACAGAGCATTAGGTTAAGGCCGTCCTTAAGTTCATTTTCGTGGCAGCATGTGCCTCTTTCAGGCCTGCTTTGGCATCTGCGTGGGTTAACAAAGCAGTAGAATGCTGGTCAAAATACCGTTTTCAAGGTTTGTTGGCAGGCAGGCCTTCCTCTGAACTGCTTCCATTAGTGGAGCAAGTTCAGAGGGCGATAGATTATTTACGAGAGGCAACTACATACGCAGGACTGATTGGTGCACGTATTTCTGCCTCTTCAGTTTCAGCTCGTCGTATTCTCTGCCTTAAGTCCTGGAAGGCTGATGGGGAGTCTGAAAAGATTCTTGAGACCATACCGTTTTCTGGGGGTCTTTTGTTTGGACCCCAGCTTGATTCCATTATCAGTCAAGCTACAGGTGGAAAGGGCACTTTTCTCCCAGTTAATGCTCCCAAACAAAGATTATCCAAATTCCAGTCCTTTCAGTCCTCAGGAAGGTTTCGGGGTTAAGATTCCTCAGGCCAATCTTCTACAGGCCAGTCATCAGCACCTAGGGGTGGTTTGCTGCGTGGACGCCAGGCCTAGTCGGTTTGACGTCCAGCAGCGAAACCTGCAAACAAGCAGTCCGCATGACGGACATTTTGCTCCTCCGCTGTCGCCAGTGGTGTGAGCTCGTCTTTTCTTGTTCAGGGATCAGTGGTTGCAGTATACTACTGATGTCTGGGCTTGGGTGTAGTGGATTGAGGATACAAGATCGATCTGCTCGGTCTTTTTCCCAGACAGTTTTTGCCATAGGGCTACCCACTTGTCCACGAAAGCAACTTGTTTTACGAGAAACAATTCTATCCCTCCTTTATTCCGGAGTGATGATTCCTGTGCCAGATTCTCAGAGAGGTTTGGGTTTTTATTACAACCTTTTTCTCGTACTAAAACCAAAGGGCTTATTCAGACCAATTCTGACTCTGAAACTCTTTCAACACCCATGTCACAGTGCAGAGGTTCAAGATCGAGTCTTTGAGCTCGGTCATTCACGGCATGGAACAAGGAAAATTCATGGGGATTCTAGAGATCAAAAATGCCTATCTCCATGTACTTATCTAGAGGGGTCATCATTCCCTTTTGAGGTTTGCGGTTCGGTCACAGCACTAACAATTTCAGGCTCTTCCCTTCGGTCTGGCCACGACCCCACGTATCTTCACAGAGATCATGCCGGTCGTGGCTGCTCTGCTAAAGTCCAAGAGGATTACAATCATCCCTTGTCTGGACGATCTTCTTTTAATGACAGAGTCTCCAAAGGTGCTTTAGGCGACATATCCAAGTAGTAATCCAGACTCTACAGTTTCACCGTTGGATTCTCAACTTCAAAAAGTCCAAGTTGCTCCCATCTCAGTAAATGATCTTTTTGAGTATTTTTATTTCACATTTGTCAAAACGGGTGTTCTTTCCAACCAAGACAGGATTCTAGCCTTGTAGAACAGAGTAAGATCTTGGTTGGTGGCAAGGTAGCCTTCGGTACATTTCGCCATGAGCGTTTTTGGCAACATGGTATCGACTTTCTAGCCCGTCCAGTTTGCTCAGTTTCATGCACGGCAGTCCCAGTTGCATCTTCTGTTGCAATGCAACAAATACCATGTGAATCTGGCAGCCCAGGTATTTCACCTGCCTCCGCAGACCAGTTAGTTGCTTCTTTGGTGGTTACATAAACAGATTCTCGCCAGGGGACGCAATTTATCAATTTAAAATTGGACTTTAATCACAAAGGATGCCAGCCTTCAAGATTAGAGGCCTTCTGTCTTCATACTCTGTTTCAGGGTTTTTCTACTCAAAAGGAATCCAAGCATCCAATCAATGTCTTTGAAATGTGAGCAGTCTTCATGCTCTTATAAGCGCACAACACTTGCTGCAGGGAAGGCCAGTGAAGATTCAGTCAGACCATGCTACGTCAGTGGCATATCTCAATCATCAGAGAGGTACCAAAAGTCCCTTGGCCATGCGGAAATTGTCCCTTCATCCTAAGGTGCTTCGTCAGTTGGTGGAATGGTGGGGTCATCCGAATGTCGACATGGTGGCATCTCGGATGAACCACAAGGTTCTCCTCTTCTGCTCCCGTGCAAGATGGTATATGGCTGTTGCAGTAGACGCCATGTCTGTCCCTTGGAGGTATTGCTTAGTGTACCTTTTTCCACCGGTAGCCATGCTTCCAAGGGTGTTAAGAAAGGTAAAGAGAGAGGGTGTTCCAGTTCTTCTGATAGCGCTGGATTGGCCGCAGAGGGCCTGGTACATCGACAAGCTCGGATGTGGCGGTTGCCGCTATGCTCAGATCTATTAACTCAAGATTCCTTTTGTCATCTACGTTTACAACGTCTGGCTTTAACGGTGTGACTGTTGAAGCTATGATCCTAAGCGCTAAGGTGTTTCTGAACTTGTGGTGCAAACCATGCTTTGTGCTCGGAAACCAACCTCTGCAAAGATTTCTCATCGAGTCTGGAAATCTTTTATTGACTGGTGTAAAAAGAAGGGATATCCTACTTCTTTTTGCTTGGCCAGGTTCGCTAGGTTCTTGCAGGACGGGTTAGATTGAGGTTTGAGCCTTAGTTCTCTTTAAGGTCAGGTGTCAGCTTTTTCTGTCTTCTTTCAACGAAACCTTGCTGTCATTCCTTATGTGCACACTTTCATTCAGGGCGTTCTCCATGTACAACCTCCATATGTTCTTCCTGTACCACCATGGGATTTGAATTTGGTGTTGAATGCTTTACAGCATCCGCCTTTTGAACCTTTGAATACAGTGGAATTCGGAAACGGTTGTGCCCATTTCTACTGTACGCACAGTTTTCAGAGCTTGCTGCTTTATCTTACAAGTCTCTTCTTGCTTTTCATAAACACAGGGCAGTTCTTCGAAACAGGACCTCTTTCCTTCCTACGGTTGTGTCTGGTTTTTATCTAAATCAACACATTGTCATTCCGTCCTGATTGATTTTATGTATTCAGTTAACAATATTTCTATTGGTTTTCTCAATGTTGTCCGAGTCTTCTGATTTTATGTGCAGAGGTCTCAGAAGATGCACAAGACTGAAGATCTTTTGAGTCTCTATCATGCTCACAAAAGAGGCTGGCTAGCTTCTAAAGTTATTATTGCTAGGTAGATTACGGCTGTTATTCATCAAGCTTATAGTAAGGCTGGGAAGCCTGTCCCAAATAATCTATGCAAGCACTCTACAGGGTCTGTAAGTGCTTCCTGGGCAGCCCGCTATGGTGCTTCCAGAGAACAGTTGTGTAAAGCGGCCACGTGATAGTCTGTACACACATTCACTAACTTTTACAAGTTTAATGTGTTTGCATCCAAGAATGCAAGTTTTAGAAGAAAGGTGTTTCATGCAATTTCTTCTGAGCGTTCCCTCCCGTAGGGCAGCTTTGGGATGTTCCCGGTGTCCCTCAAAGGAAGACAGAGAAAATAGGATTTTTATACTTACGTAAAATCCGTTTCTCTTAGTCCATTGGGGGACACCGGGCACCCACCCTTAACGCTCTAGTTTCTCCTACTGTTTGACATGTAGTTGGTATGAGAATGTTGTTTGTTAATTTTATTCTCTTTTCCTGTTTCTCTCTATCTCCGCTTTCTGTGGGCTTGGTTAAACATAAACTGAGGCTGGACAGGAGGTGGGGTATAGAGGAGGAGGAGCTAGGGCTTAGTTAAACAGAAGTTTAAAGTGCCAGTTCGCCCTGTCACTACTCTATACCCCAATGTCCCCGGTGTCCCCCTATGGACTAAGAGAAACGGATTTTACATAAGTATAAAAATCCCATTCTTATGACGATATTGGAATTCTATGTGCAAAATGAAAGTCATTACTCGGTATAACATTCTGGGCACTGATGGTTAGAACATACAGGGTTTAATATGTTGCTCAATAGGGTAATAAAAATATGATATGGCTCCTGGTTCACACTTGGTGTATCACCATGAGAGTAGCTGCACTTGCAGAGGAGACTTGGGGAAACAGTGTTGTCTCCACAATTATAAGGCAGGGGAAAGTGATACTACTGTGAAAAACAAAGCTCCCACTTCATCTCCACCTGAAAACTCTAAAGCTTTAATGGATACTGACCCCGAATCTACAAGAATGTCCTGTTAGCAATGAATAAGCACACCAAGATGCTATAAATCAGTGTTGGCTAACCTGTGACACTACAGTCACAGCATGCTTTGCCAACATATAGCAGCTTATTGTGGAAGGGTATGCTGGGACTTGTAGTTTCAAAACACCTGGAGTGTCACAGGTTAGCCAACACTGCTATAAACACTATGAAAATAGAGTATATAAAAAAGTGCATTAGAATCACTAGGTTTGACATGAACAATCTTCAGGATCACACAAGTGCTTGAAGAATGGGATTACATGAGACAAAATGACAGATGTTAAAAATTTCTTACTGTCTATTAATGCCTGATTCTTTAAGGAAGGATATTTGGAGAATAGCCTTTAGAATAATAATAATTGTATTGACCAAGTGTATTGAAACTTTGAGGGAAGGAAACTCACTCTTTTGGGGAAAACTAAAACATTTAGTAAAGCATGACTCATTTTCTTTGTGAAGTGGTCACGGGTTGTCTGCGAACGCCTCTCATCCAACTCCCCCTCAACCAATATTAGCCAAAATATAAAATTATTAATTAGTATATCATTCTGAGAAAGGTAAAAAAAAGATGACAATAAACCATAAGGTTTCAGAATGTAATTTTATACTGACTTCTCCCTGAAAGTACAGAAAATAAAAGCCAAATTCCTGGATGTAAAAAGACAGCAGACATTGTGTCACAGCAGGTACAGCTGTGGTAAACTCCATTGGCTGGGAGGCAGAGAAATCAGGCAATTAAATTGTCAGACATTGCTAAGGTCACAGATAGGCAGTCAGCAGGATTGGTCAAACATTAGCAGTGGTCATTAACAGAGAATCAATCAGGAAATTTAAAGGAATGCAGGACTAAGGGCAGTAGAAGAATTGTCTGGCAAAGTCAGAAAACAAGATGAATTCCAGCAGCATTGGTCATCTTGAATAAGGGCAAATCGTTCAAGCAAACTGCATGCAGCAGTGACACTGGTGCTTAAGATTCAAATGTGTAGGTTGTTGAACATTCTACTGCAGTTCCATAATTACTGCATCCTGACATGAGCCCCCATCTTCAATTAAGACTTTGTCATCTGAGGGCTTGGAGTCCTCGTAGTTAATCAATTTCTTGACCAGAAAGGTATGATGGAGGAAAAGCAGGAAAAAATTAGTTTAAAATATAAAAGATAAGGTAGGGGGTATGTGTATACCCAGGTATGGCAGAGACTCCTTTACCCACACAAAGGGGAATTGTTTTTGTAGAATCAATAGTGAGTGTTGAGGTATATTGATAGGAAGGGCCTCAGATTTAATGTCATTCAATTTGTAGAACGAGGCTGCACTATAATGGTCCAAGATATAATTCAAAGCTGACAAGTAGATCTCCGAGCTGGTAACAAATAAGAATACATTGTCTGCTAACAGACACAGTTTGTGTGGTTATGAGTGGAGACTAATACCCGGGAAGTCAGGAGTCTGTCGAATTGTGTGGGCCACAGGTTCTATGGCAAAAACAAACATCAGAGGGGAAAGGGGGCACTCCTGCCTAGTATAATCGGTGATAGAAAAAGGGGAACATGGGAAGCCATTACTGAATACCTTCACGGAAGGTCCCTGTTATAAGGCCAATATGGAGTGTAGTATATTACCATGAATATCAAATTTAAGTAATACCTCTTCCAAATAAAGCCAATGGAGCCTATCAAAGACTTTTTCTGCATCTAGAGAAAGCAAAAGAAGCTCCTCTTGGGACTCAGACAGGAGGTCCACAACATCCAAAATGCGACGGTGTATTATCTGATGCCTGGCAGCCCAATATAAAGCCTGATCCGGGTGGATCAACTGTGGTAAAAAAGGGTTCAGACGATCAGCTATTAGCCTAGCGTAGATTTTCAGATTATTATTAGTAACGTATATGTCTATAACGCTATACGCTAACACTATAGGTCTATAATTCTTACAGTCGGAATGGTCCTTGCCAGGTTTCTGGATAGTTATGATTTGTGCTTCCAACAGCTCAGTTGGGAAGCTTCTACAAGTTAGTAAGAAGCTGGGCCAGCTCTGACCTAAATGTGGTATAGAAAGCATTAACAAAACCATCCCGACTAGGGGCTTTGTATTTCGGTAGGCGTTTGATAACATCTTCGACCTCTCGCTGGGACCAAGGGAGTTTAAGTAGCTCCAGACTATTTGTATCTAGTGAGGAGAGGTTCAGATGGTGGAGGAATGCAGAAATGGAGCCATCTGTTGGTTGTACAGTATCCTTGTCCTGCAAGTTATAGAGTTTGGCGTAGTTTTTAGCGAAATGATAAGCTATAGCAGCGGGATTGTAGTTCTTTTTACCTCTCAAGTCATGGAGGGCTTTTACTCGATATCTTGATTGTTTAACTCTAAGTTTGCGGGCCAGGAGCCAGCTGACTCTGTTGCATGTGGAGTAAAATTTCTGTCGCAGTTTGGTGAGGGATGATTTCATGTGAGATATAAAAAGGGTATTGAGCTGTTTCCTATGTTGTTTATTTCTCTTTGAAGGGCTTTGGTGGGGTGTGTCTGGTTTTGTAGTTCCAGAGTTGCCAAACTGGACTCGAAGGTTCGTTGGTGGGAGAGGTACTGTTCTTTTAAGCGGGAACCAATTTGGATGGCCGAGCCTCAAAGGACTGCTTTCAGAGCACACCAATGAGTGGAAAGGGAAAGGCAGCATAGTGGCTTAGTGGTTAGCACTTCTGCCTCACAGCACTGGGGTCATGAGTTCGATTCCCGACCATGGCCTTATGTATGTGGAGTGTCACTCACCGGACTGTGAGTGCCATTTCCCGTGTGTTCAGGAACCGTGGCCGTCCACCATCCTGAGGGTCTGCGCATGTGCAGCCCTTATCAAACCTTCAGTACCTGTTGCTTTCAATTGATTGGATGATCAGGCAACCCTTCCTATTTAAACCACCTGTGATCATTACCTGGGTGCCTGATCTTGGAGTCTCATTCCCCATGAGCCTCTGAAGGTGTTCCTGTGTTCCTCGTGTATTCAGCTCCTGCTGATTCCTGTTTACTGCTATTGTGGTTTCCAGACCACTTCTACTCTCCTGTGTTCCTCGTGCCTGCATTCAGTTGATTCCTATCTGCTATTACTACCGGACTCCTGTTCGTTTCAACTCTCCTGTGTTCATCGTGCCTGCACTCAGCTGATTCCTATCCGCTGCCTCCGTTACTTCTACAGAGTTCCTGATCGTCTCATCTCTCCTGAGTTTATCGTGTCAGCTCTCCGCTGCCTCTGTTACTACTACAGGGTTCCAGACCGCCTCTACTCTCCCGTGTTCAGCGTGCCTTCTCTCCGCTGCCTCCACCACTACTACTGGATACCAGACAGCCTCAACTCTCCCGTGTTCTTCATGTTTCCAGTTTCACTTACTACTGCTTCCTGAGCATTGCTTCGTTGATTCTGGATTACCTGCCGTGCGCTGCACCAACCTGATTACCGCTTCCACCCTCCAGTGGTCTCTCCTCCTGCAGACCTTCAGGCGTTCAGGTATCCCTGCACGTCTCTCTGACAGCCTGCTCTCCTGAACCGCGGTATGCATACTTTCCATTGACTTTGCTTTTGTATTGCATATCCATCTGGACTGAGTTGTGTTCTCCTCCGGAGCCTCCTATCCACTGAAGCTATTGTTACCATTGACTTTGTTTCCTATTACTTGGATAGCTATTGTGACTTTGTATACTTCTAGCAGTGCTTGTCAGTTATCGTTGTATTGTGGATATCATCGTGGGATCAAGTTCTGTGTGCCCCGTGTATACTCTGCTTTACATTCATCTCCTCGTGCCCCTCCTCACATATATATAGCAGTGGTACAACTTGCTGACGCAGACCACTGACTCCTGTTCCCTGTGACACCAGTTTCAAGTATCCTCTCACATAAGCAGTGGTACAACTTGCTATATGCAGACCACTGACTTCCCCGTTACCTACTTTCACTTGGATTCCATTCCTTCACTATAGACAGCGGTACAACTTGCTATACGCAGACCGCTGACTCTCACTACCTCCTCGCTACTCCTGGACATTCCTCCTCACTATAGCAGTGGTACAACTTGCTATACTCAGACCACTGACTTTCCTCACGTTTCCTTGTCCATCTGGTTCCTCGTGTACATTCATCTACTCATTACCAGTTGCTGCTAGTCATAGACTTTCCTCGAGCATTCTCTCACCATCTGCTGTTTCTCCTGTTCCGTTGTCACGCTGCTACCAGAGAACCATAGTACCAACTATATTACTCTGGTAAGTCCATCATCTGGTGATATCCTGGGCAAAGACTCCTAGTGCCCGTGACATGGAGTTTGTATATTCTCCCCGTGTTTGCGTGGGTTTCCTTCCGGGTGCTCTGGTTTCCTCCCACATTCCAAAAACATACTGTCACTCACCAGACTGTGAGTGCTTCTTCCCGTGTATTTAGGAACCGTGGCCGTCCACCATCCTGAGGGTCTGCGCATGCGCAGCCCTTTCAACCTTCAGTACCTGTCCCTTTAGTTAATTGGCTGATCAGGCAACACTCCCTATTTAAAGCACCTGAGTTCCATACCTCGTGGCCTGATCTTGGAGTCTCATTCCCCATGAGCCTCTGAAGGTGTTCCTGTGTTTCCTCGTGTATTCAGCGCTGCTGATTCCTGTGGTTTCCAGACCACTTCAACTCTCCTGTGGTTTCCAGACCACTTCAACTCTCCTGTGGTTTCCAGATCACTTCAACTCTCCTGTGTTTCATCGTGACTGTTTAGCTGATTCCTATCCGCTGCCTCCGTGCACTACAGTCTTCAGCTCACTTCAACTCTCCTGTGGTTTCCAGACCACTTCAACTCTCCTGTGTTTCATCGTGACTGTTTAGCTAATTCCTATCCGCTGCCTCCGTGCACTACAGTCTTCAGCTCACTTCAACTCTCCTGTGTTTCATCGAGACTGTTTAGCTGATTCCTATCCGCTGCCTCCGTGCACTACAGTCTTCAGCTCACCTCAACTCTCCTGTGTTTCCTCGAGACTGCACCAGCTGATTCCTATCCGCTGCTCTCCGTGCTCAACAGTTCCAGCTCAGCTCTACTCTCCCGTGTTTTATCGTGACTGCACCTGCTGATTTCTACCCGCTACCTCCGTGTACCTGCAGAGTCCTGCTGGCTGCTACTCCTCAGTTCTACTTGTGTCTGCAGCAGCTGATCCGCTCTCCGTGCTTCTCAGTGTTCCTGCCGGTGTCTACTCGCCAGTCTGCATCGGATCTACGCCTCGCTGCTTTCATCTCGTCTAGACCATTGCTACTCTTCAGGGTCATCCAGGAGTCCAGTTCTACATACTACTGCTTCCTGAGTATTTGTTGTTATCCCTGCTGGTCTACCTACCTGTGCGCTGCACCTACTTGATTACCGCTTCACCCTCCAGGGACTTTGCATCCTGCCGGCCTCCAGCCATTCAGGTATCTCTGCACTCCTGTCTGACAGCCTGCTCCTGAACCACGGTATGCATACTTCTCATTGACTGTGCTGGTGTATTGCATATCTTGCTGGACTGAGTTGTTCTCCTCTGGAGCTTACTATCCGCTGAGACTATTGCCATCATTGACTGTGTTATCTTTTGCCCGGATAGTTTCTGTGACTTTGTATTATTGCAGTGCTGTTCAGTCATTACTATATTGTGCATGTCATCGTGGATCAAGTTCAAGGTGCCCGTGTATCCTCTGTATTGCAGTCTCTCCCTGTGCTCCTCCTCACATATATATTCAGTGGTACAACTTGCTAACGCAGACCACTGACTCCCCGGATACCTCCACCTGGATTCCATTCCTTCACCTAGACAGCGGTACAACTTGCTAAACGCAGACCGCTGACTCTCATCACCTCCTCGTTGCTGTTGGACATTCCTCCTCACTATAGCAGTGGTACAACTTGCTACCGCAGACCACTGTCTACCCTCACGTTTCCTTTGTCCATTCAGTTCCTCGTGTACTTCTACATATATATTACCAGTGCTGCTAGTCATAGACTTTCACGAGCATCTCTATCATCTGCTGTCTCCTGTTCCGTGATCACCCCGCTAACCATATTACCATCTATACTGCTCTGGTAAGCTTATCACCTGGTGATCCCTGGGTAAAGACTCCTAGTGCCCGTGACACATACTAGTAGGTTAATTAGCTGCTATCAAATTGACCCTAGTCTCTGTCTCTGTGTGTGTATGTTAGAGAATTTAGACTGTAAGCTCTAATGGGGAAGGGACTGATGTGAGTGAGTTCTCTGCACTGCGCTGCAGAATTAGTAGTGCTGTATAAATAAATGGTGATCATGATGATGATCTGGGTTGTTGGTCTAAATATATAGTGACATTGCTTCCGAGAGGGCGACCTTGGGTTCCAAGGAGGTAAGGACTTCAGCAAAGACAGTAAAACTCAGTCTTTAGTAACATGAGTCCATTCTGGTTGAGGTGGTGGCTTGTGTGCAGCAGGTCTAGGAGGTAGAGGTAGGTGCCATTCCTCTAGGAGTTTAGAACTGGCTTTAATGGATGAGATCACATAAGTAGATTCTTCATGTTGAACCAGCAACTTGACTAGAAAGCCCCATCTGTAGGAAATGTCATTTGCCCGCAGGACTGTCGTGATTGGGTGAAGAACTCGTTTTTGGTTGATGGTGGTGAGTGAGAGGTCTTGAAAGAGTTGCAGGTCATTAAGCACAGCTATATTACTCAGATCTAGCGCCGCTCAGAGTTTAGCCTCCTTGATGTGGATGAAATGTTCCCGAAGGAGAGTGTCATTCCACATTCCACAGTGCAGAGCGAGGACGTGGGAGGTGGTGTATACGGTCAATAAGAAGGTCCTTAACTTCCACAGAAGGTAGCAGTTTCTGAACTATGGGACAACATAGTCCTGCAGGTCTATATTTGAGACAGAGTCCAGGAATGCATCTAATCTTAATATTGTTCCTGCAGGAGCTGTCCTCTAGACATGCAACTTTGTCTTACAGAAAGGTAACTTCACACTGAAGAGAATTGTGCGAGGTAGACGGTTGTTATGGGAGGTGACCAGTTCCTTCATCTTGGTCTCCAGATGGTCCATGTTGTTGCCAAGCTTAGTAATGTCAGTTTTCAGGCCACCAATCGCCGCCTTCAGCTCAGAAGTCAGATTAGCCTGTAGAGCAGTTAGCATTTGGTATAGAGTACTTGCTGTTAATGCTCCATCGGATCCCAAATCGGGGAGAGGGGCGCTAGGATGAGGAAGCACTGGTTCTGGGGTCCGGGTCGATGGAGGAGAGTCTTTTGACATAGAAGGTGAGCTTGTCGCAGACTTAGTCACCGGCAAAAATTTAATTGGAGGAGCCAAAACAGTAGGCTTCAGCTTTTTAGGAGACATGAACGCCTAAGCAATGGACCTGCAGGCTCTGTAGATAGACTCCGACTAGCGATCTGTTATTTAGTGTGCAACGCGGGTGGGTATCCTACATATTAACTCAAAAGGCTTCCATTGGAATGCTGATCACCATTGGAGGTGAGCGGTGTTGTGTCCTGTAGTGTGGTAGCTGGTAGGCCAACACACTGTTATGCCAGGTACTTAACTGTAGCCGGTGTGGTTACTAGGTAACCTCAGGTGTACAAGTGAGAGAGCATAAATATGCTGGTCCATAAACAGTGCTTAAGCAAAGTTGTGAAAAGCACTTACAGCATCTAGCATGTATAGTATGGTATGGTATTGTTAGGAACTCCCAAGTCAGTACAGTGAAACTCGGGAACTACTCTGAAGGCCAGGTGTTCGCTGGAGCCCCTAGTGGTGGGGACAGACTGGGCTGCGGACCGACCGAGGGTCGAGTAACTTATACTGACTTAAAGGAGTTCCCAGAAGTGGAGTGATTGGTGGACTGTAGTATAAGAGGAATCCTAGGTCAAAAGGTCACAGGCACAGATGCAAAATCCAAGGGCAAGCAAAGGGTCAAACTCACAGACAGAGAAGCAAAATCCGATTTCCAGGCAAAAGGTCAAGGTCAGAAGAGAAGGGTCACAGGTCCAATAACAAGCAGGGGTCAAAACACGGGTAGTCAAATCCAAGGTAGCTGGAACCAAAATGGATAGCACAAGCAGGCAGCAGGACTGAGGACAGAACGCTATAACCGGCAATGAGGCAGCAGACCTCATTGCCTTAAATACCAATACAGACCAATCAGTAGTTGGATACACTGCTGTAGGCTAATTACTCATACAGAGCAGGGCCAATCAGGGCTTGTCCCTGTCCCTGGAATACACAGATGCAGGCTAATGCCTGTAATATCAGCCCACTAGTTAAATCAGCCCACAGCTTGCCTGTCATGCGCATGCGCCCGCCTACCGCCGGGACGCGGCCGCCCGTGGCCTTGGTGACGGCCGGGCAGGAAGAGGAAATGACGTCCCGGTCGTCATGGTGACGGCCAGGACGCCAGAGCGCACGGGAAGCGAGCCGCGGCGGCTGTGAGTACCGCCGCGGCTCGTGACAGTACCCCCCCTTTGAGGAGGGGTTAAGGAACCCCGACACCCAGGTTTAGTGGGAAATTTTCTGAAAAATTCTTTAATGAGTCTCCCAGCATGGAGACGCCTCCACGGTATCCAGCATCGCTCCTCAGGACCATAACCCTTCCAGTGCACCAGGAACTGAACTTGGCCTTGGACCCTCCTTGAGTCAAGGATTCTTTCAATGACATATTCCTGGTCTCCATTCACATCCAAAGGCTGAGGCCTGCTAGAGGAAGGCTGACTGAATCTGCTGGGAGCAGCGACTTTCTTCAGAAGCGAACAATGGAATGTCGAGGGTATTTTTAAAGACGGTGGGAGTTTCAGCCTGAAAGCCACTGGATTTACCTTTTTCTCAATTGAAAATGGTCCAATGTATCGGGGCCCCAGTTTCTTGCAAGGTTGCCTCAACTTGATGTTCCGTGTGGCCAACCAAACCCGATCTCCCACCTTCAGAGAACATGGCACACGATGGCGGTCAGCGAAAGCCTTGGATTTTTGAGAGGCTTGACCCAGTGCAGAGTGCACCTTTTTCCAGATAGATCTCAACCTGGCCGTAAAAGCAGGTGTTCCAGAATCCCCACTGGGAACAGCAGTAGAGAAAGAGTTGGACTTCGGATGAAATCCGAGGTTGCAGAAGAACGGGGATGTGTGTATTGTGGAATGGCAGGAATTGTTGTAAGCGAATTCCACCCAGGGCAAGAGAGAGGACCAGTTATCGTGAAATTTTGAAACATAGATGCGTAAAAACTGTTCCAAGGACTGGTTGGTTCTTTCTGTCTGTCCATTCGACTGTGGGTGATACGCTGAGGACAGACTGATACTAATCCCAATGGACTTACAAAAAGATCTCCAAAATCGTGCAATAAACTGAGATCCTCGGTCCGAGACAATGTCTTCAGCAAGACCATGGAGACGAAAGATATGGGTCAGAAACAAGGTAGCCAAAGTTCTGGAATCCGGTAGTTTGGGTAAGGAAATAAAATGTGCCATCTTACTGAATCGGTCCACGGCTACCCAAATGGTGTTATGGCCTGCAGATACTGGAAGGTCAACAATAAAATCCATCGAAAGATGGGACCAAGGTCTGCTTGGAGCAGGCAAGGGTAGCAGTAGACCAGAAGGGCGGTTTCTAGGAGATTTGTTTCTGGCACATTCAGGACAGGCACGGACATAAGTCTCCACGTCATCCGATAAGGTAGGCCACCAAAGCCAGCGAGAGAGAATTTAGATAGTCCTACGACTTCCTAGATGACCAGCAGAGCGGTTATTGTGACCTTCTATGAGAACCGATTTCCTAAGGTGCACCGGAACAAATAATTTATTGGCAGGTGTCTGCACCGGAGCGATTTTCTGGAAGTGACGAATAGTGGCTCCTAAATCCTGGGTGAGTCCAAGATTAATCGTGGTTGAAGGAACAATAGGCAACGGGTCAGGTGACTGAGGATGATGGGCCAAAAAACTTCGGGACAATGAATCGGCTTTAGCATTTTTGGAACCTGGACGAAAAGTGATGATGAACCTAAATCTGGTGAAGAATAGGGCCCAGCGAGCCTGCCTGGGATTCAGAGTTTTTGTGGTCTGAATATATTGGAGGTTTTTATGGTCTGTGAAGATGGTAATAGTATGTGCAGCTCCCTCCAACCAATGTCGCCATTCCTCCAATGCCAACTTAATGGCCAATAATTCACGGTTTCCAATGTCATAATTACATTCCGCAGGCAGAAACTTTCTCGAAAAAAATGCACAAGGGTGTAACTTTTTACTCTGTGGGTCTTTCTGAGAGAGAATGGCCCCAGCACCAACATCCGAAGCGTCCACCTCCACAATAAACGGAAGTCCTGGGTCAGGGTGTCTAAGGACTGGAGCGGAAATGAATGCAACTTTGAGAGCTGAGAAACTTGCCAGTGCTCCTGCGGACCACTCCGCTGGGTTAGCTCCTTTTCGAGTGAGGGCAGTGATAGGAGACACTAACGAGGAGAAGGAGCCAATAAACCTTCGGTAATAATTGGCGAAGCCAAGGAATCTTTGGATCGCCTTAAAGTTAGTAGGTAGGACCCAATCTTGAATTGCCTGCACCTTGGCGGGATCCATAGCGAATCCTGATGAGGAGATGATATAATCCAGGAATGCCACTGTGGACACCTCAAATTCGCATTTCTCCCGTTTTGCGTACAGATGATGTTCTCGTAATCTCAATAAAACCTGGCGGACGTGCTGACGATGCTGAGATAAGAATTCGGAACAGATTAAGATGTCATCCAAATAAACAACAACTGTTTTTCCCAAGAACTCACGTAATACATCGTTAATCAGATCCTGAAAGACTGCCGGAGCGTTGCACAAACCGAATGGCATTACGAGATATTCGTAATGTCCCAACTGGGTATTAAAGGCAGTCTTCCACTCATCCCCTTTCTTGATTCGGATAAGATTGTAGGCCCCTCGGAGGTCAATCTTAGAGAATACAGTAGCTGTTTTTAATTGATCGAACAGAACAGAGATCAAGGGTAACGGATACATGTTCTTAATCGTGATGCTATTTAGTCCACGGAAATCGATGCAAGGCCTCAGGCTGCCATCTTTTTTAGAAACGGAAAAACAACCTGCGCCTACCGGAGACTTAGAAGGGCGGATGAACCCTTTCTCCAGGTTTTCTTTTACGTACAATTCCATGGCCTGTGTTTCAGGAAGGGATGATGAATATAAACCCCCTTTGGGCAATTTAGAACCGGGTACCAATTCAATTGCGCAGTTGTATTCCCGGTGTGGTGGAAGTGTATCAGCTTTCTTCTTGCAAAAGACATCATTGAAGTCCTGGTAGGGTACCGGCAAGAATTCTGGACTAGGCTGTATAACTCTAAGAGGCAGGGTCAAGCAGGACGCAGAGCACCCGGGACTCCAACGGACAATCTCCCCTGTTTTCCAATCAATAAGGGGGTTATGACTGCGAAGCCAGGGATACCCCAATATCAAAGAAGCAGAGGGACAAGAGATAAGATAGAAGGAGAGCTCCTCCGTATGGAGGACTCCTACAGTCAACCGAACCATTGGAGTCCTGGCGAGAATCCTTCCCCCAGGCAAGGGGTTACCATCCAAACCACATGTGGTGATGCTTGATCCTAACCTGATATGTGGAATATCAAGTGTCTGAGCCAAATGTATATCCAGAAAATTACCAGCCGCACCACTGTCAAGGAAAGCTTTCAGGTCCATGGATCTTTCATGGAAAGTTAGACGTCCAGGGACTAATAAAGAATTGTCTGAAGAGGTAATCTGAAGACCCAAGCGCACCTCTTCACCTGCACTTAGGCTTTGGAGTTTCCCGGCTTGCTGGGACATGAACGAACTAAGTGGCCTGGTTGACCACAGTACATACACAAGCCTAGTGAGCGTCTTCTGGAGCGTTCTTCCGGAGGCAAACGATAAGCGCCCAACTGCATGGGTTCAGAGGAATCGGGCAAAGTGTTATCAAATTTAGCGAATACGTCCATAGGAGCAGAGGACTCCCGTTCAGCCTTCCTCTCTCTGATCCGACGATCAATTTTTATAACGAGTTGCATCAAATTCTCCAACGTGTCGGATATCGGATACTGAACCAAAGAGTCCTTTATCTGCTCAGTAAGTCCTAAGCGAAATTGACTTCGCAATGCTGGATCGTTCCAGGCGCTATCAGTGGACCATCGTCGAAATTCCACACAATACTCTTCCGCTGAGCGACGTCCTTGCCTCAGTGTACGGAGATGAGACTCAGCTGAGGCTACCCTATCCGGGTCATCATACAATAGCCCCAGAGCTTGGAAAAAGGCATCCACAGACTGTAAGGCTGGACTTGTGGAAGGCAAGGAGAAGGCCCAAGACTGAGGGTCGCCCTGGAGTAATGAGATGATGATCCCTACCTTCTGTTGTTCGGAACCAGAGGAACGTGGTTTCAGACGAAACTACAACTTGCAGCTCTCTTTGAAATTACGGAAGGCTGGCCTGCTTCCAGAGAATCGGTCAGGCAAATTCATCTTAGGCTCCGGTGTGTCACCAGCGGGAACTTGCTGGAGCTGCCGGTCTCTGGAAGCCCCTTCTTGGACTGCCAGGCGCTGGGATAAACTCTGCACCACTTGGGAAACCGCCTGTATCTGGTTGGCCAGAATCTGGGCTGGGGACAGATTCGACTCCTCTCCGTCCATGGCCGTATGATACCAATCTTCCTGGCCAGTTACAATGTTAGGAACTCCCAAGTCAGTACAGTGAAACTCGGGAACTACTCTGAAGACCAGGTGTTCGCTGGAGCCCCTAGTGGTGGGGACAGACTGGGCTGCGGGCCGACCGAGGGTCGAGTAACTTATACTGACTTAAAGGAGTTCCCAGAAGTGGAGTGATTGGTGGACTGTAGTATAAGAGGAATCCTAGGTCAAAAGGTCACAGGCACAGATGCAAAATCCAAGGGCAAGCGAAGGGTCAAACTCACAGGCAGAGAAGCAAAATCCGATTTACAGGCAAAAGGTCAAGGTCAGAAGAGAAGGGTCACAGGTCCAATAACATGCAGGGGTCAAAACACGGGTAGTCAAATCCAAGGTAGCAGGAACCAAAATGGATAGCACAAGCAGGCAGCAGGACTGAGGACAGAACGCTATAACCGGCAATGAGGCAGCAGACCTCATTGCCTTAAATACCAATACAGACCAATCAGTAGTTGGATACACTGCTGTAGGCTAATTACTCATACAGAGCAGGGCCAATCAGGGCTTGTCCCTGGAATACACAGATGCAGGCTAATGCCTGTAATATCAGCCCACTAGTTAAATCAGCCCACAGCTTGCCTGTCATGCGCATGCGCTCGCCTACCGCCGAGACACAGCGCTATTGTAGAAGCGTCCGGCCGTTGCCTTGGTGACGGCCAGGCAGGAAGAGGAAATGACGTCCCGGTCGTCATGGTGACGGCCGGGATCCCAGAGCGCACGGGAAGCGAGCCGCGGCGGCTGTGAGTACCGCCGCGGCTTGTGACAGGTATAGTATACTATTTAGGCCCTGTACAGTCAGTGGATGACCAGAAAGTCTGAAGAATTAGGGGTGCAGGTATAGATTCTCATTTTGAGATCAGTCTCAGACACACAATCGTCTGTGAACGTGCTCTGGGTACAAGTATGCGCTGCAGAGTGGTGGGCAGCTGAAGACTTCCAGGGGTTGTGCCAGCCATTGGCAAAGTTGTCCTGTGGACTTCTCATGTTTATAGGTCTCCAGGCAAGACAGCAGGTCTGCTGATGTTAATATCAATGTTGTTGCAATAAGAATTTGTAGGGTGATGTAGCCCGTACCAGCGCGGTTGCTTAGCCATGCCTCCACCGGAAGTTAGGCGCCGACGGCATAGCCAGGACCAGATACCGAGGCTTAGGGACCGGAAGTAGGCCTTACTCCAGCGTGGCACTGCAAGACTATCCGGATGAATCACCAGAGATGGGAGCAGATGTTCCGGCCAGCGGGACAGGTCCACAGTCAGGTAGGCAGACTGGAGCAGGCTGCGAGGTGTGCAAGCGCGGTTGGAGCTCATATGTAGCGGGACACACCACAGAATTGCGCAGCTGGTCCCTGGGATTGCCGGCAATGGGGTCAATGCAGTCTCCCAGAGTGGATGGAGATAGATTGGGTCAGGAAAATAGGTGGAAGCCCGTAGGAATTGGCTAGTTTTGAGCTCGGTATCCGGAGCTCACAAATAACACGGCCAGTCAGTATGGAGTCCAAACTATAACCCCGCAAATACCTTTTTTAATCAATTTTGAAAAAGGTCCAGAAAAGAGATTGCTAGCATTTTCTAATACTGGTGTATTGGTGTGTCACAGTTACTTAGTCAAACAATTGGTTTAGAAAAAGATATCTGCCAGGTATTTTGGCATTTGACAAAATGCCTGCATTCAATATTGGTGATTAATGAGATGGATGATGAAGTCTCCCACCTGCAGATTTATGTGGGTGATGAGCATGGGACAGAGAGCACAGCACTGACAGAGTGGAACAGTATGGCACAGACCACTATCTCTTGTAACAATAATAAGGTATGCAGCAAGGTTATTATTTATTAACTCATTACTTGTAATTTCTTTTTTTCTATTTCTAATATAATGAACATTTTCAATAAACAATCTTACTTCGGTTTATTTCCAAACAGTGAAGTTGCACTCAAACAGCAAACCCCAAAATCAAATTTGCAATTTGAAGTGGAAGGTTTCACATTGAGCAGCTGGGGCAGTTAAACATAAATTGTGCGAGCCCACAAATCACGATACTACCAAACAACTTTTAGACCCTTGAACTAGCCAAATGTCACTGAATTTTGAACCAGATGAATAATTCAAGGAGTAGTTCCTGGTGAAGACCGGTGGCACGTCATGCCTCTGCTTGTTGTTGTGCGTGTAGAGCTAGAAGATCCTTGCAAGTTGACATATATTACAATCCCTTATTCTCCCCTTTGAGGAATTAGAGGATGTTCATCAGTATCTGATTAAGATTAGAGATAGGATTAATAGAGATACTAAACTCCTATCCTCTAAAAAACAGAAGAAAATCCAGAGGGATAGGAACATCACCTCTCTAGGAGGAACATCCTCATCACAACTTAAGGATATTGCTAGAGCTTATGATCTATCCAAAAATGGTATTTTTTAATATAGTCCGAGGGCGACCACTAGTAAGAACTATACTATTAATAACCATAGAACAGGATATTATCAGAAAAGAAGGCAAATTGCCACTAAAAATCATGCAGACATTAAGGGGGATTCGAATTGGCAGGTTGTTAATAGAAAAAGAACGATCAATAAAAACTACAGAAATTCCCCGGCGCTAAATGCAAAGTAATGAAGACCAATCTATAAATGGGTAAAATTGTATTGATGATAACCCACAACATGTGCAACAAAACACAAGTATGCACAAAACAAAAAAGAAAAGTCTGCAGACAAAAAAACAATAACATTAAAAAAAAATATGTAAAAAGTGTCAAACACAATCAATAAACATAATTATGCATAAACTAAAAATTAAAATTGGCTAATGAGTTTGTCCTAAGCACAAAAGAATCTGTGCATTCCAATGTCCTCCAACAAAGGTAGCAAGTGGTATATTGCACTACACTTCACCCAAATTCGGGTATCGATAGAGAGAGAGAAATCTGTCAGTACAAATCAGGCTTACTGCCGAAGTAGTGCACTATCCATGTGCAGCGCATGAAAAGACAATAAATGTAAGCAAGTGTCCATAAACTCCGGTAATCAACTATATTCGTTGGTTATTCACTACACAGGTCCCGGGAAGACGTCAGCCGGCTGCGCTCCCAGTCATCAGTCGGTCTTCTTCTATTATCTTTTCCAGGTTCCTGGGCGCATGTGCATATCCCAACAGGTCCTTAAAGCTGGGTATCACAAACTTGATAACCTAAATATCACTCGGCCAAAGTTAATAAGCGTATACCAGCCTTCTTATCAACGCATTTCACCCGCGCTCAGGCGGGCTTCCTCAGGATAAATGAATGGTATTGACAAAACATGCAGTAATATATAAATAAAAAACGGTAGGACCTAGGATCCAAACTGCCAATGGGAAATGACACATCAGTCCCTGCCCCATTGGAGCTTACAGTCTAAATTCCCTAACACACACACACACACACACACAGAAACAAACAGACAGACTAGGGTCAATTTTGATAGGAGCCAATTAACTCCTACTAGTAAGTTTTTGGAGTGTGGGAGGAAACCGGAGCACCCGGAGGAACGCCACGCAAATACGGGAAGAACATACAAACTCCACACAGATAAGGCTATGGTCAGGAATTGAACTCATGACCCCAGCGCTGTGAGGCAGAAGTGCTAACCACTTGACCACCGTGCTGCCCATACTTCGGCAGTAATCCTGATTTGTACTGACAGATTTCTTTCTCTCTCTATCGGAACCCTAATTTGGGTGAAGTGTAGTGCAATATACCACTTGCTACCTTTGTTTTGAGGAGATTGGAATGCACAGATTTTTTTGTGCTTAGGACCAACTCATTGGCCAATTTTAATTTTTAGTTTATGCATAATTATGTTTATTGATTGTTTTTTTAATTTTATTGTTTTTTTGTCTGCAGACTTCTTTTTTGTTTTGTGTTAAATACATTTTACAATTGAATGCTTGTGTTTTGTTGCACATGTTGTGGGTTATTATCAATACAATATTACTCATTTATAGATCGGTCTTCATTACTTTGCATTTAGTGCCGGGGAATTTCTGTTATTTATATTGTGGTTATTCGGAGAGGATTAGGGATCGCCTCCCCATTTCCTCATTTGGCAGCTTATTTATGTCCTTTGGTGAGCGCTGGTATATTCCTTAATTCTTTGGACCAATAAAACTGCCCATCTAGAAATAAATTCAAATTAGAGGATACCAGTAAAATGTATTATTCTCCTCCGTTATTTAACAGATACTAACAATTGAGGAATTGGGTAGATTCTTCCCCTTTTCAAAATCAGAGGAATTACAGGAGAAAAAAACGTACTTAAAAAGTTGGATGGGATACAGGAAGAATGAGAGATTGTAGATAAGAAACTTGGGACTAAAGTCCCCCCAAAAAATAGGGGTAAACGGGGAGGAAATATAAGAATTAAAAATATTAGAATACAAAGCGAAATGAAAAAGGAGAAATAAGTTAGAGGGGTTATTGTTAGAGACCAAGTTAGATAATTGAGTCTTTAGTGTGAAAAATACCATCTCAACGCTCCAAGGAAAGAATATTATTAACTTGAGCTCTAGACCTCTTAAGGATGAAGAAATATCCTTACTGTCTAAGGGATTAAAATTTTGCCCCACATCAAGCCTGGATCCTTTCGATGTTTATTTAGATATTCAAAAATATATTCGACAATTGACATTAAAACATTTTTGTGCCATGAAGGCGGTGGAGAATCCCAATAGAACCGTGGATACGGTGGAAAACACTATAAACTTTAGAAAGAAATCAACCTCTTTCCCTGTTCATGTTAAAGGTTCTTTCATAAATACATTTAACAAATTAGTGACAGATGATGCTATGAAATTAATTAAAAAGAAGAGAAAAAGGAATATTGGTTCTGTTTATAATCTTACGTCCAAAGAAAGATTAGCATTGGGACTTCTTCAAAAAGATCCCAATTTGATTATTAAACCAGCGGATAAAGGGGGTCTGTGGTATTGATGGACAAAGATAAGTATTGTAAAGAAATTGAGAGACAATTAGGGGACATATTTGCATAATGACCCCACTTTAAAAATTAAACAACATTTTGATATATTTATTAATACATTTGAAAGGACGGGAGATTTGGTTAGAGATGATTTGAGTTTTTTGAAGATTAAAGGTCCCACTACTCCATTCATTTATATACTTCCTAAGGTTCATAAAAGCTTGCTTGACTCCCCTTGGCAGACCGATTATTTTGGGTGTAAATAGTATTTCATCCAATTTATCGACCATTTTCTTCAACTTTTAGTTGGAAAAAAATGTCTTATTTGAAAGACAAGGATGATGTCCTTACTAAACTTGAGGCACTTGAATGGGAGTAGAATATGTATTTAGTAACAGCAGATATAACATCGTTGTACACGATTATTTCACATGAGAAAGGGCTGAAAGCAGTCAAGTTCTTTTTGGACAGAACCAATATGGAAACCAATTTTAAAGATTTCTTGTTGGAAAGTATTCAATTTATACTTCTTAACAAAAACTTTTACTACAAG